>NW_026861047.1:0-433860 GCF_026571515.1 Ruditapes philippinarum
GCCCCCGTTTTGTAAGCTATCTGATATTAAGTATGTATGCTATATTACACTAGTACAGTAATGTCTTTATGTAAGCACATTGTACTATGTACTAACATTGTTTATATACTTATGTAGGAAAAACATGTTATTTAATTGGTTCTGACATTAAGTATTTCATTACATATATCAAACAATTGCAATATATCGACATCGTTTAGGCCAATCCGTAAATAGTACTTTCACTCCCTGAGTTCAACGCATTGTTGCCATAATTATACGATGACATGTTATGTATTAATGATAATCATGGACAATCATGAACGAGTTCACAAAGTAATAATTTGACATGTTAATATCCGTCATTGAAAGAAGCAACGGATATTGTGCACCTTATACAAAATGGTCTGACTGAATTCATGACATGGAATACTTTCATGCAAGTAATCAGCTATTTTGACGGTTTAATCAGCAATAGATATGGATTTTGTGGCACTTCTATTGATGTTAGGTATTGATCTGTATCCAATAACCTCACTCATTCCTAATTATGGAATTGCAACTGCGTTTTAAAATAGCTGTGTCCTTTGTTAAAAGCCATTATGTCATACTTTTAGTTTGCCATCTTCATGAATGACAGTCAATTTCCGCCAAAAGTTCACGTTTCAAGTTACAAATAGTATTCGGTGCACATTTCTAACAGTAGAGGAAAAAAGTAATCCTAATTCAAACAAGAGCTGTCCGTAAGACAGCGCGCTCGACTTTTTTATTGCTTGCCAATAAAAAAAGTTTTTGCAGTAAAAGGCAATACAAGAATCTCTGTATTTTTAAAGTGAACAATGGCCATGAGCATTAAGATATTTAGTGAAGAATTATTTTATTATGACATAATTTATGGTAAAGTGAACAAGTGGATAGGAATGAATTTTTTTAGATTTTTTAAGTTTTTTAGTGCTTGCCTATAATACAAAACATTGACAGTTAAGGGCCATAATTCAAATAAAATCTTTGACAGAATTACCTTCTCCTGGACATGTTTGGGAATCATGATTGTAAACAAGTATTCCAACTTTCAAATTAATATCTCAAACAGTTCAGTCAAAAAGTGGACTGGTACTAAAACTTAACCAAGATTCTAAGTCGATAAAAGGCCTTAATTTTTAAAAACAAATCCTTGACAGAGTTACCTTCTCTTGCGTACAGATGGGGGTAATGATGTGAAATAGCATTAAAAGTTTCAAAGCAATATCTCAAAGGGTTAAAGGCAATAAGTGGATTTTACCCATATTCAATGTATTTTCTAAGTCAAAAAGGGGCATAATTCTGTCAAAAACCTTGACAGAGTTATGTCCTCTTGTCTGTTGATGAAAGGTCGTGATGGTAAACAAGTATGGTCAGTTTCAAAGCAATACCTTCCATGGTTTTGAAATAAAGTGAGGTGGTACAAAAAACTTAACCAAGCTCAATACACTTTCTAAGTCAAAAAAGGGCCATAATTCTGTCAAAAAACCTTGACAGAGTTATGTACTCTTGTCTGTAGATGGAGGTTATGATGGTGAACAAGTATGGTAAGTTTCAAAGCCATACTTGTAATACTTCTGAAATAAAGTGGGGTGGTACGAAAAACTTAACCAAGGTGTGACGCCAACGCCGACGCCGACGCCGACGCCGGGGCGAGTAGGATAGCTCCCCTTTTCATAGAAAAGTCGAGCTAAAAACGTCCAAAGCGGATACATTATGATTGCAATTACCATTAAGAAGATGCCACATACTGTCAATTTACCCCGTCGAAGAGAATCATATTAAATTAGCAAACATTTAACTCAAGATGCATTTGTACCAAATTGTACAAAACCAAAAATAGAGAGAAATAGAAGACAAAAGAGTTTTTCCCAAAGGTTTAAACTGATATCACGTTGAATTTCGACTATATACAGAAAAAAGATAATGAGACAAAAATGAAACAAAATAAAGGGCAATCATCCAACACTTATGAAGTGAAAAGAATTGTTCTTTGGTTTTTCAGTCCCTCACTGATGAAGAAGCAACATGGAATCTCAAATAAATTCGTATGTATGGTAAGTATTGTCTTTGCAAATTTAACATAAAACATTACAAAGGGCAATAACTAAAACAAGTATTACGTTGTCATTCCTTTCAACAGCATTTACTTTTTTTAAATCTATCATTGTTTCGTCCACTTAATATAAAAAGTAATCATGTCGTCAGCAATCGCTTTAAATAAATTATGGTCAGAACAAAAATTACAAAAAAAATGTATTGAATAAATAAAATGAAAAATAAATAAATAATAAAAAAATAAAATGCATTGAATTCAAACGACTGAATGATTAGTTATAATTCCAGTGCAATTGCAATACTCTTTTATGATATACACCCATTTATGAATTTTCATTTTGATATTTCAAATATTGTTTGAGTTATAATCCTATAAAGTAATCACAAAAACCTATAAACAAAGGGCAATTACTCAAATATCAGGAATGGAGAGTTATCATACTTGTTGACTGCCCTTTATCTTTATTACCCGGGCAAACATTAAACATGGAAAATAACACAAGCAATAACAATAACGATATCTCTTTTTGAGTTATTGTACCTACACAAATTTAGCATGACATATAATAAAGGACAAAAATTCCAGATTTATAAAAGGCAGATTTATTTGTATGAACTGCACTGTTACTTAATGAGAATTATTAAGTTTCAAATTGACATCTGGATTTTTCAGTTATTCTTCCGAAGCGATAACAAAGAATAATTGCGCGAGCACTATGAATAAGACAGTTATCATTCTTATTATTCAATTAGACAAATCCCAGCTATGAGGTTTCTAGTTGATATCTGACACACATTTAAAGATATTCTCCGATGAAACAAAATAAGAAAAAAAAATAACAAAAGGAAATATACATTATGAATTTCTTACAATATTGTTATATTTCAGTGCATGTTTAAACGTTTAAAATTCATTCTCCTTGAATGCAATCACAAGTAAAATAAAGATGCTATTTTACAAACAATCAGACTGTATGGAATTAACAAATACAATATATTTTATGACAAAATATCCGTATTTCTTTGTAACTATGTACTCGCACATTTTTGCTTCGTAAATATTGATAATTTTACAAGACTAGGTGTGACGAATATAGTTGCTATACCAATAAAACATTTCCGTAAAATTACACAAATGTGTGGTGGTATGTCTGTATAAACATTCTAGAATATGTAAGCAGGATCGGCTGACAAATGATGAAAACCTCTTTCTTGTAAATGATATTATTAAATGCCATGACGAGACATCGACAGCTTTGCTGGACTACTACAATATAATTTTTAATCAATTTTCAGATAGCTAAGCATCTGGAAAGCAATGAAAACAACAGAATAACATAACAATGGCAGACTCGGTTTGATTGAGTCTATGCATAAGGAAAGTATTCATTTGCGAGTAGTTTAACTATAATAGTTCTTGTCTGTGTTTTGTTATAAAGAATAAAGCATCAAAGTATAAAAATAAATTTCATTCAGTTATCTTGTAGTACAAGAAATTATAACTCAATACTATGAAAACAAACACGAACCTACTATTTATATAACAGATTGGAGAATAATTGAAACTCTTCTTGAAACAAGTACTCATACAATTTTATTGCGGAGGAAAGTACCAAAACATTACAAAACAAATCATGATGATATATCGCACTAAGAGTGATGCTTTAATTTCCATCTTAATATTAAACATCAATATTTGTAAAATATGTTATTTAATTATTATAAATAAAAAACAAAAAATCTAATGAGTATATCCAAGTATTGTGTGTGGTTGCCAAGCAGCATAAAAACATACCATTCTTGTTTTATTACTTCATTTAAAATTAACAAGTTGTTTTCAAAAATCTAATAAATAATGATTTCATTACAGCATTAATTGACCATTGAAAGTGATGATAAATGGGCATTGCAAGAGTCATCATGTATACTGAATAAGTTTTGTGGCTGGGAATTGTTGAGGGTTGCGTTTGCTGAATGTCGTTCTAAATGTCTTTTTGATCTTTCCTTTGAAAGAAGATACTCACTTGAAAACATCATAGCTCTCTTTTACAGTGAATATTATGGACAACCTTGTTTATATGTTATTTACATTTTTGTGATACAAGATACTCCTGATAGCATTTGAAGCATCCAATCAATATTTTACTTTTTTTATAACTTACAGCGAAGATTAAATTTATTAATTAAAGATGATAATTTTATTGAATTTGATATCAATGTTAAAAATATACATAAAATTGTGTTGATTAGTATTTTTAGAGTCGGTAAAAAGCTACCCTTGTAATTAGTCAAATTTTATCTCAAATATTGCAAATGCAATTTAGTCAATATTGAAACATTTCAATAATACATCATTTTTGCCTTTGAAAAAACAAATTTGAAATAAAAAAGACCTTATTTGCAGATAAGATATAGATTACTTTATATGAAATAACAAAGGTATCTGCAAACCTACTTAAAATATATAATTAAATTAAATCTTATGAGTAGTTTGGAATTGTAAGTACATTCTATCTAGTAGGAAGTTATAATTTGCTCTTTTGATCTTATTGATTTTGTTTGTTTATCAGGTATATCTAAAGTAATCCTAACTGTTTTATCAATATTTGCAACAACATTGAATGATATAAGATCAATGAAATTATTCAATTATTTCAATTTTGCATCTTCTGTTTTATGTCATTCCAAATTTTGAATAACAAAATGTTGTTGTTACTCAAAAGCAAACATCACATAATTGGGAATAACAGACAGCAAGGCTTCGTACATAATGATGTTTGTTTGAATCAGCGTCCTAAAATTGCATCCCAATTCGTCCCAACGTCGGTTTGAGAAACCGAGACTATCGGAAAAATGTATATATTTTTGTATATAGTGAGCGATATCTTTCTCTCTTGAAGACAAAATTTCTGCCAGCCTTACGAAGAAAAGGTATTAACATTTATACAATATGGTTTCAGCAAGATGGAGCGGCACCACACACTGCGGGACACGTGTTGGAATGGTTGAAAGAAACATTTGGCAGAAAATTTATCTCATTTAAATCAGACAAAGTATGGCCTCCACATTCACCTGATCTAAGTCCGTTAGAGTTTTTTCTATGGGGACACTTAAAAAACAATGTTTACAATCCAAAGTCAGACACCCTTGAGCAGCTAAAGTCAGCCATTCGCAGAGAAATAAGAAAAATTACACCTGCAATGTGTGTTAATGCTATTGAAAATTTTAAAAAGAGACTTGACGTCGTAGTAGCACAAAATGGACGTCATATTGAACATTTGATGTAAATTTTGTTTGGTGAAATTCATTTTTAGTTTTTTATTAAACAGAATGACTTTAATGTTAAATAAAACTTTAAAATCTCTAGTTTAAATATGTGTGTTGATATTTAAAATCGTGTGATGTATGTAAAACATACAAGACGCTGAAATGGTATCAGATATTTTGGATCACCCTGTATAAAAATATTCTAAAAACATTTTAAAGGGTTTGGATATTAACTGGATACCATAATATAAACATTGATGTACCGTTGTTATTCTTTGTTTAGTTAACTTTATTTGCAAAAGTATGAAAATTTAATTCAAGCAACTGATCTTTCTAAAGATAAATATCCGTAGATAAACTGCAAGCTTATAATCACTATTAGTTCTGAAATATAAATCTGAAAAGGCTGGTCTCCCGGAAGCAATTAAGCAATTATATTATATAAAAATTGCTGGCTCGGCTCGAATCTTTTCAAAGATAATGTTAAACTGCAACATCTTTCTCATCTCCACTGATATACACTCATTAAAAATCATTGAAATTGTGAAACTATACTTTGATATTTGTTGATCATTAAATTATGTTTCAGAAACTAAACTACCTTTGGTATTCAATACAAAAGACATAGTAAGTGATTATCAATATCTGTTACATTTTCAATGTTGTAATGAAGATAAATACACCCGCTGTCTTTTGTTTTATTTCATGCTTATGATTTTGTTTATTTGCCGTTATTTATTGAGAAGTTGCAGAAGATTTTCGTGACACATACAGTTATTTATGTTGAAAATCCATCATCCTGTCTAAATGTTGGTATTAATTGAAACATTTTTTAATAGCAAACATTTTCTAAAATTAAATAAAATAAAAGGTGCTTGCGGTGTTTGTGTCGACATGCATTCATTTTGATATTTATTAAACAACAATCCCACACTGACAATGACACTGTCTGAGAACAATGATGCCACTGAATTGTTAATTTGCATTGAAATTTACGGCATATTTTAAGTTAGAATCACAAAACGTACTTGAAAAAAATCGATGTTTTATAATGACAGAATTTTAGATATTTGGAAAGGAATGCCGAGCAATTTTTTTCAAGGAAGTCGAAGTTCCCTTTTTTTAATCTGGAAAAGAGAACATCCCTGTGATGTATGTAGTGAGAACAGCAAAATTATATGAAAATTACAGACTCGGTTTGATAAGTATATTTCTATGCATACTTTTGTATTAGTTAAATGAAATATGACTTAGATTGGCTTCTTTTCATTAAGATATATACGCTGTGCAATAAGTCAATTGATTTTTTAAAATAGATTAATATTTATATACAATTTGTGCATGACCATCAAAAAAAATGTATTTAATCATATAAATATTGAGTGTCTCTTTAGTTCCTTTTTTCAATTATATAGACTCAACATAATGAAATTGTATTCACTAACAATCGAATTGAACTATCTAAAATGCAAGCGATTGATTTAAACAAAATGCCTTGAATCATTTTGTTTGCAAAAATAATATTAATCACAGTAAACTTGAGAAGTTTAAGAGGTAAACGCTATTTAATATTTCCTGAATTCAGTCCAATGCGATGCAAATATATCCGAAATAGAACAATACGTGCATATTGTGCTCATTACTCAGTTCTTTAGTTGTTGCATTGCCTTAAATGCAGATAAAATAATTGCATTGTCGTGAAAGTTGATACAATTTTCATTTTACATACGAGCAGATATTATGTTCCGGGAAATGTCGCTCATTCATTGCGCAATTCGGACTGATCTTGCGTCTATTGCAGTAAATAGACACTGCAATTATCAAATCATCTAAGCCGGTAATGGACAGAGTGCATTTTAAAGGTATCACATAGGCAGACTGTTTTCAACCAAGCGATTAAATAACACCCAGACACTCTTAAATGTTCACAAAGTAATGTAAGCCGAAACAATACAATTATTCTGGTGAATATAGGGTCTTAAAATCCTACGTAAAGCATAAATAAGAAGGTTTATATGCAGAAGTTACTTTGCAGTATGACATTTGTACACGATAATACATCATTATAACAGGATGGAGTCTCTGTTTACAAGTGCATAATACAAATGTAGTGTTCATAAGTAACATAATTGGCAACATTTCATCCACAAATGTACAATGCAAGTTTAAGTTATATTTTCTGTATTCTTTCACTAGTTACATTCTATATTTCCTATTTTGGGACACTAACTTGTAAGGGCTTATAAATATCGCTTAATTATCAATTTATCAGAATACACTATTACAAATATAAGATTTAACCGTATGAATATCAACTATCAACTATCTCATTTATTGAAAAACAAATGTGTCTACCCCGGGACAAACAAGCACAGATACTGATTTTGTTTGATAAGCATGAACAATCTTGCTTTCTGACAACGGTATCTTTTAACTTTTCTTGCAAATTTTTGATAATGCTAGCTTCTTTGCTTTTAAAAATATTGTTTTAAAACATCAAAACGTTTTAATTAAGACTTTAACAGTGGAAACTCAAGTAAGTGCTTAATTGTACAACATCAGTTTTAAATCAATGACTTATGTTTGATCGTAATCCATTAAAAAAGAACAGAACATATATTTTATTTTGAATTAAGCATATACAGCTCAACTCCATACAACAATATATGAATTCAAGGATATGAAAAATATTTAACGGGATGTTTTTCATCTATTTTTCTTTTGGTTTTGGATAATGTTTCATATCCACTTGAATAAATCCACTTGTCGTCTGTCAACCCAAATAAAAAATAAACTATTCCCTTTTCCATGTTTTACCAAGTGTCTTTTAGTGTCCATTTTAGGTCGCCCTCTATATTGTTTAAGGCTGCATTCTGTTTACATTGTTCTTTTTTGTTATCGTAACTATCTATATTTCACAAGTGTATCAATATATATGTAATATTAAAAGAAATGTTACCTGAATTAATTAACTAATGATAATTCTGTAAATATATAATCAAATCAATAAAATTCAACATCCATTTACATCATACATAAAACGTTGTGTAGAATTTTTGTATGACAACTAATGCTACATGATAACACAGGCAACCTAGTTTACCAATCAATAGAGTGAAAACAAAATAATCAACAGAAATTAACAGCTTTAAGGGCATAAATCTGCCATATTGCGAACACTAACCCTATCCAATTTTATCGAAACCATCATTTCTATTTGGAAACTTAGTATATTTGTTTAATACCGGTATTAACACGTGTGAATTATCCTTTGAACTGATTTTTTTAATAATTACATTATATAGATCTTTAAGACCTGGCTTTAGAATTTTAAAAATGATGAGCATCCAAAGGATCATTTTGCCTGCATTATAATTAGTTCACAAATAAATGTCCTATCTAAAATTCTTTTAACGACTTGGTAGCATTCTAAAAAAAGGATTTCCCTAAATTAAGAAAACGCTCAAGGCGATAAAGTTGTCGTTAATAAAGAGGTTTGGATTGTTATTAGCATGCGCCTTAATGAGTTAAAAGTTAGGAAAAATTGCATAAAGGGTTTTACATGAAAAAAAAAAATTCAGTTATTCATTTTTTAAATAAATCTCTATAAAAAAATCAAAAATTAAAATTAAACTCTTATACACTTTTTAAAACAAAACTATCTAAAAACGCCCCAACCTTAAAATTTTACTAATAATGGACATCCGGAATTTTTTCCAAAAAAATTTTTTGAAAAAAAAACAAAGTTAAACAACTTTTAAATTGTCTTGAACACAACACTTGAACTTTCAAGTCATCATAGAAGCCAAAAATTACTTTTCTAAACATCTTTTAGATAAGTTTACACTAGTTTAACAAATTTTATAAGGTTTAGAATGCCTATTTATATTTTAATATTGTCGTACATAATTAGAATAGTGCATAGTTTTCAATAAGCAGTGAAGAAAAGTATTGTGCCTTTACCGTACTTTATAGGTTGTATATAAATTATATCTTTCAGCGTTCTTGAACGTATTCCATGAGACATTTAGCGAACACTAACCAGGGAAGATATGTATTTAGTAAATGTTATCATTTCATATTGAAGCGCAAGATAAATCGGTCCATTGGTCCCAGTCTGACGTTAATGGACTGTGAACTTTCATAAAGATTACATAAGAAAAGCTTCAACATTGAAATATAATGCTATAAATTTCTTATCAGCTAGTCATTCGTAGAAATATAACTGGCTATAAAGGTTTTAATGTAAGATGGTTGTTTTGTCTGCATCATAGTTGTCACAAATGCGCATACAATTTTGTATTTTACTACTTACTTATACATACTATAATATGTGCGTAAGCTTATCACAATGAGCCCAATAGCAAATCAGTCCGTTTCATTTAAAACATCTGAGGTTATTGAAGCCGCTAATAATCGTCATATACGATTTCTGCATTTGCTTCAAGGAAACAATAGGCAATCTTCACATGTTTATGGTTTCGCTAATATTGATGTTAAACATGTTTCAGGCAATTTATTTATATTTTCGGATTATCACATATCAGTTATTTACCGCTTAGAATTTTGGGCATTTGAAGAAATATATTATATCGTATATGTGCGAGTTTACTGTAGCAGGCAGATTAATTCAAGTATATTGATGAAAACATGAAATGATGATTCAAGTTTAAGGACATATTATTCATTCAATACTCTGGATAATATAAAGAAGCTACGGAAGGTCGATAGTTTTACTTAGGTGCCCATTCGACCTGATATTATCTAAGAAGAGGCATATGAAGTCTATCTACACCAGTATAGCTGGAAAGTCGCCATAAGACCTTTATCGTGTTAGTGTTACTTACAATCAAACAGTCCACGTTTTTTTATAGTTCTTTACAATTATGATGAATTTGTAATATGTGACTACTTTTGTTGAGAAACTTGCATCGTTATTTATTTCAGGATTTATTACCACACCCGGGTTGTCATATGTGCTATTAAAACGCAATACCCTGAATACCCTTAAATACACCGACCTAGTACCGATTAACATATCAAGCTAGCACCGCATTACAAACATTCATTTCAATAAAGTGTTAAGTTAACAATAGATACTCGACAAAATCTGCTTTTTATTTATTTTTTTCTTTAAATAACTTGTATCGAGAGACGTAGGTTATGAGCACTGATTATTTATTTTACATGGCAGACTTTGATGAATGGTACATTATAACGCATACAATAATCGAAGTAGAATATTGATAATGTGTTTACAGCTCATACATTGATTCAGACGACGAGAATTAGTTTAACTTAATTTAGCGACATCTTATTTCTAATCGAAATTATATTCGCATTAAGATATCGTTCCTAGGTAATGAGATTCAAAACTAATCAAGAGGTCGATCAGTAATAATCATCCTGTCATAATAGCTTGCTGACAGAAATCAGAAGTTTTCTGGCTTACTGACAATAATACTTCTAATTTAAGATACCTCAAATTGGAATCGAAGTATAAAGACATGTTAAAAACAAAAACAGTGCTGATAGATAAGAATGTTAACATCCTGTTGAATTATTTTTAAATAAATCAGGAATAAACCACTTGCCTCTCACTGTTGTAGGTTCGAGCTACGTAAGCGTCGACGGATTATGCATGAGAAAGCTATCCATTCAGCTTACAGATGTCGGTTGTTCTCATCAGGTGTCCGATTGTGCCTGATATAATGTACAGAGGGGCACATGAGGCTTTTCTTCACAGAAACTTCATGAGAACTACGTACAGAAGCTTTTCAAAACATTTAACCCTTCACAAACGTCTGCTTTTAATAAGCAGTTAAAGACTTTAAAATGTTCATTTGTACTGAGTATTTATTTGTTTTTAAAATGAATAATACATTTTCATTTTTTCTATAACAATTCTTAAAAGACAACTTGCAGATATTAATTTTGTTCATTGGCTTCGTTATTTTACATTGAAACAACAGGTAAACAGTTTTGTAGTTTCTGTTTGATTTTAATGATAATTGAACATATAGATTACATAAGGAAATAAGAGAAGGTTTAACTTTGAGGGCAATCACAATGCAAGTCGTCGGAGACAGTTGAAGAAATATAAAAAAAAACAAAAGGAAAAAAGCGAGGCATATTTTTATGTTGTATCAACTATTTCTAGATGTCTTTTGTTTGCTAAATATAAATAAATATCTTAAAGAAGTAACCTATTAAATGCTATTGTGTTGTAAAGAATAAGTAACAATTCGACGTTTGATATTGAAACAATGAAGTTCTTGATAGCGTCTGATTAATGAAAATGTTAAAACTTTTGATATGGATATTTAGAGATGCTCTCTGTTTCTATTGGTTCCTGCTTATGTATCAATTTCCTCATTTGTGTAGATTTGCAAAGATGTGTTTCATTTAGGCAATAAACGAACGTAATTTACCGTAACAGGAATGTTTTACTACATAACATTAGTTATTTTATTACTTTTTTATTTAAAACAACCATATCTCGTTACTATAGTTTGGTTTTAACCAATTAATTCTTTCGTGTGAAATAACTTAACATGCCTTTTCTATTTTCGGAAATATATGAAATACCATTCGACATTTAGCTTAAAACACACTTTAAAAAGTATTATGCAATTAAACTTTATTGCAATAAATAAACAACATGACAACATTTCCTAACGAATATTGGACTATTTCCATTATGTTTGTACAGACAACATTTATATCTAGAATTATAACAACATAATCAATAAAATGATCTTTTTTTAAAGAAATATGTGTTGCGTTACAAACATGTGTCCTGATGGATCATTAAAACTGATAAGTGGGTTCCGTAATCATTATCCAAATGATATACCTTAGAACCCGACAACTTTATAAGCGCTATAGAATCTTTGAAAGACTATAAAAGTTCTTTTTTAGGACTGAATGTAACAAGGCACCAACTTTTGAGAAAATACCTTTTTAATATTTTTATTCAATGCTCGTTTTTTATTTTCACTAACTGGTCTGTAACAAGTATTCTCAGGTGCGACGAAGCATTAATATATTTATCATCCAACAAGGAAGTGTTTGTCTTACTTTAACTTTGAGGCCTAAAACGAAAACATGTGTTCACCTGTTGCTACACATTCTTGAACCTTTCTTATCACCCCATTTTTCCTTCAATGATAAAAATAATAATTACAAAAAATGACAAAAGCATAACAGCCGCTTATTTATTACAGTAAATAAACACTTGAGGCATTAAATCATCTATGCTGATAATGGACATTGGATGTTTGGGAGTTAATTTACTGATAGACTGTTTTAATATCCCACTTTTAATGTCCTCAAGACCACACAAGGTGGTGAAACACTTTGATAGTTTTGCGGACATTAGAGTTTTAACAAAACAATTAATCACAACACGGCCTTTATGGAGACGTCATATTAGTTGCGTTTAAAGTCGCATTGACGCAGTAGAGGATATATTAAGATTTCCGGGGTTAACTGGTGGAGAAAGACCTCAGGTGCCTCAGGTGAAAGAATCCGATGTCCCCGGCGAGATTCGCAACAACAGCGAAGTGGAGCAAAAAGCATGAAGTCAACGACCTTATGCACTCGACCACGGGCGCCCGTAGATTCGAACAATTTACAATTCAAATGTAACATATGACTAACCTAGTATTTTAAGGTCGATGATTCATTAAAACATTATAATTTCATTATTTTTGTATGCTAACACAGTTTTGGTGATTTGTTAACTGTAACACGTTTGCCATCATGTCCCTATTGTCGAAATCAAAATATGTACGGCATTTAGTTTATGAAATGTTACAATTGTAAGACAGGGAGTACCTGGTTTGAATGACGACAATGATGTTTTTATTTTAAGTATATACCATATAATATATTCAATGTAGGTTTCGCGTCCATTGAACGCTGCCTTTCCTTTTTGATCTTGTTTATCATATGTTTTGTGGTTATTTTTATGCATATTTTTATTGTCATAAATGTTCTGTTGGCAAATTTAAGATCTTTATTGGTTTTGGACCTATTTACAACCATGTAGCTTCAACTTTTACATCAACTTTAACAGCAGAAAATTGTTTAGGGTTATCATACAACATGAGAAAATATATCAGTCATAATTTGCTTCATTGACACAAAAGAAAATAATAACTTCAATTTAACTTTAATGCTTTGTGATTTTTATTTTTTTAGTTGAAATCGTTTACTATAAAGTGATAAAATTTGATAGAGAGTCAAATTGATATAAAATATTCATGCATTCTAAAAGCATGTAACATATTTGCACTTGTTATTCTATCAAGCAACTTCTCTTACATGATAAAGTTCCTCATTTTCTATTTTATTCAATTAGATATGATAAATCACCTGCATTAGCGTGTTTGAGCTTCAGAACCCAGCTATATAAAAACTCTAGTCCGCTATAAATTTCTTTATGACGTAATATTTCAATGTGAACCTATATGTCACCATTTGTTTTAAGTAAATTCTCTCAGTCTAATTAACACACATAAAATTGGGTAAATGAAAAGATGAATTAAGATTCAAACAATGATTTTTCCAATAATTTTTATGCTGTATTGATTATCTATTTTGGGTCTTGCATATATCTTTGTTCTTTCAGAGGTGGATAATGGAAAGCCTAAGCAAATTGTTAAAGCACGAGGAACTGACAGTTAGTAATTTGTTGATTTGAACAAAGCAACAGAAGAAAACTTCATATTGTCAATTTACTTTATAAATCATACGTATTATATTGTTTTATCACGAGGTTTTAAGGCGTATTCAACCAATAACTTTATGTCATGAAATAAATAGAAACTTTAATATTATTTAACTGCTTTTAATTTTTAGTGAAATTAATCTGATTTGCACAACTAAAATGTGATATATCGTACCAATAAATTTGTTATGTAATCTTAGAGGGAGTCCTTACTACCTAACTGGTTTGTTTTAGCTGTGTTTTACGTTGCATCGACTGCACAGCTTTACTTGTGGAGGAAAGAAGATCTTGGGTGCTCCTCTGTACATTATTTCAGACACAAACATGTACCAGAGCTCTGTTAGCAGCTGGCTGGATAGCAGAAGTATGGTATATTGCACTTGTACTTATGTCTTTATGTAAGCACATATTTATAACATTATTTTTATACTATATATAGGAAAATATGTTATTCAATTGGGTCTGACATTTTTGTAATTTATTACATATATCAAACAATTTCAATACAATGTATATTGATATCGTTTAGGCCAAGCCGTAAGTAGTTTACATAGTACTTTCACTCCCTGAGACAATGACATTCAATGTATTAAAAATGATCATGGACAATCATGTCAGAGTTCACAAAGTATGCATTTGACATGTTTATATCCGTCATTGAAAGAAACAACAAAAATTGTGCACCTTATACAAAATGCTCTGAACCAATGAATAAAATAGAATAATTTAATGCAAATAAACAGCTATTTTTACAGTTTAAACAGCAATAGATATCGTTTTATTGGCATTTATATTGATGTGAGGTATTGATCTGTATCCAATAACCTCGCTAATTCCTAATTATATTGTAACTGCTTTTTAGAATAGATGTGTCCTTTTTTAAAGCCTTGATAACGTAAAAAGGGCAAAAACCATTATTTAATTGTTTTAGTTTGCTAAATTCACGACTGACACTTTCAATGTTGTAATGTAGATAAATACACACGCTGTCTTTTGTTTTATTTCATGTTTGTAATTTTGTTTAGTTGTCGTTATTTATTGAGAATTTGCATAAGATTTTCGTGAGACATACTGTTATTTATGTTGAAAATCCATCATCATGTCTTAATGTCGGTATTAATTGACATTTGCAACTAAGTACATTAGTATTTTTTTTTCTAAAATTGAATGAAATATCAGATGGTTTGCGAACGTGTCGACATACTTTTGGCCCATTATGCCTCAGAAATGCTATTTTTATTTCTTAAAATCTTTTTAATTTTGGTGCAATTTTATAGTACCCACAGAGTTAATCTTTGGCCAATTACTGGAAACATCTTTTTTCATCTGTTGCATTTTTGGCAATAAGTATTATAGAGAATTAGATATTTGTATGGAGGTCAAAATGTCAAAATATAACTTTGTTTACATTTTGCTACTTTTATGACAAACAATTTAACATCTATCGCTACTTTTTCAGGCAAGCATCTATGATTGTTCCAAAATCATTATTTAAATATAATAAAAATAAATGTGTTCCCTTTGTTTGTTTATTTAAACATTTATTTGTTTCTGAGGCATAATGTGCCTGTAAGAAATATACGCTTTGCAAAAAGACAATTGATTATATAAAATAGATTAATGTTAAAAAAGTTATTTGTATATGTCCTTCAACACAATATATTTAATCATATATATATATATATTGAGTATTTCTTTAGTTTTATCCTTTTTTCAACTACTAGTATATAGACCTAACATAATGAAAGTTTTATTCACTAACAAAGTTTGAGATGAACTGTCTAAAATGCAAGCGATTGATTTAAATGAAATGCCATGAAGAATCAATTTGTTTGCAAAAAATAATATAAATGACAGTAAACATGAGAAGTTCAAAAACAGATGTAAACGCAATTTAATATTTCCAGAATTCAGTCAAATGCGATGCAAACATACCTGTAACATAACAATAGGTGCATATTTTGTTCCTTACTCAGTGTGTTAGTTGTTGCATTGCCTAAACTGCAGATAAAAATGATTGCATTGTCGTGAATAATGATACAATTCTGATTTTACATACGAGCATATATTAAGTTCCGGGAAATGTCGCTCATTCATTGTGCCTTGTGAACTGATCTTGTAATATCTTCCAGCGTCTATTGCAGTAAATAGACACTGTAATTATCAAATCATCTAAGCCGTTAATGGACAGAAAACGTTTGGAATTTATCACATCAGCCAATTTTTTTTAACAAAAGATTAAATGACTCCCTGACAATTTTTAGTATTCACAAAGTGGTGTGTATTCTGGTGAACTTAGGGTCTTAAAATCCTACGTAAAAGCATAAAGAAGGTTTATATGCAGAAGTTAATTTGCATTATAACATTTGTACACGATAATACATCATTATAACAGGATGGAGTCTCTGTTTACAAGTGCATAATGCAAATGTAGTGTTCATAAGTAACATAATTTGCAAAATTGTGAAAACAAAATAATCAACCAAAATTAACAGCTTTAAGGGGCATAAATCTGCCACATTGCGAACATTAACCCTATCCAATTTTATCGAAACCGGCCTTTATTTATTAAGAAACTTAATATATTTGTTTAATATTAACCCGTGTTAATTTCCCTTTGAACTGATTTTTAATAATTACATATTATAACAGATTTGAAGACCTGTGCTAGTAGAATATTAAAATGATGTAGCCTCCAAATTAAGGTATGATTTTGCCTGTCATTATAACTTAGTTCAGCAAAATAGAATGTCCTATCTTAAATGTCTTTTAACGACGTTGGTAGCATTCTGGCAAAACGGACTTCTGATATAAAATACAAGACATTAAGATAACGCTCAAAGGCGATTAAGGTTCGTCGTTAATCAAGAGGTCAGGTTGTTATTAGCATGCCTGCCTTAATGAGTTGGAAAGCTTTGACGGAATCACATTGCATAAATGGTTTTACATAGAATATAAAACATCAAATTACAGATTATTCAGTTTTTTCAAAATAAATCTCGTATAAAAAATCATAATTAAATTAACTCTTACTTAAGCAGATCAACAAAAACATGATTTAAAAACGCTCCGCAACTTTATAGTTTATACTGAGTAATGGACATACTCCAGATAAATCTTTTTTCCAAAACATTTCTTTGAATAAAAAGACAGCAAGTTTAAGCTATTTACAAAATGTTCCCTGTGAAGTATGTATTATAAGTTAGAACAAGTTTTACATGTCTTGAACAAACCAATAGAACTTTAAAGTCATCATAGCAGCTCTAAACATCTTTTAGATCAGTTATGCTCTGTTGGGTTTATTATGCCTATTTATACTTTAATATTATCATATATAATTAAAGTATGGTCGATTATAATACATGTACATAAATGTTGCATAGTTTTCAATAAGCAGTGAAGAAAAAGTATCCGTTAAGGGTGCCTTTGCCGTACTATATCTGTCTTGAAGCGTTCTTGAACGTGTTCCAAGAGACATTTAGCGAACACTAACCAAGGAAGATATTTATTTAGTTACTGTTATCATTTCATATTGAAGCGCAAGATAAGCTGGTTCAATAGTCCCAGTCTGACGTTAATGGAGTGTGAACTTTCATTAAGATTGTCTAATACAAGCTTTAACATTGAAATATAATGCTATAAATTTCTTATCAGCTAGACATTCGTTGAAATTAATGTAACTGGCTATAAAGGAAATTAATGTGAGATGGTTGTTTTGTATGCATCATAGTTGTCACAAATACGCATACAGTTTCGTATGCTACTACTAACTTATACATAGTATATGTGTAAGCTTATCACAATTAACTGATGTTTTTGGAACAGCCCCAGAGCAAAGCAGTCCGGTTCATTTAAAACAACTGAAGTCACTGAAGCTGCTAATTATATCGTCTAATACGATTTCTTTTTGCTTCAAGGTTCTTCACATGTTACTGGTTTCGCTAATATTGAAGTAAAGCGTGTTTCAGGCATTTTTATTATATTTTCGAATTGTCACATATCAGTTATTTAACCGCTCAGAGGTTTGGTCATTTGTAGAAACCGGTTTAATATTAAATATATGTGCGAGCTTACTGTAGCAGGCAGATAAATTAAATTAAATTAATGAATACATGAAATGATGTTTCAAGTTTAAGGACATATTATTCATTCATTACTCTGGAAAATGATGTTTTTAATTATCGTGAGGTTACAGAAGATCAATGGTTTTACTTAGGTGCCCATTCGTGTCCGATATAATCCACGAAGAGGCATCACCAGTATAGCTGGAATGTCACAATATGACCTTCATCATGTCGGTGTTACCTAAGATCCGAAAGGCCATTTTTTTTCTTTATGTGATGAATTTGTAATATGATTGACTACTTTTTGAGAAACTTGCATCATTATTTATTACCATAACCGGGTTGCAATATGAGCTATCAAAACGCAATACAAATGTACATTGAATACCCTTAAAAACATCAAGCTAGTACCGAATTACAAATATTCATTTCAATAAAGTGTTTAGTGAACAATAGACACTCGACGAAATCTGCTTTTTATTTATTTTTTTCTTTAAATAACTTGTATCGAGAGACGTAGGTTATGAGCACTGATTATTTATTTTACATGGCAGACTTTGATGAATGGTACCTTATAAAGCATACAAAAAAATCGAAGTAGAATATTGATAATGTGTTTACAGCTCATACATTGATTCAGACGACGAGAATTAGCTTAACTTAATTCAGCGATATCTTATTTCTAATCGAAATTATATTCGCATTAAGATATCGTTTCTAGGTAATGAGATTCATAACTAATCAAGAGGTCGATCAGTAATAATCATCAGGTCATAATAGCTTGCTGACAGAATACAGATTTTTTCTGGCTTACTGACAATAATACTTCTAATTCAAGATACCTCAAATTGGAATTGAAGTATAAAGACAGTTTAAAAACAAACACAGTGCTGATAGATGAGAATGTTAACATCCTATTAAATTATTTTTAAATAAATCAGGAATAAATCACTTTTCCCTCACTGTTGTAGGTTCGAGCTACGTAAGCGTCGACGGATTATGCATGAGAAAGCTATCCATTTAGCTTACAGATGTCGGTTGTTCTCATCAGGTGTCCGATTGTGCCTGATATAATGTACAGAGGGGCACATGAGATTAATCTTCACAGAAACTACATGAGAACTACGGACAGAAGCTTTTCAAAACATTTAACCCTTCACAAACGTCTGCTTTTAATAAGCAGTTAAAAACACAATTATTTAAAACCTTCACTTGCTAAAGACTTTAAAATGTTCATTTGTATTGAGTATTTATCAGTATTCATTTGTTTTTAAAATGAATAATACATTTTCATTTTTTCTATAACAATTCTTGAAAGACAACTTGCAGATATTAATTTTGTTCATTAGCTTCGTTATTTTACATTGAAACAACAGGTAAAACAGTTTTGTAGTTTTTGTGTGATTTTAATGATAATTGAACATATAGATTACATAAGGAAATAAGAGAAGGTTTAACTTTGAGGGCAATCACAATGCAAGTCGTTGGAGACAGTTGGAGAAATATAAAAAAATCGAAAGGAAAGAAAGCGAGGCATATTTTTATGTTGTATCAACTATTTCTAGATGTATTGAAATTAAGTTCTTTTGTTAGCTAAACATAAATAACTATCTTGAAGAAGTAACCTATTAAATGCTATTGTGTTTTAAAGAATAAGTAACAATTCGACGTTGATAGCGTCTGATTAATGAAAATACTAAAACATTTTATATGGATATTTAGAGATGCTCTCTGTTTCTATTGGTTCCTGCTTATGTATCAATTTCCTCATTTGTGTAGATTTGCAAAGATGTGTTTCATTTAGGCAATAAACGAACCTAATTTACCGTAACAGAATTTTTTTACTACATAACATTAGTTATTTTATTACTTTTTTAAATTTAAAACAACCATATCTCGTAACTATAGGTTGGTTTTAACCCATTAATTCTTTCGTGTGAAATAACTTAACATGCCTTTTCTATTTTCGGAAATATATGAAATACCATTCGACATTTAGCTTGAAACACACTTTAAAAAGTATTATGCAATAAAACTTTATTGCAATAAATAAACAACATTACAACATTTCCTAACGAATATTGGATTATTTTCATTATGTTTGTATAGACAACATTTATATCTAGAATAATAACAACATAATCAATAAAATGATCATTTTTGTTAAAACGAAATATGTGTTGCGCTACAAACATGTGCCCTGATGGAGCATTAAACTGATAAGTGGGTTCCGTAATAATTATCTGCAAATGATATACCTTAAAACCCGGCAAGTTTATAAGCGCTATAGAATCTTTGAAAGACTATAAAAGTTCTTGTTTTTAGGACTGAATGTAACACGGCACCAACTTTTGAGAAAATGCTTTTTTAATATTTTTATTCAATGCTTGTTTTTTATTTTCACTAACTCAAGTATTCTCAGGTGCGACGAGCATTATCATCCGAAGTGTTTGTCTTACTTTAACTTTGAAGCCTAAAACGAAAATATGTGTTCATCTGTTGCTACACATTCTTGAACCTTTCTTATCACCCCATTTTTCCTTCAAATGAAATAATGAATGATAAAAATAATAATAACAAAAAATGATAAAAACATAACAGCCGCTAATTTATTTCAGTAAATAAACACTTGAGGCATTAAAGCATCTATGCTGATAATGGACATTGGATGTTTGGGAGCTAATTTACTGACTGTTTTAATGTCGCAACTTTAATGTCCTCAAGACACACTTTGTGATAGTTTTGCGAAAATTAGAGTTTTAACAAAACAATTAATCACAACACGGCCTTTATGGAGACTTCATATTAGTTGCGTTTAAAGTCGCATTGACGCAGTAGAGGATATATTAAGATTTTCCGGGTTTACTGGTGGAGGAAGACCTCAGGTGCCTCAGGTGAAAGAATCCGAGGTTCCCGGCGAGATTCGCAACAACAGCGAAGTGGAGCAAAAGGCATGAAGTCAACGACCACGGGCGCCCGTAGATTCGAACAATTTACAATTCAAATGTAACATATGACTTACCTAGTATTTTAAGGTCGATGATTCATTAAAACATTATAATTTCATTAGTTTGTATGCTAACACAGTTTTGGTGATTTGTTAACTGTAACACGTTTGCCGTCATGTCCCTGTTATCATAATCAAAATATGTACGGCATTTAGTTTTATTAAATTTTATAACATTATGTAAGACAGGGAGTACCACCTGGTTTGAATGACAATGATGTTTTTATTTTAAGTACATGTATATACCATATAATATATTCAATGTAGGTTTTGCTTCCATTGAACGCCGCCTTTCCTTGTTGATCATGTTTATCATATGTTTTGTGGTTATTTTTTTATGTATATCTTTTTTGTCATAACTGTTCAGTCGGCAAACTTAAGATCTTTATTGGTTTTGGACTTAATTACAACCATGTAGCTTCAACTTTTACATCAACATTTTAACACCAGAAAATTGTTTAGGGTTATCATATGAGAACATATATCAGTCATAATTTGCTTCATTGACACAAAAGAAAATAATAACTTCAATTTAACTTTTAATGCTTTGTGATTTTATTTTTTTAGTTGAAATCGTTTACTATAACGTGATAAAATTTGATAGAGAGTCAAATTGATATAAAATATTCATGCATTCTAAAAGCATGTAACATATTTGCACTTGTAATTCTATCAAGCAACTTCTATTACATGATAAAGTTCCTCATTTTCTATTTTATTCAATTAGATATGATAAATCACCTGCATTAGCGTGTTTGAGCTTCAGAACCGAGCTATATATAAACTCTAGTCAGCTATAAATTTCTTTTTGAAGTTATATTTCAATGTGAACCTACATGTCATCATTTGTTTTAAGCAAATTCTCTCAGTCTAAATAACACACACACAAAATTGGGTAAATGAAAAGATGAATTTAGATTCAAACAATGATTTTTCCCCAATAATTTTTAATGCTGTTTTGATGATCTATTTTGGGTCTTGCATATATCTTTGTTCTTTCAGAGAAGGATAATGGAAAGCCTAAGCAAATTGTTAAAGCACGAGGAACTGACAGTAAGTAATTTGTTGATTTGAACAAAGCAACAGAAGAAATGTTCATACTGTCAATTTACTTTATAAAAATGTTTTATCACGTGGTTTTAAGGCGCATTTAACCAATAACTTTATGTCATGAAATAAATAGAAACTTTAATATTATTAAACTGCTTTTATTTTTTAGTGAAATTAATCTGAATTCCACAACCAAAATGTGATACATCGTACCAATAAATGTGTTATGTAATCTTAGATGGAGTCCTTATTACCTTACTGGTTTGTTTTAGCTGTGTTTTACGTTGCATCGACTGCACAGCTTTACTTGCGGAGGAAAGAAGACCTCGGTTGCTCCTCTGTACACAAACATGTACCAGAGCTCTGTTAGCAGCTGGCTGGGTAGCAGAAGTATGGTATATTATACTTGTACATATGTCTTTATGTAAGCACATATTTATAACATTATTTTTATACTATATATAGGAAAACATGTTTTTCAATTGGTTCTGACATTTTTGTAATTCATTACATATATCAAACAATTTTCAATACAATGTATATTGATATCGTTTAGGCCAAGCCGTAAGTAGTTTACATAGTACTTTCAATCCCTGAGACAATGTATTAAAGATGATCATGGACAATCATGTCAGGGTTCACAAAGTATGCATTTGACATGTTAATATCCGTCATTGAAAGAAGCAACAAAAATTGTGCACCTTATACAAAATGTTCTGAACCAATGCATAAAATAGAATACTTTAATGCAAATAAACAGCTATTTTTACAGTTTAATCCGCAATAGATATCGTTTTATTGGCTTTTATATTGATGTTAGGTATTGATTTGTATCCAATAACCTCGCTAATTCCTTATTATATTGTAACTGTTTTTTTAGAATAGATGTGTCCTTTGTTAAAGCCTTGATAACGTACCATTATGTCATTGTTTTAGTTTGCTAAATGCATGGCTGACATTTTCAATGTTGTAATGAAGATAAAATGTCACGCTGTTTTATTTCAAGTTTGTAATTTTGTTTAGTTGTCGTTATTTATTAGGAATTTGCAGAAGATTTTCGTAATACATACAGTTATTTATGTTGAAAATCCATCATCCTGTCTAAATGTCGGTATTTATTGACATTTGCAACTAAGTGCATTAGTACAATTTTTCTAAAATTGAATAAAATATAAGGTGGTTTGCGGACGTGTCGACATGCATGCATTTTTATTTTTATTAAACAACAATCCCACACTGAAAATGACACTGTTAGTTCGATTGTGTTTTACGTCTCACAGACACAGTATAGGTCATTTGGCGACGTTCCAGCTTACTGGTGGAGGAAGACCTCAGGTGCCCTTCCGTGCATTATTTCAGGCACCTGAGTAGAACCACCGACGTTCCGTAAGCTAGCTGGATAGCTTCCTCACATGAAAGAATCCAAAGTTCCTGTCGGGATTCGAACTCAAAGCGGTGAGGGGCAAGTGCTTTGAAGTCAACCACCTTAACCACTCGGCCACGGGCACCCCAAAATGACACTGTCTGAAAATGACACTGTCTGAGAACAATGATGCCACTGAATTGTTAATTTGCATTGAAATTGACGGCATATTTTAAGTGGGAATCACAAAACGTACTTGAAAGAAATCGATG
This sequence comes from Ruditapes philippinarum, assembly GCF_026571515.1. Taxonomy (NCBI): domain Eukaryota; kingdom Metazoa; phylum Mollusca; class Bivalvia; order Venerida; family Veneridae; genus Ruditapes; species Ruditapes philippinarum. The sequence goes on from NW_026861047.1 coordinate 23,816, forward strand.
TTTTAAACAGACAGAATTGTAGATATTTGGAAAGGAGTAATTTAAATAGGGAAGATGAAGTTCTTTGTTTTTAATCTGAAAAAAGGACATCCCTTGGATGTAATATAAACAGTGAAATTATATGAAAATTGCAGACTCGGTTTGATAAGTATGTTTCTATACATACCTTTGTATTAGTAAAATGAAATATGACTTGCATTGGCTTACTTTCATTAAAGGCCCATTATGCCTCAGAAATGCTATTCTTATTTCTTAAAATCTTTTTAATTTTGGTGCAATTTTATAGTACCCACAAAGTTACTCTTTGGCCAATTACTGGAAACATCTTTTTTCATCTGTTGCATTTTTGCAATAAGGACAGTTATAAAGAATTAGATATTTGTATGGAGGTCAAAATGTCAAAATACTACTTTGTTTACATTTTGCTACTTTTATGACAAACAATTAAACATCTATCGCTACTTTTTCAGGCAAGCATCTATGATTGTTCCAAAATCATTATTTAAATATAACAAAAACTAATGTTTTCCCTTTCTCAAGAAACATTTATTTGTTTCTGAGGCATAATGTGCCTGTAAGAAATATACGCTGTGCAAAAAGTCAATTGTTTATATAAAATAGACAAATGTTAAAAAAGTTATTTGAACATGTCCTTCAAAACAATGTATTTAATCATATATATATATTGAGTGTTTCTTTAGTTTGATCCTTTTTTCAATTATATATACCCAACATGATAAAAGTTTTATTCACTAACAATCGAAATGAACTGTCTACAATGCAAGCGATTGATTTAAACGAAATGCCTTGAAGAATCAATTTGTTTGTAAAAAATGATATAAATGACAGTAAACTTGAGAAGTTCAAAAAAGAGGTTAACGCAATTTAATATTTCTTCTGAAATATAACAATAGGTGCATATTTTGCCCCTTACTCAGTTCTTTAGTTGTTGCATTACCTTAACTGCAGATAAAAATGATTGCATTGTCGTGAATACTGATACAATTCTGAGTTTACATACGAGAATATATTAAGTTCTGGAAAATGTCGCATTCTTTAATGTGCCTGCGAACTGATCTTGTAAAATATCTTCCAGCGTCTATTGCAGTATATAAACACTGTAATTATCAAATCATCTAAGCTGGTAATGGACAGAAAACGTTTGGAATTTATCACACCGGCCGATTTCTTTTCAACAAAGAGTTTAAATGACTCCCAGACACTCTTTAAGTGTTCCCAAATTGGTGTGTGCCGAAACAATACAATTATTCTGGTGAATCAAAGATAACAAGGTGAAAATGCAGAAGGTTATTTGCATTATGACATTTGAACACGATAATACATCATTATAACATGATGGAGTGCATAACGCAAATGTAGTGTTCATAAGTAACATAGTTGCCAACATTTCATCCACAAATCTAGAATGCAAGTTTACCTGTTATGATTTCTGTATTCTTTCACTAGTTACATTCTATATTTCCTAGTTACGAAGGGGTATTTTTGTAATATTTAGCTTTTGAGACACTTAGTTGTCAGGGGTTTTAAATATTGCTTAATTATCACTTTATCAGGAATAATAACGTATCTATGTCGGGCTAGCGAATTTTCACGTCTAAAACTTAAGGAAATCTGGCTTTATATTATAAAGGAATGAACAATTGACAACACACAGAATCACGTTACATTCCTTTTTCATTAACTGGAAGTCACCCTCTTGAAAATCACAAGCTAAATAATATACAATGAGCGATTATGTTGTGTCCTTTGTGTACAAATTACACACAGTGCATATTAAGTAGTCTGTCAATATTCTAAAAGGCAGCCTGTTAAAAGAGTCTGAATAAAAATAAGTTAGTGCTTTAGTAAAGATAGACATTTAAAATTATGAAACCAATATCTGCGTTTTGTTGAAAGATCAATTAAATGCACCTGATCAAAACTATAGGTCTCTCATCCTTCCTTGATTTTTTTCTAAGGAAAATAAATGTCATACAAAAATCAAATTCTAAAATAACTTCAATTCAACTGTTAGACAATTCATAAACCTAGAAACACAAAAAGACAATAAAATCATTATAAAAAATGATAAGTATTGTCATATCATTTATGACCTTTCCTTGTCGTGTGTTTATGATCTCTTTAAGATTGATACATATCACGTATCAGAAAATTATATTGCATTTACTGACTGTCACAAATCAGTAATTCCCCTTCACAGACCTATGATCATTCGTTAAATCGGGTTTGGGTCTGATAAATGTGCAAGCATACAGTAGAACACACATAAAAAAACAAGCGTATTTCGTTAATACTTGAAATGTGTGTCACTTAACAGATATTTAGTTTCAAGACATATCATTCATCTATTGCGCTGGGAACAATAACTTTGCAATAACAGCTAGCTTCTATTACAGTAAATAGACACTCGAGGCATTAAATCATCTATGCTGATAATGGACATTGGATCTTTGGAAGCTATTATACTGATAGACTATTTTCAATATCGAGACGTTAATGTCCTCAAGACTACACAAGGTGGTGGAACCCTTTAATATTTTGTGAACATCAGAGTTTAACAGTCTAAAGTAAACAATTAATCACAATAAGTCTTTAATGGAGTCGTCATATTAGTTGCGTTCATCGACCATTGACGCAAAAGAGAGTATATTCAGACTTTCCAGCTTCACTGGAGGAGGAAGACTTCAGATGCATTAAGTTCCCTCAAAAGAAAGAATGTAAAGTACAAGGCGGGGTTCGCACCCGCAGCGCAGAGGAGTCAACAACCTTAACTACTCGACGACGGGCGCCTGTTATTTGAACACAATACAATGCAAATGTTACAAACGACTTACTTTGTATCTTACGGTCAATTTGAAATTGTCTTTTCCGTAGGTTCTTTCCGGTTTTCTTTTTTACTGGCCTGATTGCACTTATGACATTTTTTTTTGCGTGAATATTTAAATAGACCTAGTTCATAACTTTTATTTGGACGTTGAGCGACAGTTAAAAGGTTTAGCAGTAGTATACTATAAAACCCATTCGTTGTTCAGTCTCTTTAGCTAAAATCGACATTGTTTTTCCTGATTTTTTGCTGTTCATAATTTTGTTTGAAGGCAATCGATTTTATGGTATATTGTGACATTTTAACAACATAAACTTTTAACATGAGTTGTTATGGGTTTATTGATAGGAAATTAAGAATTTAAACACACTGGGCGGGGGGAGGGGGTCAGACGAGGTTAAGTAATTCCTTAAAATAGTAGATTGACCTCTCAATAAATCAATAAACAGACTTTTTTTTTCATTTTGACTACTATTTTGTATGTTCCAAAGAAAATACCACATGAACTTGAAATTCTATCAAATAACCAATATTAATGATAATGCTTTCTTTGGGGATTCTTATTTTTTTCTATTTTATACCATATAGAGGCTATATTTGGGCTATTATAGACCTGTATATTTTGGATATTATCATTAATATTGATAGAATTTCAAGTTCCTGTGAGGAAAAAACACTTAATATTCTAATCTTTTGCATGCCTACCAAAGTTCATGATGAACAATGTTTTTCGTCCGCCCATTCATAAATATTATACAATTCATATGAAAACCAATTAACCATTTATAAGAATATCTGGTCATCAGATATCTACTAGTTCACCTTTACTTGCTGGCTGTATTTCTTGCTTAGACGCCCTTTGATGCTTTGCATCAATGCTTCTCTTGTACATTTTATGTAATAGTTTTCTTTTTGAGGAACTTGCTGTGTTATTTATTCTGTTTTAATTGCATTACATGGCATGTGATATCATAATGCAAAGAAACACGTAATACCCTGAAATACATCGAGCAAGCACTGATTTTCTAAACAAGGAACTAGCGATAACCGATGAAATCTGTTGTTTTTTCCATTTAATTTATTTTTTACATATTTACTAATATCATGAAACATAGCTTACAAGCACTGATTGGCAGACCTTGATGAACTAGTACCATAAAACCTACATAATCGAAGAAGAGCATTGGTAAATTGTTGAAGCTCATGCAATGATTCAGGCGACGAGATGAATCATAACTAAATTTAGCATTATCTAAATGTGTAATTGAAATACCATTTTCATTAAGATAACGTTCAACAACTAAATGAGGTTCATCGTCAGAATTGCTGACATTTGATAAAGATAACCAGTTTATTGACATCGACTGTAGTCTTGTAGACATTAGTCTTTAAAACGTGTTATGTTTCTGCTAATTAAATATATCACACATATTATCGATATACAGTAACAGACACGTTACAAATAAGAAAACGCATCTGATACAGGTTTATGTCTGCCTATTGTTGCACAACGATTTATTAACATTAGAACCATACGCCGCTTTTCGTGGACTGGCACGAATGTGCCACATGTAAAGATTCATGATTGCCGTCATATCTGCGGATATTCTAAGGTCAATTTAAAGTGTCACCATTTCTTGTTCAAATGTTGAATACTGAATAAGCATGTACTTAGGGCCGTTGACGTCAGCATGCATTTAACTTTACCGTCCAAATCAAATTTGCCTGCAATGTTTTCAATCTTACGGAACACTGAAGTGTTATAAATCTATTCCGTTACTTCATTATTCATTCTTTTGTTTGTCATTACTGCGTGCATCCAATTATTTATTATTGAAGTGATAGCTAATCAATTATTAATGATTACATATCGTATCATTGAATGTTATTTTTCATAATTCTTCATAAAAACATGACTGTCAACTAAAATGAAGGCCATATTTTCGCATGTAATTATAGATGTTTACAAAGAGGCGTGCATTCTACAAGATTTTATTAACCTAATGCTCTGGTAGCATCAAACATAATAGCCAATACAACTATTGCTGTCTCAATTTGTGAGATATTGAGATTTTATATGCTGATATATCAACTTATTCAAATAGAAAAGCCTTCCTCTTTTATGTTGCAAGATTTACATCAATATTTTCTGCCTTACAGACTTTACAGATGTTTCACGCTGAAGCAATTACTATGCAAGCTATTAATGACGAGGGAGGTAAAGATATATTATCCATTTCGATTAGGTGATAATATCAAACTAACAGATGTTTATTGTCAAATGCTAAAATCTTAAGAATAACGAGAAAAGCTTTGAGATGACCTTTACATATTCAATTATAGAATGTAATAGCTTGAGCTTTCTAAGTAATGTCATATCAAGTTCCCGAATGACAAGAAAGTAGTCATTCTATTAGAAAAATCTAAAAATAAATAGTGATGGTTAATACTCTACTGTAATGGTTATAAAATTCTAAAAGGTCAGTTCCATATTAAATAAAGTATCATAAAAAAGGAAAATATCGACAGTTTACTCTAAAATAATGGAAGTTATTATTTCAAAACGCTCTTGCATACGCAAAACATTGTCACTGCTGAATTCGTATTGAGTAAGAAAACGTAGCCCGTCAAAAACACGACATTTAACGCCAATATGATAGTCATCAGTCTAATTGTCACAGTAAAACAAGAAATATTGATATAAAATTACTGTTCTACTGTTCTAATTGCCCATATGTTTACTTAAACTTGCAAAATTTCTTAAATGAACTTGTCCATCATCCACTTGTAGAGCTGTTTATAATTAGGATAGATCAGGATGAAAATCTTACGTAAGTCAAGCATCATCATATAGCCTTATCAGACTGTACGGGTGTGCTTGCTGGCCTTGCGCTTTGCTGGTGGCAAAAGCAAATTAGCAAATCACTTTCGGTTCCAATAAAGTAAGAGTTATTTTTAATTGAATAGATATTTTGAGAAATATAAATATGTTTAGGAACAAAAGAGAGAAAATTATGTTATGTTGTACAATGTATGGATCCAGATATAGTAGATTTGTTGAGAGCAGTCCTTTTGTAAGCATTGCATAATTTTATATTTGCAAGAAGAAGCTTAAAACAAAAATGTTGCAAATAAACACTTTATAAACATAGTTCCGTTACGAACATTGAGTTATTTACATAAGCATACAAAGACAACCTTAACATATAAAATAAGAACAACGTAATCAACATAAAAATTAGAATTAAAAGTAATAGTCGTGTTAGTTGCCTTACAAATATTTGTTACGAGGGTATAAAAAAGAAATGATTGCTGGTTTCTGTTAACAGATCTTACAGTGATGTGTTATTTTAACCATGTTTTACCACAAACGTTAAATATGATACTAAAATGTGCATCGTATCAAATGTATTGTTTCATTAACATTTGCACTGTCCCAGAAAAAGAAAGTTTAACTTATCCGTGTTATTTGTGCCGTGTGGCGGCTGTAAAAAGTCTCCCCGTACATTTAATCAATGATGTTATATTTTCGATCCTTGAAGATCGTTCAGCACGACATTATTGTTGTGTTTGTGGTATTTTTAGTTTCAACTTTTCGGCATTTTCTAGTTGGGTGGTTCCAATATTCCTACTTGAATAATGTTGAATCACCCTTAGGATATGAGGCCTGCTTTTTAAGTTTGTCTTTTGGCGTCTTATCTGTGATATGCAGGCTTCATAACCTCTGATTCCCTTTCAAAATTCCATTTTATTTAGTTCTGCCCATTGTTTTCTCGTTTAGGGCACACGCTTTTTATTATTTGGGGACCATACGCCGCTTTTCATGGAATGGCACGGAAGTGTCACATTGAAGGTTCCATGATAACCGCCGTATGAACACATCTGCGGATGTTTCTAAATTCAAAACTTTACTATTTCATGTTTAAATGTTGAATTCTGCTTAAGCCGGTGCTAGGGGGCGTGGACGGTAACTTGCACTTTCCAGTACCGTCCATGAACAGGCTCAGTCAAACCGAGCCTGCAACATTTTAAATTTTGCCGTGTTGGGCTTTCTTTAGGGATTCTGTATTTATCTTTTTTTTAGCATCCACAGTGACTACTGTCGCTTTAATGTCTCCTATCTTCTCTATTAGTATTGTCTTATAAAATCGTAAGACGAAATAAACCTCGTTAAGATAACTCCTCAAAATTGATGGAATTCATTACTGACAAAGTTATTGATTAACTATTTTGAAGACTGTTATTATAGATAACATATCTTTGAGGTTGTATATAACGACATTATGGTATAATTAACTTATATCAGAAAAAAAAGACAAAGAATTCAATAAGGAACATACGCTAATGGTAAAGTGTTTCTTGACAAAACAAATGTTGTTAATGTTATGTTAAACATAATTTGAATCTATTTTGAACCTATTTTAAAATCAGCAGATAATATATAGAAAACACAATTAATTTAGTTTGATATCAACCGCCTCCATGGTCGAGGGGTTAGAGTCGATGACTTCTAATCCAGTTACCTCTCTGGCGTGGGTTCGATCCCCGGGAGATGCTTTGGTAGTTTAGCGCGGAGGAAGGTAGTCAAGTACTGGTTTAACTCTCCAGGAATGATGGTTAGGAAACTACCCGCCAATATGACTTAAATACTGTTGGAAAAAGGCGTAAAATGAAACAAACAAACAAACAATAGTTTAATATCGGTGTCTTATGTACCAGCGCAAGATAAAACGACAAACTAGTTTCTGTTTGGAGTCAATGATATGTGAATTGCTTGCATAAAGATTGCGCAAATAAAGCCTTTGCATTAGAGAGAATTAATCAAAATAAATTTTCTTCTGCTAGAAATTAGAAGAACCATTAATAATTTGCAAAATAGTTTAATATAAGAGTTTCTTTACGAATGACAAGAATGTTGAAATAAAATATTCTCATTTCGCTCTATGATCAAAATATTTTTACTTTAATTTATGATAACAAAACTTTCTGTACCTACGTCGGGATGGCTCACTGCGACGTCATTTTTTGTTGAATGAGGTTTAATTTATTATTCGCCATAGTATTGTCTATAGGAAAAACAAAATTAAGCAAATTGAGCATAAAAAACTCACAGAACGACGTCATACCATGTATACCCCTTTTTATCAATAAGTACTGCGATAGTTACCGTCTTAAAAATCACAAGATAAATGAAATGGCATTAAATTGGATGCACACTATATATAAATAGCTTATCAAAGATGCCAGAAGGACTTGTGGTAAGGCAGCCCGCAAGAAAGATGTTACTGAAGCTCTGTAAGAATGTCTAAATAGATATCGTAAATGTCAAGCAAAACATTTAACTAAGCTAACTTCATGTAAACCATAAAACAAAAATATAAGGCTAGAAAAAACAACAAATAAATTTAACTTTTGTCATATCATTCGTGACATTTCGTTGTTACATGTTTAAAGTGTCGTAAAGATAGAAGCATATCATGTGTCAGACAATTATATTGCGTTTACGGACTATCACATATCAATTATTTCACTTCACATACCTTTGATCATTTGTTGAATGAAGTTTGGCTTTTATAAATGTGTAACTATACTGTAGAACACAAACAAAACAGGCATATTTCGTGAATACTTGCATTTATGTTTCACTTAACAGATATTCAGTTTCAAGACATATCATTCATCTATTGCAATGGAAACAATAACGTTGCAATAAATGCTAGCTTCTATCACAGTCAATAGACACTTGAGGCATTAAATCATCTATGCTGATAATGCACAATTACACTGTTTTAGACATTGAGACTTAAATGACATTCAGACATCAGTGATGCTAAGGTAGCGTGTCCTACAACACTTTGATAACTAAATACATTGGATTTTAAGAGTTTAAACAATAAAATGAATAAAAGAATGAAAATAAAAGATCAACTAGTCCTTTATGAGGACACTATTAAACAATGGATAGCTGTTGAGTCGAATAAAATTTTTCATGCAAATGTGTATTTAAACGTGTAACTGATATTGAACCTAAAGGTTGATGATGCATTAAAACATGTAGTTTTACTATTTTGTATGTCTATAAAGTTTGGGTGATTTGTAAAATGTAACACAGTTTTTTATTTTCCCTAATATCTAAATGCCTTCATTTCCACCTTAAGACTTTTATTTTTGGTATCCTGTTATAGTTTCCAAGCAGTTACATGTACCTAGTGACCAATTACCTAGTTCATCTGCTGTTTCTGCAGCTTTATGGCAACCAATACAGTTAAAGTGATTAAGTATTTTATATGGAAGTCAAAATATAACTCTATTAACAGTGTGCTACATTGTGACAAAATACTGTCACATGAAACACCACTTTTTCGGTTGATAAGCATCTGATTCTGTTATGCTTAAATGTTATAAAACTTATATTTTGTCCGTTCTTAAGAGGAAACAAACTGTTTCTTAATCATACCTAGCCTTCTAGCCATTTTGATTCATCATATTGATACTTTGTTATGCAGTCAACACCTCGTTGGAATTAAATACATTTTAATGACAGTGATTGTTTGATTTAAATGTCGTTAATAATTTTTCTAATTCTTATATTCCAAATAATTATTTATAGCATAAAATTCAACAATATGTGTTTTGGGATAATTCATTAATATCGTTTTTGTCGGCAAGCTTGCTTATTTTTTTTTTAATTCGGCTTTTGCGAATTAAAAAACATTAATTTAGGTCTTAAATTATGATAAGAACTGATTGTAAATAATACTGACTTTGATTGACTAGTTCCTTAACAAATATAAGAAATCGAAGTAGAATATTGATAATCCGTTAAAAGCATATGCATTGATACAGACGACGTGTTTGAGCAAGATATTATGTGTAATTGAAGTAATATTAACATTAAGATAACATTTCCATGTAAATAAGGTTCACATCTGATCAAGAAGTAAGCAAGTCATATTAAATTGCTGACATTTGTTAATGTTAACCGGTTTACTAGCAACGACTATTTTATATCTTGTAGACGGAAGCTTCTATTTCCGCTTATTAAACATTTAACACCTTTTGTCGATATCAGTTGCACACACGACACAAGTATAATACGCCATTGTTAAAGCATTTAGTCAGCACATTGTTAAACAAGGATTAAATGACTTTGGGATCATATGTCGTTTTTCATTGAATGGCACTTATCACCGTTGTATGTAAAAATCTGCGGATATCTCTAAATTCAATTTGGAATTCTACTATAATTATTACATATTTAAATGTTAAATAATGATAAGTCGGTTTTGTTTTTTTGTTTGTTTTGGGGTTTACGCCACATAGACGCAGTATAGGTCATATCGCGACATTCCAGCTTTCCGTAAGCTAGCTGGATAGCTTCCTCACATGAAAGAACCCAAAGTCCCTGTCGGGATTCGAACCCACAGCGGTGAGGGGCAAGTGGTTTGAAGTCGACGAACTTAACTACTCGGCCACTGACGCCCCAATTAAGTCGGTACTAGAGGGAGTTGCCAGTAGCTTTCATACCGTCCATGAGCAGACAATGAACAAACTCAAATCGAATCTGCAATGTTTTCAATCTTGCTTTGTTTAGGACGTTTTTAGGAATTCCGTGTGTTTTTCCAGTTGTTAAAGTGATACAGAAAATAGCCGATTTTTACCAGATTTGATAGAAATTGCAATATTTCGAGATATGGCAAATAAAGCGAAAATATATTTCATTTAAACAATTAAGCATAGGTTGGTGACTTATCATTTATGAATGCGACTTATTTTCAATTTTGCAATGTCATCATTATTATCTGAAATCAAATTTGAGTAACGTATCATACTATTTAAAAACCTCCATTGTTCCTAAATCTGTACCGGTGTTAGTTAGAAACAGGTTACATATATTACTTCATTTTTTGTAATTGACATAACTGTGTGACACATTTAGATTGATTAATCATTAAATTTAAGTGATATCTACTCAAGCAATTCTTATGATTCAATATCGTGTAATTGCAGATTCATATTTCTCATTACCCTTCAAACTTGACTCTTCAATTATTATGCAGAAACTAAGATGAAGCTCGTATGATTGCATATTTAATTATAGATTTTAAATAGTGTTTTGAAACCATTAGTCTTTATACAACTAGATGTTATGCCCCACATGGCCAATGCATCCATAACTGTCTTTATTTTTCATATGGTCAGATGGTTGCTGTCGTAATGTATATGTATTTCTGCTGATATATCAACATTTATATAGAAAGAAGCCCTTCTGTTTTAAGTTACAAGATTTACATCAATATTTTCTGTCTCGTGTTTCCGCTGAACCAATTACTTTACAAACTATAATGATGCTATTAACGATCTCATTTTCAGAAAACTATCTAAGACGATGAGGTAAAGATACATTAATTCCTTGTCTCGATAAAGTGATAATATTACACTAATAGATGTTCATTATCACATGCAAAGAGAGAGAGAACCTTTTTTACATGTATATTTCATTATAAATTATAATGATATGACTTGAACTTTGTTATAAATTTCATATCGATTTACATAGTTTTCCTATTCATTCTGTTAGTAAATTTCCAGAAAAATGTGAGAGGTACTACACTAATAAATTCAATGAATATAAATCACAAAATGATCTTCCAAAGAGTAAATCATTAAATATCTTTATGTCATTTTCTTGTTATTGATATTCATGTTCTTTTCATGACTTCCCTTAGCTTAATAACTATAAGAAATAGAAAGAGCACCGAAACACGAGGCTATCTGATTTGTACAAGGGGGCGTAGCCCCCGAGTATTAATCAGATTGTCGAGTGTTTTGGTGTTCTTTCTCTTTTGTATCATAGTCGAACATAAAAACAAGTTCCTTGTTGTCATAATATGAAACCCCAGAAAAAAGTACCCAATGAACGAGCATCTGAATATCATATTTCTGTCGCGTTTCCTTTCTCTGTCGTCACAATAAGTAAACCCCAGCAAAAATGAACCAATCGATGGGCGTGCTTAGGAGTGCGGGTAACTATTACCTGCACTCCAGTTAACGCACTGTACATGTATATGTATACGATTTAACTCTGACACATTTTCAACAGAAAGGTCCCCAAACTATGATACAAAACATTATTATACTAAACATATGAAAAAGTCAAGCCCGCAACATAAAGAACTAAATAAATCCATTTTTGAGTATAAACGTACCATTATAACTATATGTACAAATGTGTCAGGGAATTGAATTTTTCGTTCTATGGGCGGGATCGTTGTTACTTTTGCTTTGGCAGGAGTTCGAAACAGAGCCACGACGGGATCTAATATTGTGTATTTGCATCTTTTAATTACGAGCAAAAATTGATTAAAATCTAATGAAACAATTTTTTTACCATAGTATGTCTCAGTTAAACTACATTTTTCTTTGTTGAAATATGTATTAACATATTTTTCACGAAACACTATACAATTAGCGCGAGTTGCGCTCTGTTTTTTTAATAACAGGTATACTAAAATATGGTCATATATAAGATCAAAGGTATGTTATCTACAACAACTGACAAAGCAAAGAGGTAATCCATAACTTTGTCAGTAATGAACTCCATCAATTTTGAGGTGTTTTCTTAACGAGGCTTTTTTCTTCTTACGATTTTATTAGACAAACTAATACAGTTGATGGAAGATATTAAAGTGACATTAATGGATTCTAAATTAAACGTTACTTGATTTTTCGTGGGCAGGCTAAATGATAAGATGTGCATTGTGAATATCATTTAACGTTTGTGGATGAACTTTTTTAAATTATAACATTACTATAATATATTATGTTGTCCGAACCCAGCCATCAGTTGTTTTATTCTACTTTGTGACACATGTTTGTAAGGCAACAAATGTTACTTTTGATACTTATCACCTTGTTGATAATGTTGTTCTTATTTTATGTATAAATGTTTTTGTGCAGGCAAATGTAAATAACTTAATGTTCGTTACAGAACAATTTTTATAAATTGTCATTAAATTAAAAATGTGTTATTTTCAAAAGTTTTTGTTTCAAATTTCTTCCCGCAAATATTAAATTATACAAAGCTTACAAAATAATTTCAATAAATATTAGTTGAGCCGTATATTACACAACATAACAAAATTTTCTCACTTTCTTTATATATTTTTCAAAATATCTACGTATTGCAATCAGAAATGTATTATAGTTGTTCAAAATAGTAAACTTTTGTGAATGTAAGTTTTAGGCAAGTTCAATTATCATTTACGCCCAACAGAAACTATTGGACCATTTTATCTTGCGCTTCAATATGATTTGACAAAACTAATGAACTTAATTCACATCTCTGTGTTGTGCTTTGCACCGATAAAAGTTACTCATTTAACATTTTCCAAGAAAGGTTATAGAAATAATGTATACACATTGTACATTTTCAATGCGAATAAAAAACACAAAAAATAGGACAAAGTGAAAGACAAATTTAAAAGACTTAAGAAAGCGTCAGTTTGAAATCAATACTTTTCTTGACTGTTTATATAGAGTATGACAGACGTGATATTTAAAACTTTGAAAGCGGCAGTGTTAAAGTAGTTCTACAGAAATATATACAGGCATAACTAATGTTAAATATTGTTTGATGAGGTTTCATATAATAAAAAATATGCTTTAACTTATATATGTTGAATATTGTTTAACTAATATATGTTGATATTGCCATTTACTTTATTATAACGTCGTAATAATTGAATTCATATCATGACACTAAAAATGTTGTCAACGCTGTTAACAAAACTGTCACGAGAGAAGAGATAGAAGAAGAGTAGGACTTTTTGTATTGAATTGAACATGTCAATGGTCTAACAATTTAGGTAGCTACCTAAACTGAACTAGTCTTCAAGTTTCAGAGAAGAAATATGAAGTATGTAGGTGTACTGAGACAGTGTTTAAAACATATTTAAAAAAAAAATCATTTTATATGATAAATAATATTTATTAGGAGTTATCTAGTTTATATTACATAAACAATTCAGTAATACAATATCTTTAATGACTTTATGACAATAACACAAAATTGTTTTTAATTATGTAAGATTATTTTACAACGGACAAAAACGTAAGCCGGTTCTATTGGGTGTGAGGAGTGTTCCACTTTTTCATTATTCCTCATGTACAGACTCAACCAAACCGAGTCTGCAATTTTCAAGTAATTTTGTTGTGACCACTCTTATTCTAGGTTTCTATCAAAAACTCTATTATCTATCAATGGTGTTTTACTTGACCAATCTTGCTACTTAATTATGTTTTTGTTAGCAACAACATCACATTTTAACAGTAGTTTCGGTCATATTTTAATTGCTATACAGTTTCCTACTTCTTTTGCATCCATATTGTTTCCAAATATTTATATTCACGATTTGTCATACTTTTGATATTGTACAAAATTCGACACATTATCAAAATACACAAAACAGTGAAGAGTTTTTTAAGTCTTCCGTTAAAATTCTTTCCTTGGATATAAAAATGTTTGATTTATATTGTAATTGTGTATATCTATATGTATATATTCGGGAAACTAACGGTGTTTTTGATTTGAGGAACTGTTTTATATATCAATAACAATATGGGATATATTTATCTAGCAGCAACATTATAATTCCTAGAAGTTACTTAATAAGGTTATCTCATTTAAAGTAGCTTATCTATTACTGTTGCTGAAAGTAAATAAGATAATTTTGACAAATGTCAGGAAGTAATTATGGCCTGCTGATTATTACTGATAGATCTTTTGATCAATTATGAACCCCATTTACATCGGAACGTTATCTTAATGAGAATGTAACTTCAATTAGAAATTAGATATCGCTTAATTAACTTAAGGTTAATCTCGTCACTCGATTCAATGCATGAGCTGTAGGAGGATTATAAATATCCTACTTTAAATTATTTTTGTACGCTTTATATGGAACAAGTTCATCAAAGTATGTCATGTTTTATTATTAATCAGTATTTGTAAGACACCTCCCTCGAAACAAGTTATTTTAAGGAACAAGAAAAGAACCAAAATTCGTAGGATATCGATTGCCCCTTATTACTAGTATTCATCGCTCGCTCGATGTATTTGAGTACATTCGATGTAAGTTTTGTAGTCAAAATTGAAGTAAATAACGACGCATGGTTTTCAAAAAGCTTAAAGTGGATTGGTCTACAATTGGTAAATGGTATATTAATATTTCAAAATAGACATGTAATTTTATTTGAAAAAAGGAAGAAATATTGATATTAATTATGAACATTTATATGATGAGTAAAGATAATTTATTTGGTTGTAGAAAAAATATGATATGCTATATATAGATAAAACTATATATTATTGAACCATGTATCTTACATTATCAACATCATCCATATATTATCTTCCGTTGTTTGTTGTCAAATATAATAATAAATAACGTCAACATATTTATTGGTATGATAGACATGCCTTAACGGACAATTCACTTTAAAATGTAGATTAATGACCTTTTTCATTCAACCGTGAAATTGCTAACATAGTATAGATTGCCACTAGTATATAGTACAACCTGATAAGGATATTGATGTTAGTAGAATACCATCTCTAAAAATGGATGTTGGATGAGACAATTTAAGAACTTCGACAAGTTTAGGGTAACTATATGGACAATACGAACGGTAATTTTATAAGATATATCTTGTTTTACTGTGACAATTAGACATATAACTAGCATATTGGTGTTTAATATCGAGTTATTGTATTTCTCTTTTATTTGCAATACGAACAGCATTGGCAATGTTTTACGAATGCACTAGCATGTTATTCAATTTCAGTGTGTAGGAGTTTATGGTTTAGTATGCAACAACTTGTGTTCAATTTCACAATTAATTAATGTATTGATAACAATATTCATCATTGTTACAAAGCATGTTTGTAAGAAGTATCATTCAATATTTTAGGAACATATTTTTTAACTGACCTATGAGTGCTCTATTTACCATTAAAGTAATAAAATAGAGAAAAAAAGTATCCTTAAAGCAGACTCGGTTTGATTGAGCCTGTTCATTGACGGTTCTGGAAAGTGCAAGTTACCGTCCACTAATAACCCTCGCTGATTTTACTAGAGATTTTACTAATAGAATGCTTACTTTCTTGTCTTAAGGAAAACCATGCAAATCGATATAACAACACTTATTATAAAAGATTCAAGCTATTTCATGTTATAATGCAATATACATGTATATACGACCTACTATCTATATTTTTGTCAAGGCCTTCCCGTGACTATATGATAATGCACATCTTTTAGTACGATGTTTATCGAGAAGGAATTATATATCTTTACCTCATCATCTTAGACATATTTCTAAAAACGATATCGTTAATGGCACCACTATAGTTTGCAAAGTAATTACTTCAGCGGAATACAACTGCAACGTCTCTGAGACAGAAAATATTGATGTAAATCTTGTATCATAAAACAGAAAGGCTTCTCTCTTTCTAAAAGGTGATATAGCAGCAAATATACACATAAATATACATGAGTAAGTTTGTAAATATAACGACAGAAACAATCTCTACAAATGAAAAAGTAAAGGCAATAATAGCAGCATTTTCTGTGTGGATTTAAGTAATCAGAGCTTAGTGTATAAAGACAAAAGATTTCACAACACTATGTAAAACTGCTTGATTAGAAAAAGCTATTATACTAGCTCCATTTAAGTTGTTCTTCACATTATTCAAACGTTAAGTTTTAAGGATAATGAAAAATAAAATATCCAATGATACGATATTAAATAATTAAGAAATGCTTGAGCGGCTATCACTACTCAATAAATAATAATTCAGAACGATGCACACAGTTAAAACAATTAAACTAATAAATGATGAAGTACTATAAGGAGGCTCTTGCTTTCAGCAGAACAGAATTAGAAAAGGATTTAAATAAGAAGGTATACTACTTTACTGAAATGTGTTTCCGGATGATAATAATGTAATTGCAAAATTTAAAATATTAAGATGTCTTCATAAAGCATAGTTAAACAGCCTATTTATAATTGTTAATCCATACACCTTTTAGTAATTTTTTCGGCATGTTCTACATTAATTCTCAAAACGCTCAAAGTATTACTTATGTTGCATTTAACTGCACATTTGCAAGGTTTCACATTTCATTTACATAGGAAACACCGCCACACTTCCGGCTCAATTGTATGTTTCATTTTGTATGATGAAATATATTTTCATTTTAATTTCTAATATCAAATTATTGTAAATTCAATGAAGTCTTGTAACGTCATCCGGAACGGACGTCCAAAACAGCGAGATTGAAAACAGCGCAGGTTTGATTTTATTTGAGTCTGTTCATGGACGGATATATTAAATGCAAGCTCAACGCACCGGCTTAATCAATATTCAACATTATAAAATGTAATGGTGAAATTTGAAATAAAATGTAGAAAAAATCTGCAGGCGTGTTCATACGCGGTCATAGTGGAACGTTCAATGAGAAGCGGCGTATGGTCCAAAAGTAAACGAATCATTGTGCAACAATTTGCGGATTTAGACCTGTATCAGTTACACTTTTTTTGTCATGTGTGTGTAACTGTATATCGATCCGATAAAATATGTGATATATAAAATTAGCAGAAATAGTATACGTTCTAGAAGCTTCCGTCTTAACCAAATGTAAAATAGTCGTTGTCAGTAAATCAGGTGACTGAAACAAATATCAGCGACTCAATATGACTCGCTGACAACTTAATTAATGATGGACCTCATTTACCTTGGAACAGTATCGTCATCAGAGAATATTACCTCAATTACACATTAGATAGTGCTTATTTAGGTTATGCTTAGTCTCGTCTCCTGAATCAACGCATGGGCTGTACACTCATTAAATATACTACTTTGATTGTATATGTTTTTATTGTACTTGTTTATTAGAGTCTGACATGTATTTTTAACACTCAGTGCTTAAAAGCTATGTTTTTGATACTTGTTATTTAAAGTAAAAAAGAAAAGTAAGCAGATTACATGTCGTAATATCTTACAATGTATATAATTCATAGTTCAGGGTATTACATTGTGTATCTTTGGAATTTGATATCACATACATGGCAACGCATGGTAGGTAGTAAAACTGAATAAATACCAAAGCAAGTTTCTCAAAGTGGAAACTACTACATAAAATGTATAAAACTCAGAAATTTAAAACATGATTTAATGTTATTTCGAAAATATTTTTGTCATAAAGCTTAAGTTATAAATACTTTTAAAACCTTTAAAAGTGTTTGTTGAAGAACATAAATATTTATTTGATTTATTAAATGATTAAGTTGTTTGTCAAAGTACTTCTGTATAATAATTTTAAGTTATTAAAGAGTAGATTTGTAGATAAGTGACGTTTCATTCAAACGTCATAGATTATTTGCCGACAAAAAAGTTATGACAAAAATAAACATTAGAAACCTTCAAACTCACATTGAATTCTACAGTATTTACCTAAATTAGAAGCATCATTAATAACCTGTTTGCAAACTAATCATGATAGTGTTTCAGGACACACCACCTTAAGATTACTGCTGGAGGTCATTAAGTTTCCATGTTGTAGACAGTCTGTAAGGATAATAGCATCCAAATACACAATGTCCATTACCGACATAGATAATTTAATGCCTTAAGTGTCTGATGCCTGCAATATAAGCTATCAGATATTTCTGAAATATTGTTCCCAGCACAATGAATGATTGATATGTCCTAGAACTGGAACTTAATATCTGTAAATTGAAACATCATTTCAAATACTCACGACATATGCTTCTTTTTATTTGTGTACTACAGTATACTCGCACATTTATCAAACCCAAACTTGATTGAACAAATGATCAAAGGTCTGTGAAATGCAATAATTGATACGAGATCTGGAGTCTGGAAATGCAATATAATTGCCTTACATGTGATATTCTTCATTCTTTACGAGACCATAAACATGTGACAAATCAAGATAATAAATATTATGACAATACTTTGTTTTGGTTTAAATTTGTTTACTGTATGCTATGTCCTTGACATTTACGGTTTTACCATCAGAAAAAGGAAGGATAAGATAAGCTAGATATTTGAACAGGTATACTTATTTGATCGTTGAACAAATGTCTCGAAAATATGTTTAAAAAGCACAGAAAACTGGGTTGAACCAAATGCCTATCCATTTGAAGAATCGTTGCTTTTTCTGTTCAGACATTCATGCAAAGCTTCAGTAAAATCTTTCATACGGACTGCCTTTCCACGACTTTTGACATCTTAGATAAGCTATTCCTGTATATATTTTGTGTGAATTTTGTCATTAAAGCACAAAAAAACATTTGAGTTCCTACCATTTCGTTTAATATCTTGTTCATTTTAAGGTGGTAACAGCCACAGTTTTTTGTGACAACAATAGGATGTACATGATATGACGTTGTTCTGTGTGCTGTCAACATTTCTCGTATTTATTCAAATTTACTTTTTAAATGTACTTAATGATAAGACGGACCTTAACCATAATAAAAACCACCTTTTATTAAAGCACGGCGTCCAGACAGTAACTATTTGGTAGTTTTATCATGCGCTTGTATATTAGATAACAAGATATAACTAAATCAATTATGTGTTCTGTATACAATCTGCCACGACTTGCCGACATGCTACCGAGTATGTACACAATATATTTGAAAATACAAAGTTTAACAAAACAACCATACATAGTGTCATAAATGATATGCAGCCAAAATTGCATTATCTTAAAATCAAACAGCGAACGAAAGTTCTTCGTTAACAAACAAATACGGAAAACATGTTTACTACCTAGGAAAAAATGTACAGTCTTTAGTTAAAATACTCCAATGAGTACATTTAAGTTGCACTTTATATATTATATTGAAGCGCCTACTCAAATAATTCTTTAGTAAATCAATTCAACTTATACTCGTTTTTAATCGGTATGAAGTGTCTAGATACATCACAAAAACAAACCCTGAAGTCCCGACCTCTGATTCTGAAGGAAAAATTCCGCTTGGTGTAAATGAACTAGTGTATTAATAAAATATTTGTAAATGGACAGCGTTCTTTGTAATATGTGCATCCATCTTAGCAATATCCATCTCTAACCATTAATGTTCCGATCAATTATTGTGCAGTGTTAGTAAGGTTCGAGTGGTGCACATATTTCTACACTGACTGACTCTCTTAAATTAATTAAATACATATAATATCTTAATTTCTTAAAAGGTCTGCGCTTGCAAACATATTAAACATTTGAATAAATTCTTCATGTTTAAAGAATATAGCTGTGGAACAGAAAATTACTATGGAAAAAAGACACTTACTTCTTTGTGTAACATGAACTAATGCAAATTGTATCTTATGAACCTAAAAGGTAAATATACAGTATACAATAAAGAACAAGGTTATTTGTAGGCATATTTTTCGAAATTCTCTTCATATGGGAACTTTGTCAAGCGGTATTTATATCAGAAATTGGAAGGGTTTGTTTTTTACAGAAGAAGAATGTATCCAGGTTTCTTGCAACCCTGGGATGTTCTTAGACATATTTTCCATTGTAAATTTGTGAAATTGCATTTATATTGGAAATTGGAATCGTTCATCTTTTACATACCACGAATGTATCCAGTTTTTTTGCAACCCAGGGATCACCTTATAAAATACAACTTATTAAACTTCAGTGTTTGAAAAAACGTGATGTTACAAAAGAAATAAGCTGCGTCATGACAAAACCAACATAGTGCGTTTGCGACCAGCATGGATTCAGACCAGCCTGCGCGTCCGCGCTGTCTCATCAGGATCCATGCTGTTCGCTTACAAACCCTATTACAAGTAGAGAAACTGATAGCGAACAGCATGGATCCTGATCAGACTGTGCGGATGCGCAGGCTGGTCTGGATCCATGCTGGTCGCAAACCCATTATGTTGGTTTTGTCATGACGCGGCTCAAATCATTATTGGATCCGATCTTATCAATTTAGCCTCGTTTCAGTTAAGCCTGGGTTTATTGAATGTTGCTCTTCCTTGTTGATCTTTGCTTTTACATTGTAAGTACAATTAAGAATAATAAGTATTTCCTAGTATTGTTTTTATCATACTAGACAGAATTGTTGTCCGTATTGTTAAGTATTATGTTATTTTATGGGAGAGTTTTTCATCCAAACACATTAAACTTATACTTAAAATGACATTATTTTTACATAAAAATTACAACATTATTAGTAAATCGAATATCACAGCAGTATGCAGATAAAATTGTAACGTTATATTGTTCTAAACACATTTTTGGTTATCCTTTGATTTATATTTCCGCAATATGTTTTCTAGTTTTGAATTATCAGTGTGAAATTCATCATGAAGTATGTGTCTGTTGTACATGCATTAATGGAGGTAAAATAAGTGTATAAATTACACCAATGAAGTAAATTTATCTAAGTGCATTGCCATGGGAAAGCCAAGATGCACAAAATATGGCAGATAGTAAGCGTAAACTTGATGGCTGGCTGTCTGATGCTACATAAAGACTATGTTTTAAAATGATTTTTCATTGAATTCATAAAATATATAAATAAAGTTATACATCCTATTAAAAGTCTTGGTTACTGTTTGAATGATAACCAGAATTCGCTTTAAACAATATCTTATATCACTTTTTCAACCAGTCAAAGTAATATCCAAAAAAACGTTTTATTAGTAAGTAAAAGTATCGACATAAATTAAAGAACAAAGACCATATATATGTGGGCAGTTGTTGATCTCTTTGACGGTTACTTTCTAAAACTTACTTGTATTGGATAGACTGAAAAAAATATTTTACAAAATAAATATTTGTAAGGCGAATAATTCAATAAAAATAGAGAAAAAAAATTTCCCTAAAAAATGCCTAACACGACAAAACTAAAACAATGTTGAAGGCTCGGTTTGACTGAACCTGTTCATGCATGGTTCTGGAAAGTGCAAGATTCGTCCGAGCTCCCTAGAACCGGCTCAAGCAGAATTCAACATTTCATCAGGAACGGAGATCTGTACATACGGCGGATTGCATACTTAATAGCATTTTTTACTGTCATTTCTATCAAATTCTCTTATGTATTTATTCCTAGAAAAAAAACGTGGAGTACGAAAAAAGTCGTTAAAATTCTTTCTTACACGATTGGGTTACTTTATTCACTATACGTTGAAAAGATGAAAAAACTTAACTTTTTAAAGACCTTAAATGCAACAGGGAAATATTTAACATTCATCATATTTTTTACTATATAGGGTTGAATTAATTGGTTTATCAGCTTTCAAAATAGTCCATCAGCCTTAATGATGTTTCCATTTATCATATTTTATGAACATATAAAAATAAGTAAATTCTTTTTTGTCAAAAAAAAAAAAAAAAAAAAAAAAAAAAAAAAAAAAAAAAAAAAAAAACACACACACACACACAATTAAGAGCCCCGTTGTTGCAACTTGAAATCATTTTGTTAAGTAAATTGATGATTACTTTGCTTCTTAGGGAAACTTGCATATTTTTTTGCGCGAATGAAATTAATAGAGAATCTTTAAAACAGATGACTTTTACATATTTTCATAGGTAAAAAATAATGAAATAAAAATCCCCAAAGAAAGCCCAACACGACAAAATTGAAAATGTTGTCATTAATTTTGCATCAGATTTATATCTTTTAATATTCATGAAATTGTTCTTGCAGTTCTATTACTAGTAATAACACTATTACTATTAATATCAACCCTGAGAAACCTTTCCCATTAATTATTTTTTTCAATTAAGTACATCACACTAACATGTTTTGCTGCAACACTCCTTGAACCAAGTTTCCGAACAAATATTTTGATACTTCAAATCAAAAGCGTTGTCAAATTAAACATTCACCTAGTGTAATGAAAGAAAACAATGAAATAAGTACATAACATATAAGACATCTTATAAGATAAGATTATATTATATTTCTTTTACGCCCACATCCACTTTTTACATTCTGATACGCGGTTATTTGAAACAATAAATCCTGTAATTACAAGCATGTTTGCTGGAAATAATTTTATCATCAAACGAGTAATTGCATTAATTCCCTCGACATTTAAAACACATACTTTGATAAGACATAAAGGTCAAAACGCTAACATTAGATGACTGCCCGATTTGTTACATGGTCTCTTATTTTAAGTATATCTAGTAGGAAAATAATCACTACTACTTTGTTTAGCTTGTTTGAATGACGTTTAATGGTGGCAAGTTTATTGTTTATTGTTTATTGTTTCCTCCTAAATTTGACCAACCTTTCCAGGTATAAACCTAATGTAAAATAGAGAAATCCAGGATCCCTTAAGTAAGGCCAATACGGCAAAATTAAACATGTCGCATATTCGGGTTCATGAATGGTATTTGTAATTGTGGTAACACTCCACAAAAATGCTTCCTTTGTAATACATAAGTTGGGTACACGAGCTAAAATATACTTAAAAATGAAATATTTCAAAATAATCTTCTCTGAAACTATAATGCCCGAAGTTAAGATATATGTACTATGAGGTATTAGTTTTTTATTTATGGTAGATTACTTTTATTTTGATTACTTCTTCCTTATGTAAAGTCTAACATTTGTTTTTGCATTATTGAAGCTGAAATTGTTCAAGAATATTCTCTTGTAAAACTTTTGTCTATGGGACAAAATGGATCACTATTTAATTAAAGGTCAGGGATACTGTGATACTGTAAATCATTTTGTTGATAAACTATTGATAGCAATATATGACAACATATATGGAAATTATTGAGCATTAATCTTGTTTTACATGTGGAAAAATGTTGACAAAAGTATATCTCTAGATTGGTAGGTAATTCGGAGATTTTTAATAAACTGTTCTGTAATGCAAGCAAATACATTATTATGTACACTTAAAAATTATGGATACGACAATTACGACTGACTTTCCTGAATTAAAAGTTTGATGTATAAAATCGATGCACATGTGCCACTTAATTTGTATGCTCATTCATTTAAAACACTAATTAATGCATTTATTTTTCGAAAATATAACATCTTTGATTATATGTATGGAGCGACATTTTTATGGCCTCAACATTGCAAACATTATTCCACTTTCAGTTTGACGTTGACTTTTGATATCTTATGAATTACAAATAAACGTTGAATAAATTGTATTGTGTAACAAAAATCGAAAACGAAATTATCTGCTTGTAAATAAACTGATTATCACTGAGCAAATAAAACACTTGACTGTTCGTGTAATAACTATATGATGAAATAACTAAACATGCAACAATTTACATTGCTGTCATACTCTTTGTAATATGTACTTTCCTATTGATATGGCAAAGTTTGGAAATAGAACACTTTCACTGAATAGAACAAGACTAGTTTTGAGAATACCACTGCAAACAAACTATATATCACTTAACTTCGAACGTTTGCTTATCTAGATATGTCCACACATTAACACAGTATTGTTTTATAGTGATGTAAAACGCATCACAAAAGGTGTGTGTATTTGACACAGGGGGTGTTATGTGTAAAGAATTTCATCAGTAAAGAACATTTATCTACATTTATTGCCAAGAGAATGCCAAGACGCGCGCATTATGATTAATATGAAGAATATTGATATTTGATGTCTGGTTTTCTGATGCTACACTTAATTAGTTCAAAAGTGGTCTATACATATGTTGTAAACACTTAAACAAGGAATCAGATATCTGATTCTAAGAAGTTGACTTTTATTCGTTTAAAAGTAAGCATTATTAATGTATATTTGTTTATCGATTTTAACTTGCAACTGAAGTCAAAAACTTGAACAAATAAGCAGTAATACGCAATTCGTTGCTTGTAACAGTGCTTATCTCCCTAGACTTCTACCTAGGGCAATACTTTACAGAACAGTAAAGTTCAAGAAGATGGAAATAATAAATTTCTTTTTTCTACTGTTTCTCATAAAATACTTCGTTTTAATCTTCGATCTCTTGGCATTCGTGGAACTATTTTTGTTGGATTATATCAATACTGTCAAAATACACGTCAACAAGTTGTTTAACCTGAGTGGCTTGTCTTCGTCCTGGTAACCCGTTTATAGTGAAGTACTTCTATATTTGTACCAATTCCGTATGTTTGTAGGTTAAAGACATTATCTCCGTCACAATCCAGTAACACCAGCAGAACATCCAGACGGCACTGAACTTGAAACGAGAAAGGACACAACGGCGCTGAAAGGAGGGGACTTCAAATACTTCATTTTGAGCTTTGGCCAACAACTGGCTACTATGCTTTAATGATGGTTAATTTATTGTTGTGGGCATAAAACTGTCTATTCATTTACTCGGTATTTTAAATAAAAATGCGTTATGCGATGAAAAGATAGAATCAAAAACTTAATATAGAATAATTAGTTTTATTAAGAGGTACACTTTAAATATTGTATATCACCATGCTTAGATCGGTACTAGGAAATCTACATAGTCCTTTCATCATATCAAAGACATAAGGTTTGTTCAGAGAAAGTATCTTCGACTTGCTAATGATATTATAAACCTATCCAGCATGAAGATAATTATGATATTTCTAAATTTGAATATAAAATGAGCTGTAGAGATCTGACATTGCTTATTTCCTTATTCCCTAGAGAATATTTATACCAGTGTCATGAAAAATAACTCTAAAGAATGGATGACTTTGTAAGGAAATTTTTCTTTTGAAATTGTGTCTTTATTTCTGGAATTTTGTCCCACAAAATGTCGTTTCAGCACAATTCCTGAACAATTTTATGCACATACTCCTTATACACATTTTTGAAAAATACATGTATAACAATGCGATACAAGAACCGAGATTAAGTGGAACACATATCTTTTCTTAGAAAATTAATGCTTTTCACGAAACTGTAAATATTTTTGTTGAATACTTACAAACAAAGCAATTTCATAGAAACTTACTTTAAATAGAATAAATACATCAATAAAAATACAGTTAAATATCAGATATCAGAAAAAGTAAAAACTTAGAACAGAGATCTGCAAAGCAAATCCAACGTTTACAGGACATAGCCCCAAAAAGTTTAATATCTACGATATCGCCATATTAAGGTTGTAGGTCCTTAAGCATAATACAGCAAAGAAAGTCATCATTTTCTTCCTCTTGAACTCTGTCTCTGTTCTGTAAAGTATGGCCCTAGGTATATTCTTATCAGCTTTATTGAAGTTCTACAGTGTTAACGAGCATCTTGTTCGCCTCGAAACTTTAATTAAATAACACGCTGTACCAGTTTCTTCATCTTGTAGAAGCGTATGTTTCAACATGGAAACATGGTATCCATGAATATCTAAAGGGTGCAGGGTTAAAATGCAGACTTTCCATTTTTATTTGTGGCTTTCTTGCTAATAGACTAATGAAGATTTAAAGAACGCCTTGGTTCAACTTTTCTGAAAGCAACCAAGAAGACAAAAAAAAAACAATGTGGCCCTCAGTGTAGTATACGTTCTGTTACACTTTCTTGCCTAAAAATTACTAATTTTACCAATTTCCTAATTCTTCTGTAGATTGCTCTTTATTTGAAGACGATTTACTTATATGCTATTGGTCAAAGAGTACGCAAACAATGTATTGAAATTTAAAAATATAAAAAGACAAGCTAAGGTCAACAAGGAAGGGCGGGTTTGAATGAACGCAACCCCCAAACGACTCAGCAGAATTTCCTATAATGAGATAGTTTTTTCTTTCAGACTTCATAAAATGGAACCAGACTAATTAGCACAGAAAATGATGACGTGCCGAATTCAGCTTAAAACACGTTGTCCATCCATAAGAACTGCTTTGCATTGGACAAAACTGCATCAGCGCATGGTCCGTATATGGATAAAGTATACTCAAGATCGTTGTAATTTTAATTGCTTTACTTTTCTCGAATTAACACTCGCTTTAAAAAAGATACACAGCGAATAAAGAAATACAACGACGAAACCACTGCGCTGAATTGAACTTTCTTCATACGATATTTGCAAAATAAAAAGACGCCGGCCGTAGAAATGCACTCGCTTGGTCAAAATTCTAAATTATTAATTATTAAATAAAATAAGTACATAATAATTTGCCTATGAATTTAGGGGCCTAGTATATTTATGATTATTTAATACTTGAATGGAGGTCACAATACTACTAGCTCTATCACATTTTGCTACTTTTATGACAAATCATTTCACATTACAGGTAACATCCGAGTCATTCCTTCCATTTAACCAATTCCTTTACTCGCTTGCGTAAAACCTCACTTGTTAAAATTATAAAGAGGTCTCATCAGATCAAAAAATATGATTAACAAGATCAACAAGGAAAGACGGCGTTTAATGAACGCAAGCCCCATATGACCCAGCCACAAGAACCAGTGGCAAGCAGCCCAGGCGGACCCCAAACTAAAACAGGACAAGGCAAAGACAGAGCACGGACAGGTTAATCATTGAATGATAAATAATTTGTAACTGATTAGGAATTCAAAGAAAAGAATAATAGACCCACAAAGGGGAAGGGGACAGGAGACTGGGGGGAAGGGGGTGTTAATCCAAGAAATAAAAATTAGAGGCAATAGGTATGAATTCAAAGAAAAGAATAATAGGCCCACAAATTTTGATTATGGTTCCATAGTTTACGGTTCTGGAAGAAATCGTATTTACAAATGCTCGATACTATACATAGCCTTCGTTTAGCATTAGGCGCATTTCGAACATTGCCAGGAGAAAGTCCGTATGCTGAAACAGAAGAACCGTCAATTTTTCTATGTCAAAACAGCTTTCTTTTCAATATGCAGCTAGAACATCATCAAAATTTAAATGGCAAGAATCGGGCTAGAATTTTTTAACCGAATTGTAGCGAATGTTGAATTGAGGGGCCAGACAAATACGATTACACTGATGTTAAGTACGGGCCGACTATTTCAGCTGCCACACATCACTTGACAACCATTGCACCCATTGTTGTTTAAAATTCTGGATGAAGTGTGATCCCTTAAAGCAAAACATTAATTGATTACTTGAAAAAAAATAAAGTTTAATCAAACTGCCTGCAATTTTCATACAATTTTGTTGTGATTTATGCTTGCGAGCACCCTTCTTCTAGATTTTTAAATGTAAAAATATATTGGACGCTATAAACAATCTTAATATCAAGATCATATTTTATTGACCACATCGTAAGAGATCAATATCTCATGCAAATAGATGCGTCAAAAGAATTGAAAAACTTGTGATCATTAAATAAATTTATGTGCATACATAAAGTTTCTCATATAAGCAAAAATAGAACGAAAATGAGAAACAATTTCTGCATTGTAATGGTGACAATTTCATTTACCAATTTCTGGCTTTCATAATAAGAATATAGATATTTCCAAAGCATGTAATAGCCGATCTTAAATTAACACGAATAATACTAGCTATATGAATTACAAAAAGAGATAAACAGAGTCTCTTCAGAACGCCAAAAAAGGCAACATTCGTTCAGTCGGTTCGTCTGAGCCTGTTCTTGTCTTATTAAAATTAACGTGACACAATAAGAAATCTGATTCCTGGTAAAAGTGTTAACAACATATTTATAGACCACACTCGTTTCATTGACATAACAATGTATAGCATCAGACAACTAGACATCGTATAGAAATAGTCTTAATACTAGTGTTATTACTATTGCTGGCGTCTTGGGTTTTTCTTGGCACATTTACTTAATTAATGTAATTCTCTACACTTATATTCTTTCTTTCTTCAGTTTAACACACAGTGTTTCCATCATGCCTTGCGTTTTTCCTTCACTGTCATGGTAATCACTTCTAACCGTCTCTTCCATTTTCAACCCTCTTTTACATCCATTCATTCAAAGTCATTTGTTTCCCGCTTTAATGCTCTGTAATCAAATGTCAAATCACATGAACACATCTGCGGGTGTTTCTAAATTCAAAAATTCACCCTTATTGGGTTATCTTGTTTTGCGTTTTCTATATTCTGCTATTCTCTTTTTCGCTGACTTTGCCATGCCCTTTTTTGAACTTTCAAGAGAGCCTTATTTGAGCGTGTTGTTTTCTCCTAACTCGAGAAGTCTTTAAATATAACAAAAACTGATTTGCCTTTACGAAATAACTTTTAACGGTGTTGATTTATTATTATGTTCTGCCTACACTGCCTACACGTTCCCCTAATGTGAATTTTATGTTATCAAATAAGAATATGTGTGTCTTGCACGTTTTTCTTTACTAGTGCATTATATTATTTTCAAATTTTAACAAAACATGTTGCTAAGGCAAACACGTAGTTGACCACTTTTTTTTATAAAGATATACTTACATGTAAGTTTTTTTCCTTCTTAAATAATTATGTGATGTCGTTGTCGTTCATACTTTTGAGCTTTAAAACTTTTGCGGATGACGTCGTCAATCATTATGCTGAAAGGGGTTTTATGTGAAATAAATTAAAGTAACAATCGTGATGAAGTTGACATTAAAAGTTCCGGACACTACAGTTCATCATTTAAGAATTGTTAAGACACAATTAATGACTGCATTAATTGTCAGTTTATTAGTCAATTATATTTACTATATATCACATGTAAATATTAATGTTTTATGTTTTCGGGGGGTTCTTTTTAACGTTGAACAAAAAGTGAAAATATAGTGGTAGCCCTGTGATTGGGAATATGTTAGATTACGAAATGAAAAATTAATGGGAAAACATATCTAGGTGAGTTTGTTTGATTATTCAGTATAACGCAATACATATGTGCTCAAAACATTCCTTTATTGTGTGAACAAAATTACATTAGGACTGGATATGTACGTCATTTTCCAAAATTGTTATCATTGCTCTTGATGTTCATCAATTCAATAACTCCATTCAGTGAGTCTGTTGGTGACTTCTTGAGAACAAACATCTTGACTTGATTCAAATTGCTATGTTTCGTGTGAGAAATAATTATGACTGTGTTCACGCGGCCATGTTTGTTATAAATAAGTATTAAAGAAATATACTTCAGTATACAAATCAAATATGAATTTAAATGTTGACCATACATAATTTAAAAAAAAACAAAAAAAAACAACAAAAAAAAAACAGTCTTTGATTTCTCCTTGCATATAAAATTTGCTCAGCGATACTTTCAATGGGATATAGCTTTCTTATATAAACCACGGCACGGGAGTGTTATAAAGTCATCTAATAAAAAACTTTGATACCTATGTTACTATACATAGTAACATAACCTAGGGTATTTCAGGGCCATTATGGCAGGATCTAGGTCATTATGCAATTTTGGCTGCCTTGCTACTCGGGATTATTTTTCTATAAAGGGCGAGTGAATGAGCGCACGTGCAAAATGACGTTATCAAGTCTCAGTGACTTTCATGATGGCTGCTGACGTTGAATGAACTGTAGTCACCTGCACACAAAATATTTTTAAAGTTAAATGGCATTATTTGATTTAAAAAATCTTCTTAAATCTTCGACATAAGATTAATAAACCAAATAAAATTTACAGTCAATAAATCTTATAAAAACAGTTCACAGATATAGCTTTATACCGTTCAAGGTACCGGTATTTATAATAGTTTATAAAGTAACATCATGGATGTAGAAAACACATTTATTTATTTAACCTGTTTAAAAATCAAATATAAAATAGATTTCTCAGATGTATTGTTCCAAATGGAACGCATTGGAAACACAAAACAAAAACCAACAACATTTTATCATTTATCTGCATAGTGTTTTCAACAAATAAATCATTTTGAAACTTTAAAAGATCGTTCTTTTAGGTCAATAGAGTAAAATTCTGTAACGCATGTGAAGCAAAACCAAACTATAGCAAGCTTAGGTTTTTGTTGAAGTAACATTGTTTGCTACTTATACTTGAATGCTTTCTTTAGGAAGTTTGAATATTCTCTAGGGAATAAGAAATCAATCTATTTTATTGTATCTTATCATCGGAAGATGTTACATGTAGGATCATTAAAATAAATGGACCAAGAAAATATAAACCGACCGTTTAATGTAAGGTCAATATTGTAGTCTAGCAAACTATGTATGTCTATAATTGAATGGACTGGACATACATTTTTATCAGAAATTTTAGTAAAGTTTCTTTTTATAATTTCGAATATTCCACGGATATAGCTGTCTCATTAGCCTTTAAAAATGTTTTCTGATTAAACTTGTATAAACTAAATACAGTTACTATGTTTTTATATTAACTTCAATATTAAACATAATCTATTTCAGATTTTTTTACAATTTTAACTTCATCTTTTAGATACAGGTCTTAATGCTTAATATTTTGGGTACATTTCCTGACTATAGATAATTAATCCCAGCATTTGTTTTTGTAATTGAATGTTCCGTTTGTTAAGTACAACAAACTCTTTTCAAAGGGCCAAGTATGACACTGTAGCTTTGTTTTATATTTTTAACGTTAATGGAGCACAAGGTGATGCTACATGCCAATTACAACTATGTTCTTTGCATTTCAATTTCAGATGAGAAGTTTATATGTCTAAGTAAAATAAGTAACCTAGGGAACAATTTTTATCCAATTGGCATGACTGATGTAAATGTTGCGACAAAGCCTCATGCTAAATATATAATTTCTTGGCGTTGTATTCAACCACATGCCCACTAAAATGCTTTTTCCTCCATAAGTGTAGTAAACCTATGAACTGGGTAAATTTTAAACCCAATGTCATGTCTTTTTATAAATAATGTAGTGTCTACATAAACATATATCTAACATTTGGGTATTATACTTTCCAAAAGGCAATAGTTTCATTTGTCAAGTCTATTACAGCTTTTGTGATCAATCTATTTATAATAATAATAACGGGGGAACCATTTTTAAAGACTATACTGTAGTATAGTATATAGTACAGTAGTAAGTTTGATCAAAATCTACGGTGTTATTAAGGAGGAGATGTTTTTAAAAATTACTGAAAAGAAAGAAAAACAAATCGAACAAGGAAGTTACAATTTTTTTCCTGTACTTAATAGACAATTGTAGAAAATTCATTAAATCGAGCAATCATGCAATGTTTTTGTACTGAATACAACGTCGTGTCATATATTTTAATATCGAGGGAATAAATTTTATTACTCGTAAGATAAAAAAATATTTACAGTACACACGTTTGTAATATAAAGGTTTGTTGTTTCAAATAACAGTGTGGAAAATCAGAATGGAAGAATTGGAAGTGGGCGGGAAAGAAACATTATGCAAATGTTATACAAATTTTAAATTTCTTTCACTACACAAAGCGATTTTTTCGGCAGAAGGCCGTCTGATTTCACATTGACTTCCGCTAAAATTAACACTAATAGCCTGTTCACTTGATACTTTAGAAGAGCTTCCGTTATAGGTAGAGATCTGTTCGATTGTGCGATGTTGGAAAAAGATATAAGTCAGAATTAATAAAACACAATAATGATATTTTCTAGATTTTTCTAACAGCTTTTCAATAATTATATGAAATTAAATATGACAGATCGCCTTTTTGATACTTTTGCGTTCGATTGGGTTTCTCTTCTAAGCTGTTCTAGTCATTATATTCTCTTCTCGAACCGGGCATAAGACGATTGAAACGAACTTTCGACTAATTTACAGTTGCAAAATTCTCCGAGGAATTAGTGAACAGTATCTACTTAATCTTTGTTTTATTATATATTCTTATTCAAATCAAATTCTATTTAGATTAAAATCATATAATGTAAGTAATATTGTTTAAATCTAAGATATCAATTAATGGGGAAAACATTGTGGGAAAAATGAACTGAAAAAGAACTATTGAAGACGAATGAAATGTTCTGTTTGCGGTTAGCATAATTAGTATTAGCTTATCCTATGTAAGTTAACAAAGTTGACTTTGGCCGAATATCTTTTTAAAGATACTTCTTGTTTATTTTGACTACGCTTTTTTGTCTTGAGGTATCACGACATTTGTACGAATAGTATAGTACGGCATATTTGTTGGAATTAATTGAATAAGCAATGAATTAATTAATTGAATAAGCAATTAATTAATTAATTAAAAAAGGCTATACTAAGTCTAGGTATTATTTTGGCAAGAAAATCCTTTGGCAACAGTTTAAAACACTACCCCCTCCATCTCGGGCCAACAGTTTGAAAGTTCCAAAATCACATGTGAAATAACTGTATATTATACGTTTTCTTTCCTTTTTATTATGCCACTGCATTTACAAAATGAAAACATTACTTGTTATAAGAATAATAAACGGTTTTGAAACAATATCCGTAGTCAATATTTGACTGCTTAATAGGGTGCAAAATGAATTTCTCTCTTTAAGAAGTTTGGATAATTAGGGAAATATGAAATAAATTCAGTCGTGTTATTATTATCAGAAATAATTATTCGTGGAATAATTTAGAAAAAAAATGGTTAAATGTAGCTAAAAATCACATATCGATCGCTTTTCAGTAGTTTTATCAATAAGCGATAATCAATATGCGAATTGTATGAATATATCATTTAACGTCTTAATGTATGTATATCACGTTAAAGTTCGTATGATTTGTATAAAAAAAACAAATGTTACCACAATTATACAGTCAGTATTTCTGAAATAGTTGTAAAAATAGTTGTAATTAAATCGCTATAATTAATATTCTCATGAAGTTTTAGACATTTATCAAACCGATCAAATAATGCAACGGTTTTGTTTTATATTTACCGTGCTTCTTCTGTTACAAAATTCATCATTTTTAAGCAAAGTCAATCTTTATCGGTTTATATAACAAACAATAGATATATTTTAAAAGAAAATTGGCGTAGATAAATTCAGTACATGTACTATGTCATATACATTATAGTGTGTTTTAATGTCGTTTTACTGATACCCATCGTCAAATGCAATTTTGAATTGGATATTATATAAGGTTGAAGATAAGTAAGGGTCTCAATGTTATAGGTAAAATGTACTTTACAGGTATTGAAATAAAAGTATAAATCAATGGAATATGGAATATTTTCATAAATAGTAATAACATGTAAATTAATACATGCATTTTGAATCGTTTTACCTTTCTTTAAATTTTGGTAAATTGTCCCTCAAGTTTTATTTTCTCGTAAAATATTAGCTCATCCGGAGACATACACATATAAGAAAAGTCAGTAATCATATGTGTCGTTTAAATATTTTCCTTGTTTTCAAGTGCATAACATGAACCTGACAACGACTTTTGTAGGGTTTGCGGTAAAAAACTGGAAATCTCTCAGTAAGAATATAAAAACGTATTTCTATTTCAATAGCTAAATGCTGGTAAATAAAAATCTGATGTTGGGAATCCCTATAAATGTTAACAGTGCCTTGAAAACAAACAGTTTGAGAGAATAAAGAGTGCTATGTAAGAAAATAATTATTTCTGTCTTTTCGCGGCCATTTTTCAGGAGTGTTCAGGACAAATCATTCCCAAAAGAGATATCAAGAATAAATTAAATTGTTGATAAAATATGATAACAAAAAATGAATAAGAAAATAAAGTATTTGGCTTCTCATTTTATTTAAAAATTGCTCAGCAAGACTTCTTTCTTACATAAACCACAGCACAGTAGTGTGATCAAGCCATGTAATAGCAAAACTGTATAACACTTAAGTAAAAACAATGGAACGTGACGTCATATTCATGTATATTATTATCCCAAAATCATAGTCTGGAAGAAAATATCAGATAGCGAAAAACGCGCTAATGTTAACGTTTCACTATGGGCGCATCAATGAAAAATATGATTTATAAATGTAAATGGTTCTTATTTGGAATATATGATAAATAGTATATTACAAGTATATTCGTTATATTCTTCATTTATTGTACCAATTCTTATTTAATATCTTTTATGTAATATTGGGTTGTCTATGATCGGAAGAATAATTGGAAGTATCAAAAGAGTATTATACGTCAATCATATGTCGATCATATGTTGATCTTTTCAGAAATGCTTTTGTTCTTAATTATTACATTTCGACACTTTCAGTTTCTCTGACACTTAAGATTAAAACTGATAAATTAAATAACAATCGTTCAACAGAATAACCCTTTTCTGGATATGCTCACTTGCTTGACAAAGAAATACTTGGCAAAAACAATGTAATATACTTCATGATAATGACATGACCTGCGCATTGCTATTATATGTCAATTTTCTTTAATTTTAATTTTTAGCCTGGGCGTTCAAAACGTACTTGGATTATAAAATTGGTTACTAATCACTTAATATTTGTAATTTTTATTTAAATTATCGAATCACTCTTTGTCTAGCATCAATTAAGTTATTTCTTATTCATGCGAATTTTAATTTAGTAGCAGAAAACATAATTGGATATTTTTGTTTGTTGTATTTTCCTTCAAATGAATCATTTATATGAAATATGAAACTTCCAACTCCGTCAATCATTGTGCTTGTTATACCACGCACTGCTTTGTCCTGTAAATAATTGACAAATAGTGTTTAAATATCAACTCCCACATACTGAATAAATATTTGACTGCGATAATCGTTAAGTGGTGTCAGGCTATTATAACTGAAACGGCTAAATGTGAAAAATTCAATGTTTAGCTTTAATTACATAGATGCTTTTGTTCCCTTTGGCACATTGATTAAATATTTCCATTATTAGAAAGGGCAAACATAATTTTTATAACGTTTAAATAATGGTTTTTGGGCATGATAAATGCACAACACCTTTCGAGGTAGTGCTTAATGTGAAATAAATTGTTTGAAAGATGGGAAAATGAAAACAAAGTACTATCTTGTCTTCCATACAAAATACTAAGCCATTATAACTGTACTACTTGCCAACAAGCAACATATGCATAAAATGGTGTAAATATTTACCAATGAGTAACTTATGGGATTTTGAAAAGGATATCAAAAAACGAGCTTTAAAGATCCATTATGCCTCAAATGTTTTTACTTATACTTTTGAAAAGCTTTATATATATTTGGTGTACCTTTGGTGTTCTTATATAGATTCCATGAATCTTTTTCATCTGTTGCTTTTCTTGCAATAAGTACACTTAAAGTGAATAAGTAGTTTATATGGAACTAAAAATACTTCTTTGTTGATATTTTCCTTCTTGGATGACATATTATTTCACATTTATAACTATTTCCTTTAGGGACGTCATTTACCTACCAAAACTTGAGGCAAAGTTCGTTGTTTGACGTCAAGGTTGTAAAGAAAGTTAAACAGCACAACCACATTTTAGCAAACTTAGGTTATTGTTGAATAACCTTGTTTGCTATTTTCAGGGGAATAAAAAAATCAATCTCTTTTTCTATATATCATCCAAAGATGTAACATGTTAGATGAATAAGATAAATCTGCCACGAACACATAAATCGACAGTTTAAAATGAGGTAAATACTGTTGTCTAGCAAACTACGTCTATCTATAAATGTATTGACATACATTTATATCAGAAATATTAGCATCGTTTTCTTTTTATGATTATAAAAAGTCCTCTCATTAGATTTCTCTTTGCTGTAAAAACTTATATAAACAAAATGCTTTATTTTATATTAACTAATAAATTAAGCATATTGTATCAAGTTGAACGTATCTTATTTTTTTTACAATTTTAACATCATCGTTAGATGAAATTCATAATGCTTATTGTTACCTTCCTTGACTAGAAATGATTAAGGCAGGCTATTGTGTTTTGTTCAGTAGTGCAACACAAAGTATGACACTATGGCTATATTTTTCTCATAGGGGACCACAAGAAGATGCTACATTCCAACTATATCTAAGTTCCTTGAATTAAATTTTCAGATAAGAAGTTTATATTAGTCTATGTAAAATAAGTAACGGGCATGATTTATATAACTGCTGCATTTATCATTCAAAGCTCCATGCTTACTTTAAATTATTGACATTACATCTACAATATTGTAGCGTCACAAAATAATGCTGCATGCAAATATTTAAATTCTGTGTATTGTAGTTTCTAAAAAGAGTATTCTTAAATATTTCATTTGTCAAGTCTATTACAGCTTGAGTTAATAATTACGAGGAAACGATTTTAAATTTTTCACAAAGGGTTACCTACAGACAATGGTAAAATACATGTAAAATTTGGTCAAAATCCACAGAGCGGTTTAATAGCACTTGCTATTAATATAAAATGAAGGTATGATTATTTTACTGTACTAAATATACAAGAGAATTATACAAAATTAAATCAAACAATGTTTTAATACTGACGAAATTATTTACAGTATACAAGAATTTACAAGGTGTATTGTTTCAAATAATAGCGTATAAGAATGGAAGAAGTGGACGTGGGCGAGGAAGAAACTTATTGCAAATACTATACAAATTTCAGGTTTCTATCACTACAGTAAGTGAACATTTTTGAGTTGAAGTATCACGACATTTGTACGGAATCTTTGTTCAAGTAGTAAGAAATGCAACATAATTTGTTGCACTAAATTGAATAATTAATTCATTCATTCATTCATTCATTATTTTTAAAAATCTGATGCAATTGCAATTAAATTAAATGTCAACTTGCGTATGAAGAGCTTTCAAAAACACATTTATCTAAAGATTCTCTATATCCCCCCCCAAAAAGTGCAATTTTTTATCCGCTTAAACTTTTTTCCAAAGTCCAAAGTAATATCCATCTATTAACATACTCTTTCTCAGTTGTTTCTACGGCAACAGGAGCTCTAAATAGTATGTTAAAATACAATGAAATTATGTGTTTTCTTATAATTTGGAAACCTCATTAAGGCTTTTTCTTTTTGTAAGTTGATAAACCAATTATACCAACCCTATATAGTAAAGATAATAATGAATATACAATAGTCCCTGTTGCATTTAAGTAAGTACTTTATTCGGTTTCTAAATTGCGTTTTCTTGAATAAAATAACATGGTAAGAATTATATTGGTCACGATTGTCTCGTTTTTTACCGTTTTTCCCCTTTTTCTAGAAATACATACGCTACGGAATTTAATTACAATGGCATTTAAAATATTCATTAAATTTAACTTATACGTCTTAAACAATTCTAATAAAAGATCATTCGTTCTATTCCATACAACAAAGTGATAGAAATAAAACCCTTATAAAGACAATTCTTCCTATATTCTTTTTCTTAAAATTGTAACGACACTTTTATAGATTGATGAGCTGGTTTCCAATGAGATTATTTTAATTGATAGAAGTATAGATATTAGATAAGGAAAACAAACGAATTGTATAAACAAAGTTCTATTTATAACTCAAGCAGTATCAAAGTTTGGCAAACATATGCTCCTAAAATATTGTATAACTTTATTGATATACATGTATTTTATGAATTCAATGATATAATTAAAATCATTTTTAACATGGTTTGATTTTATTCATCATTGACACAGACAAAATCAAGTTTACGCTTACTTTCTTTCATATTCTGTGCGTCTTGGCTTTCGTTTTGCCAATTCAATTAAGTAAAATTTGAATGCATTTTACTATTGCAAATTTATACGCTTACTTCCAGATTATTTATCTCTGAACAAGAGATATTTTTCAAATGCATTCCACACTGTAAGATATAGAGGATATTTGTTTATTTGTGTGTAAGATGAAATTTTATTTCATCGAGTGGGCTTTAAAAACAGTAAATTATTACATGCATTTTGAATCTTTTTACCTTTCTTTAAATTTTGATAAATTTTCTGTCAAGTTTTATTTTTTGTAATATATTTACTTATATGGAGACATACACCTTTAAGAAAAGTCAGTAATCATATATGTCGTTTTAATATTCTCCTTGTTTTCAAGCGCATAACATGAACCTGACAACGACTTTTGTAGGGTTTGCGTTAAAAAACTGGAAATCTCTCAGTAAGAATATAAAAAAATATTTTTAATTCAATAGCTAAATGCTGGTAAATACACATCTGGTGTTAGAAATCCACAGTATATAAATGATTTGAACCCCAACCGGATCTTGTGAGAAGATTTAGCGTCAGCCATATTCTTCCACTTCACTTGTTTACAAAATCGGTGTTTATATTGATACTGATGGACGTTAGGTTAGTAAATCTATATTCATATTGTAAGAGAGAAATTTTATTAAACGTGTAAGTAATGCAAAACATAAACGTTAGCACGAAGGCTATAAAATAATCGAAACTCACGAACTGCTTTCATGTGATCAACACTTAACACAAACAAAAATCCGTCTTATTCCAAGGTTGATTTAGTTAAACATTGAATTGTGTTATCGAACTACTAAAATAATCAATTACAAACCATAATTTAGTCATATGCATAACATATTGCTGTATCTTGAACATAAATTAATGAGTTTTACCAAGGAGGTCATTTCCGTAAACTGAACGTTACTTGCTAGTGATTGTGAACCCTACTTGTGAGTTTACGAATTTTATCTGTACCCTAACTTGTGAGTATTTTTTAAAGATCTGTACCCTAACTTGTGAGTATTTTTAAAGATTTATTGGAGGAAACGTTTACGTTTATTGCGATTGCGAGAAAATATAAATGATTGTAATAGAATTTTAATATATAAGGTGGGATCTAAGGTATTTATCGAGAGTTGGTTTAACTGATACATTTGTTAATCATTTGTGTAATGAACTATATAAGGTTATGTATATTTTTCTTTCAGATCACCATGGAAGAATACAACTGTATATACTGTTCAGTAAAGACCACAAATTTCAACACCATCATTGACCCCATAATTATTCGCCATCCAGACTCCAACTTAAAAATTAGAATAAATCATGATCAGAATTTTCCTACTTAAAAGATTACAACGTCACACCTAATAACGTAAAAGAAAAAAAGAAGTTTATAACACCAATCGCTGAAACACTCTCAATTTAAATTTCAAAAATTCCCGAATATTTTCCATTTAAAAAGATGCCAAAATTGTCAACGCCTATGAAAGATATACATAAATTTTCTGTTACACACGGTATAAATAAAGATCAAAAGGATTATGAGGAAGACCTAAGTACATGTACGTTCTTTGATGATATGCATTTTATAGAAGAACATAAATCTACACAAACTGACACTTGTGTAGTTATTCCAGTTGAGGGCGATTCAGAGGTTGAATATATTTCTGAAATTATTAAACAAATACCGGACGTGTTAGATTATCTTCATTTGGCAGGCAAACGTGAGATGTAAAAGAAGTTCACGTCATTACTCGCTGAAAGGAAATTACCTTTATCAAACATTGCATTTTTGTTTTTTTGCGATGTTGTTGAATGGTTCAGTTTGGACTCAACTAGAGACATGAGATATTCGGAAAATGTGAAACAATTCTGGAAGATTGGGATGAAATTGTTCAAAGGCAAATTTTTGCGTTTTATGTCAGGATGGAAGAATCAGGGCCAGCAGGTGACAGGGGATCTTGATCCTGCACTCTCTGTTATAAACTTTGCTGTTCCGTCACGTTCGTGATTCATATCTCTCTGAAAAATTAAAAGACCTCAGTCCTGGGGTTTTGGATGAAATGATAAAACTGATAAGTGAAAATGACATAGATAAAACAAAGACATTTAAATTATGTGTAAATGGGGAAAAAATAAATATTGGGCTATCAAAACAAAAATATGGAGATGTAAATTTATGGGGACTGGAATGGCCGCCGTCATTGAAAGAAAGAGAAAATAAACTTAAAAGCGACAGTGACATGATAAGCTATTGTATGAAAGTTATTGAGCAGATAGAGCAAAAAGGTGTTGATGACGTTTTAAATTCCTCTGAAAACGAAAACACTGAACTGTTGAATGATGGAAAAAGAATTATATCAATGCTAAGTAAAAGAATACAAGAACTGAGAACGGTGAAACAGGCAAAGACCGTGACACTTGAAAAATTAAAATCTGCATGTACTAGTGAACAGTTGAAGTCAAAGTATTCATATGCATTTAGTGCAATAAAGACTTTCATATACCTGATAAATGTGACCGTCTGTCGTCTGTTAAAATTAATCAATGTTCTGGGAGAAATGATTGCTGTTATTAATGGGGTAGGATATTTGTATGAGAGCGGATCGTCATGCGATTTGTCTGTGCAAGAAAATTACATTTGCCTAACTGGACCTGAACGCATTGATGAGTCCTCGACGTATCCTAATACATCGCAGATAAAACAAATGTCAGACGCATGGCATATCATACGAAACAAGGCGAAAGTAACTGGAAGCACCTGTCATTCTGCTATAGGACTGCGTGGGCTTAAAAGTCAGAAAGAACATTTTGAATACGTTTTTCACGGAAAAGAGAAAATGCAACCATCAAAAGAAGTCAATGAACGCATGCAGTATGGTACAGATAATGAGATAAATGGCATTGCAACTATTGCATCTAAAGTTATACCTATTTATCAACCCAACGCAGTGTTTGTTGAAGAGGGTTGTGAAATCATTAACCATAATGGATACAATTTAATTGTAGTGAGCCCAGACGGAAGTATAAGAAAATCCAATGAACATAATGGTTGTCAGCAAGAAGTTATTTGTGCGGTTGAAATCAAGTGTCCCTTCCCCGGAAAATTATACACAACGCCAGTGTTTTATAAAATGCCATGGTACTACGTATCTCAAATTCTTTTGGAAATGTTTGTACTTAAAACGGAAAAACTTTTATTCGTTTGTTATAGTGAGGAAAGTTCAACTATATTCGAGGCACCATTCGATAATAATTTGTGGAATGAGATATACGATCGCGTGATAAAAATATACGGGACAAGCGATCCGGTTGTTATGAAACGATTGCCGTCTGGAAATGCTGAACTCATAAATAATTTAAAAATGTATTGTACTGAGAAAGTAACATTTATAGCTGAAATTCCGTCAGTGAAAGTTACTCGCAATAATGACCATCAAAACACCACTTCAAACATTGATGACGTAGGACAAAATGAACACAAAGAACATTCCTGCAAATGTAGGAACCGCACTTTGAAATCCTCAGTTACTGAACTAATGACTACATTTCACGAAATGAAAGACTTTCAGAATCACACGATCTGTGCAGACACCTTGCAAGTGAAGTACTTGTCTTTTTGATATCGGATCTGGGCAGGATACACGAAAGAGAAAAACAATATGCTGTGCCTGTTGCATATGCACTGAAAGGATACAGTTTGACATCATCTATTCTAAGACAAATGTTAGATATAGTTTTGAAGAGATGTTTTGAACTGGGTTTATATGTACCGGCTATTTCTTTTGACGGTCAGTGGTCGAAATTGGCGGTTCGTTCAAAAACTAATTTTCCGCTTACTATGCTGCAGTTGCAAAAGGACATATTTAAAGAAGCGAAATCCACCTCCAGGAAAAGCATAATTGATGTGCTCCAAAAGTCTAACAGACTCCAATCTCAGAGTGCAAATGATGTTTTTGAGCAAGCTTGTGTTTACGTGACCACAAATACAGCTGGCAATTATGTTCGGATTGATCTTTACCGTGCTCTAGATTGCGAGCATATATTTAATACATCGGCTGAGTTAAATCGTATGCTTAAATCGAAATTTGTGCGCGCAAATTCTGAAAGGGAAACATGCGATTCAGAAATTATTTCTTCTTCCGTAGCTAAAGTACTTGATAACTTGGCACCAGATATAGCTGATAAATTGGAAAACGACATTGATGCACTACGTAACATTAAACACACAAACATTGACACAACGCCATTGCTGTTTATGAAGATATCTCGTCACTTTTTGAAAATAACATTTCTGAAACACCAGAAGCGGAAAGTGACTAGCTAGCTGAATGTGAGGGCGATATGAAATACTCTGAAAATTCAGGTATCTTGGATAACTTTGTTCCAGAGAGTATTGATTGTATAGGTTTATTGACGGATTCAGTACAGCAGAAAGTATTGGATACATTTGTATCGGATCCAAATATAAAAACAAGTAAATGGAATGTAGTCACGCTGGATATGTTCAAATCAAAATTTCAATCCGAAAATGAAATTTAGCAGGCTTTCACGAAAAGTGAGCTTCAAGTTTGTTTAAAAGAAATGAATATCCCATTTGCTATTTCCTGGAAGAAAGACAAAGTAGTTTCATTAGTCTACAACAGTGTTTCCGGGAAGCCTATTTCAACAAACAGTTCGAAAAGAAGACCAAATAAAAAGGTGGACACGCTCAAAACAATTTATTTACGAGAAATTAAAAAGTTTCCAAAGCATTTATTATCATGCATATATGCCGAATCTCTCTACAAACCTTAACTCAAAGAATGGCAAGACCATTCACCATTTGCGATTGAAACACACATAGATGGTATAGAGACACCGATATCGTGGTACTCGATGCCGGAATACGTCGATGAATCATTCACGTATCTATATGAAATTTTAGACTGCCATCATCTCTTTGTTAACGCCAGAGTTAAGTGTTGCAGCTCTGGAATTAAAGAATGTGGATTAAAACGAGACGCTTGGGTTAAGGTTGCCGAAAATTGCCGAGAAAACGGAAGTGGTTTAAGTTTAGCTCTAGTCAATGAACTAGTTGATAAACAAAGTAATGCATATGCCCAAAAAACATTTTCTCCTGAGGTGGAAAAGGCAATGCGTGAAAACGGAGATACAAAAGAAGCAGATTTCTGTGGTTTAATTCGGGAATGGTATGCAGCCGATGATGAGCCCGGCATTGAGGTAACTGAAAGGATAAAACGCCGTTTAAGATTGCGTGAATGCCTTTTAAAAGACGTTTATTTTGATAAGTTTCCTCCTCCTGGCTCACATATCAAAGAATTACCTCACGTTATGTTTGAGGGTACTTTAACTAACATAGAAAGAAGAATTCAGATCATCCCCCATGTTAAATCTGGAGCATTTAATCCACGAGCATTGGGAAGCCTGGAAGCAGAGAACTTTTTCGGCGAGTTTCAAGAACTTGATCCCAGAGGGTCTGGGGTGATTAAACCTGATGACATACCGAAGGCAATTAGTACAGCGTGTGAATTGATTGGTGCAAGACTTGATCCAAACAGGTTTTATAATTTTATCTTCTTTACTAATTTATTGCTATTAAAATGCCACGATCATCTTTCATTAGAAAGATGGTTCGTCTTTAAAGCACGAAAAGGTTTCTGTAACCAATTTAAATACTAGAGGTCTTCATGCTTTTATTCCAGTTTATTAATGTTTGTTATATTTAAGTGAGTTTTTCTGAAAATGCATTAGTCCGTCTACAATTTCTCACTGACATAGTGTTATGACTTCGAGCTCCAATAACTTCCAGTATTTTTGAGAAAGTTTGTCGTTTCCTTCGAAAGAAAGGGTGAAAACTGTTCGCTATATATAACTTGAAATACTACTTGAAGCGTTAAACCAATTTATTTAAATCATCGATTTATCAATTGTCTTGCACGTTTTTATCCTTATTAATAAATGATTTAATTTAATTTTGTATTTCACTTTCAGAGACTTCTATATGCACACTAGCCAGGCAAAGGTTTACCCTGTTCATCAATTCATGCCTAATTTCGATAAAGAGGAA
Organism: Ruditapes philippinarum; assembly: GCF_026571515.1. Lineage (NCBI taxonomy): Eukaryota > Metazoa > Mollusca > Bivalvia > Venerida > Veneridae > Ruditapes > Ruditapes philippinarum. The sequence goes on from NW_026861047.1 coordinate 68,266, forward strand.
GCATCCATGTTATATATCACACCTTCTAATGTAACAGAAATCACTCCAAGGCAAGTAAAGAAATACTGTTGTTTTAAAAATATCAGTCTTAACTCCAGATTTTCGTCCCATGAGAATTCTTGAACTTGATTTTTTTCCGACTGTCTATTTTCTTGTAAATTTCTAGAGCAGTCTATTATTCATTTAGACGTCATTTCGTCACCTGGATAAAACGTTAAAGTAAAGCAAAACCTTAGAATGTTAGGACAGTTAATAACGCTAGATTAGAAAAGTTAACGTTTCAGTCACTTCCTGTGGTCGTTCCTTTTAGAAGTTTAAATCATTTATTTTTTTAAATTAATAGCGTCTTTCTATTACTTAGAACACCAATCTGTCAGTATATAGATATAGTGTGAGAAGATATTCAGAATCTTTATAATATATGTAGAGTTTGGTTTTCTGTTGATTGATGTTTGTAAAACTCAAGGGATGATAATCAAAATATCTATAAAGTATATTCTTTTCTTATAGGAATCATTACTTCGACCAACCTCTTAGAGCTAAGCGAAAACATGGGAAGAGAAAAAGTGGAGAAATCAGCAAACCAGCCACGGCATGTAGAGGTGTTCGTCCAGTACGTGAGCATCATAAGTGCGACGAGTCAAAAATTCTGCCACATGTAAGACTTGGGATTGGGCTTCCTGAATAATGAACATTACAATTACGATCAGCTATGTCCATCATAGTCATTTTACTTTTTAAACTGAGTTGATGTGTATGTAGTTAAGACAGACACGTATAGAAAGTATATTATATTTTGATAGTACATGAGTACATGGACATGAGTGGTGATATCTGATCTATCTCAAAAGATATCAGTCAAAAGCAAAGTAATTCAGATTAGAGGACAACGGCTACGGATAGAGTAAACAATCATACAGTGGAAGTTTTTGTGCAAACCTCGAATGCAAAATCTTACCGCAGATCTCACAAATAAATGTTTGTCTTTGGAATTCTTCGCTGTGTACTTTATTTACGTGTAATTTATTTACGTGACGTGTTAGATTGAACCTTGATGGTGTTTTGTAATCACAAATGTCACAAGTTAAATTCTTTTCAAAGTTTATCTGCTTTTCACGTCTGTCACACTTTAATTTTGGTGCACTATAAGGACTCAGATGTATTTTAAGATGTGTCTTCAAATTATGTTTGAACCTTGTAGAGAATTGGCATATTTCACAACTAAACTTGTGCCGCTCCTTGTCCTTTGTAGGGCTGATGTGTAGTTCTGCCTTATCATTGGTACTCGTATCAATAAAATCAGAATGACGTATCGGGGATATAGCTACCTCATCAACAATAAGGCTAAGATCCAAAGGCTCCTCTGGCTGTTCATCAGCACTGGAGTGTTGAAGAAGATGTTTTTTAAGAATAAACTTGTTGCCAAAACTTTTCCCACAAATTCCGCATTAATGTTGCATTTTCAGGGGCGTGCTATGTGTGTTTGTTACACTAAAGCTACTGTCCATACCCTCAATTATGAATGATTCATCCAAATCCATCTGAAATGCATGTATATTGCGATTTATAGAAAGGAACTGGATAGATATGTATTTGACTTTAAATTACCATAGCCAATTATAATAAAGTGTTTAAGTTGTGTGAAAACAAAACTAACAAGTTACCTTAGACACTGGTAATACTTTAAACTATTTAAAAATAAGTGGGAATAAACTTGTAAGAGTGAAAACTACCTTTCAAACCTTGAACAACAATATGCGGGAAACTTCTTAATATGATTTATTAAGAGTGATCATAGTCGTACATGTCAGAAATAGAAAGTCAATGAATTTCTGAGGATATAAAACCGTGTTTTAAATAGCAGAATGAAATCAACGGTAAGTTTAAATCTTTTAACAGGTTGAAATTAGTTACATTGTGTATCTGCAAAAAAATCTTGTAATGATCTTTCGAGGTTTATTGATACGTGACGTTATATAACGGTCACGTCAAAACTAACAAAAATGCAGTTGAACTTAATATAAGAAATTTATAGTACATATGTAATATTTTAACTTTATATCTTAAAAAAAAACAACGAATGGTTAGTGAAGATGAGGTTTGTTAGTTGATTATTCCTATCAAGACTTTCTGATTCGTATAAACAGCCACTTCATGCCGGTATTTTCGTAGACAGTGAAAACATGATGAAGCTCCATTTATATGCAGTTTTAGTTACTTATATAGAATTAAAACATGCTCTTGTGACACAATATCTGCACATTATGCACAATAAAATTTGGAACATATGACAAAAACACAATAAAAATCATCAAAAGTGACTCGCAAGTTATGGTTCAGTGAAAACGCAAGTAGGGTACAGATCATTAAAATTGTTTTTGCAAGACGGGTACAGTTATCAGAAATGTCGTCTCTATTATTTACTATGTTTTATCAATATTCAAATATATTTTCACAAGTTTCTGTCCGGTAACATAAGGTTAAGAATATAAAGACTTAGTAAAGATTCGGATACGAGTTATGGTGAAGTAAAACAATTTTAGGCATTAATTTGCTTGTGTAACCGGCGTGTGTTGACATACACAAAACACGAAGCGAAGAGCACAGCGTTTTATGCGCATATATTTTATGAAGAAGGGTATGGATGTATATATAAGCAAAGATAAAGCATTTCTCAATATGATTCAAATGTTAACATACCGTAACATATTACATTCACGCCGATCTTTAATAGTTGAATGTGTCACCCCGCCCGATTTCACGTTTAGATGCTGAGATCTTCTCACAAGATCCGGTTGGGGTTCAAATCGTTTATATACTGTGAAATCCCTATAAATGTTAACAGTGCCTTGAAAACAGACAGTTTTAGAGAATAAAAAGTGCTATGCTTCATGTAAGAAAATAATTATTACTGTCTTTCCGGGGCCATTTTTTGTTATTCAGTAAGTTAAGTAAGTGTTCAAGAAAAATCATTCCCAAAAGATATATCAAGAATAAATTCAATTGTTGATAAAATATGATAACAAAAAATGAATAAGAAAATAAAGTATTTGGCTTCTCATTTTATTTAAAAATTGCTCAGCAAGACTTCTTTCTTACATAAACCACAGCACAGTAGTGTGATCAAACCATGAAATAGCAAAACTATATAACACTTACGTAAAAACAATGGAACGTGACGTCATATTCATGTATATTATAATCCCAAACTCATAGTCTGGAAGAAAATATCAGATAGCGAAAAACGCCCTAATGTTAACGTTTCACTATGGGCGCATCAATGAAAAATATGATTCATAAATGTAAATGGTTCTTATTTTGAATATATGATAAATAGTATATTACTAGTATATTCGTTATATTCTTCATTTATTGTACCAATTCTTATTTAATACCTTTTATGTAATATTGGGTTGTCTATGATCGGAAGAATAATTGGAAGTATCAAAAGAGTATTATACGTCAATCATATGTCGATCATATGTTGATCTTTTCAGTAATGCTTTTGTTCTTAATTATTACATTTCGACACTTTCAGTTTCTCTGACACTTAAGATTTAAACTGATAAATTAAATAACAATCGTTCAACAGAATAACCTTTTTCTGGATATGCTCACTTGCTTGACAAAGAAATACTTGGCAAGAACAATGTAATATACTTCATGATAATGACATGACCTGCGCATTGCTATTATATGTCAATTTTCTTTAATTTTAATTTTTAACCTGGGCGTTCAAAACGTACTTGGATTATAAAATTGGTTACTAATCACTTAATATTTGTAATTTTTATTTAAATTATCGAATCACTCTTTGTCTAGCATCAATTAAGTTATTTCTTATTCATGCGAATTTTAATTTAGTAGCAGAAAACATAATTGGATATTTTTGTTTGTTGTATTTTCCTTCAAATGAATCATTTATATGAAATATGAAACTTCCAACTTCGTCAATCATTGCGCTTATTTTTATACCACGCACTGCTTTGTCCTGTAAATAATTGACAAATAGTGTTTGAATATCAACTCCCACATACTGAATAAATATTTGACTGCGATAATCGTTAAGTGGTGTCAGGCTATTATAACTGAAACGGCTAAATGTGAAAAATTCAATGTTTAGCTTTAATTACATAGATGCTTTTGTTCCCTTTGGCACATTGATTAAATTTTTCCATTATTATAAAGGGCAAACATAATTTTTATAACGTTTAAATAATGTTTTTTTTGGCATGATAAATGCACATCACCTTTCGAGGTAGTGCTTAATGTGAAATAAATTGTTTGAAAGATGGGAAAATGAAAACAAAGTACTATCTTGTCTTCCAAACAAAATACTAAGCCATTATAACTGTACTACTTGCCAACAAGCAACATATGCATAAAATGGTGTAAATATTGACCAATGAGTAACTTATGGGAACTTGAAAAGGATATCAAAAAAAGGAGCTTTAAAGATCCATTATGCCTCAAATGTTTTTACTTATACTTTTGAAAAGCTTTATATATTTGGTGTACCTTTGGTGTTCTTATATAGATTCCATGAATCTTTTTCATCTGTTGCTTTTCTTGCAATAAGTACACTTAAAGTGAATAAGTAGTTAATATGGAACTAAAAATACTTCTTTGTTTATATTTTCCTTCTTGGATGACATATTATTTCACATTTATAACTATTTCCTTTAGGGATGTCATTTATCGTCCAAAACTTGAGGCAAAGTTCGTTGTTTGACGTCAAGGTTGTAACGAAAGTTAAACAGCACAACCACATTTTAGCAAATTTAGATTATTGTTGTATAACCTTGCTTGCTATTTTCAGGGGAATAAAACAAATCAATCTCTTTTTCTATATATCATCCAAAGATGTAACATGTTAGATGAATAAGATAAATCTGCCACGAACACATAAATCGACAGTTTAAAATGAGGTAAATACTGTTGTCTAGCAAACTATGTCTATCTATAAATGTATTGACATACATTTATATCAGAAATTTTAGCATCGTTTTCTTTTTATGATTATAAAAAGTCCTCTCATAGATTTCTCTTTGCTGTAAAAACTTATATAAACAAAATGCTTTATTTTATATTAACTCATAAATTAAGCATATTGTATCAAGTTGAACGTATATTATTTTTTTTACAATTTTAACATCATCGTTAGATGAAATTCATAATGCTTATTGTTACCTTCCTTGACTAGAAATGATTAAGGCAGGCTATTGTGTTTTGTTCAGTAGTGAAACACAAAGTATGACACTATGGCTATATTTTTACGCATAGGGGACCACAAGAAGATGCTACATTCCAATTATGTCTAAGTTCTTTGAATTAAATTTTCAGATAAGAAGTTTATATTAGTCTATGTAAAATAAGTAACGGGCATGGTTTATATAACTGCTGCATTTATCATTCAAAGCTCCATGCTTACTTTAAATTCTTGACATTACAACTACAAGCACATTAAAATGTTCTTTTCTATTTAAGTCTAATAACCCTATGGGCTGGATCAATTTTAAAACACACTGTCATGTTTTTAGAAAAATATTGTTGCGTCACAAAATAATGCTGCATGCAAATATTTAAATTCTGTGTATTGTAGTTTCTAAAAAGAGTGTTCTTAAATATTTCATTTGTCAAGTCTATTACAGCTTTTGTCAAAGACTTGAGTTTAATAATTACGAGGAAACGATTTTAAATTTTTCACAAATGGTTACCTACAGACAATAGTAAAATACATGTAAAATTTGGTCAAAATCCACAGAGCGGCACGGAAGTGTCACATTGAAGGTTCCATGATAACCGCCGTATGAACACATCTGCGGATGTTTCTAAATTCAAAATTTTACCATTTCATGTTTAAATGTTGAATTCTGCTTAAGCCGGTGCTAGGGGGCGTGGACGGTAACTTGCACTTTCCAATACCGTCCATGAACAGGCTCAATCAAACCGAGCCTGCAACATTTTCAATTTTGCCGTGTTGGGCTTTATTTAGGGATTCTGTTTTTATCTATTTTAATAGCACTTGCTATTAATATAAAATGAAGGTATGATTATTTTACTGTACTAAATATACAAGAGAATTATACAAAATTAAATCAAACAATGTTTTCATACTGACGACAACGTCTTATCATATCATGTATTTTCAATATCGAGGGAATAAATTTAATTACAAGAAATTATTTACAGTATACAAGAATTTACAAGGTGTATTGTTTCAAATAATAGCGTATAAGAATGGAAGAAGTGGACGTGGGCGAGGAAGAATCTTATTGCAAATACTATACAAATTTCAGGTTTCTATCACTACAGTAAGTGAACATTTTTGAGTTGAAGTATCACGACATTTGTACGGAATCTTTGTTCGAGTAGTAAGAAATGCAACATACTTTGTTGCACTAAATTGAATAATTAATTAATTCATTCATTCATTTATTCATTATTTTTAAAAATCTGATGCAATTGCAATTAAATTAAATGTCAACTTGCGTATGAAGATCTTTCAAAAAACACATTTATCTAAAGATTCTCTATATCCCCCCAAAAAGTGCAATTTTTTATCCGCTTTAACTTTTTTCCAAAGTGCAAAGAAATATCCATCTATAAACATACTCTTTCTCAGTTGTTTCTACGGCAACCGGAGCTCTAAATAGTATGTTAATAGACAATGAAATTATGTGTTTTCTTATAATTTGGAAACCTCATTAAGGCTTTTATATTTATATTTTATAGTCCCTGTTGCATTTAAGTAAGTACTTTATTCGGTTTCTAAATTGCGTTTTCTTGAATAAAATAACATGGTAAGAATTATATTGGTCACGATTGTCTCGTTTTTTTACCGTTTTTCCCCTTTTTCTAGAAATACATACGCTACGGAATTTAATTACAATGGCATTTAAAATATTCATTAAATTTAACTTATACGTCTTAAACAATTCTAATAAAAGATCATTCATTCTATTCCATACAACAAAGTGATAGAAATAAAACCCTTATAAAGACAATTCTTCCTATATTCTTTTTCTTAAAATTGTAACGACACTTTTATAGATTGATGAGCTGGTTTCCAATGAGATTATTTTAATTGATAGAAGTATAGATATTAGATAAGGAAAACAAACGAATTGTATAAACAACGTTCTATTTATAACTCAAGCAGTATCAAAGTTTGGCAAACATATGCTCCTAAAATATTGTATAACTTTATTGATATATTTTATGAATTCAATGATACAATTAAAATCATTTTTAAACATGGTCTGATGTTATTCATCATTGACACAGACAAAATCAAGTTTACAATTACTTTCTCTCATATTCTGTGCGTCTTGGCTTTCGTTTTGCCAATTCAATTAATTAAAATTTAAATGTATTTTACTAATGCAACTTTATACGCTTACTTCCAGACTATTTATCTCTGAACAAGAGATATTTTTCAAATGCATTTCACACTGGACGGAAATATTACGTGTAAGATATAGAGGATATTTGTTTGTTTGTGTGTAAGATGAAGTTTTATTTCATCGAGTGGGCTTTAAAAACAGTATTCTCAAGAGTGGCGTAGCCACGAGTGAGAATACTGATTTTAAAGTTCACGAGATGATATTAAAATTACATCTTACACAACAAACAGACAAATTTTCTTTTTATTTTATGCTTAAAAACAAGTTAAAACGAAATTTCCATACTTCAACGTTAATATTAAAACTGTTTCCCCCATTGAGAGCCCCATTCAGTCGGAATTTCTCATTAAAAACAAGAAGTCTTGAGCTGAAAATACGTCCGCTAAGGAATGTATTTTTCAGACTGTTAAAATGAAACAAAAAAATTTAGAGACGAAATTTGGTGATTGGAATTTGAATGAACAGCATTGTCAAAATTGTCAGCAAAAATAAAATTGAGGTACCACATGGGGAAAATCTTAAAAAGTAGTTTCGTCATTGAAAAGAGTGAAATTATATTTTGATAATTTTCACTGTGAAATTACCAAATATAATGTTCACGGATAAATCAGTAATCCACTGAAAAGCATAAAATAAAACCAAAAATTTGCCTCGAACTAAACGGCATTACCATTTTATTTGCAAACTACATAGATGTTCGATATCTTATATAATTATGTCTTCTAAAAATTTTGTTTTGCCTTATTCGTTTGTCTGTCTGTCCGTCCGCATTAAGCTTGTCTGACATTGACATTCACAGCTCAAACTCCTGGGGGGTTTCAAAAAAAGTTTCAGATGATTGATCAGTCCCAACTCTAGTTGCGCATATCGACAACATGTTCAACTGCTGGAGGGATTTTATGAAATTTCATGGGAGAAATCAGACCATATCTAGTTATGCATAACATTTGCATGTTTCGCTCGCTACACATTATGGTCACCAGAGCTATAAATCGGAAAATCTTGTCCAGAGTTCAGGAATGAACTGTACCATACCTTGGTGTGCATATTGCCGGTACATTATGCTTCAGTGCACATGTCAAAGCTAAAAGTAGAAGAAACTGTGTCCGTGTTTCACGGCAGGATTTAATGTCACTCAACAGGAGTGATGGGAACCAACAGTAGTTGTGCATATCACTGTTATGTTCCGCTTCACTGCACAAAATGACCACCACAGCTAACAATATAAAAACAAAAATGAGCCGGCCTTTAAAGGGATCTTTAGGCAAAAAAAATACAAAAATATTAAAATTATCACATGTAATGAAAATCACGCTTTAATGTCATTTCTTAAATCTCCAGCTTGAATTTCTGTTACAGTTCTGTATCTTTTGGTTTTGAAGCGTATATGATGAACAAAATTAAAACGCCAATAGAATCACCTAATAGTTTTAAAACAAGTGATGTGACTTGAACAAACCCATGTAGTTTCAATAACAGATATTGTGGATATTGTATCACTGGAACAAGTCATTCATTTAACATGTTCTTTAACGTTTCCAGAGTTCACTGTGACGGCTGTTGTGAAATCCCAGAGCTCTATCCTGACCTACGCGGGTCAAGTTAGGTAACTACCATTGTTTGAGATCATGTGAAGAAAAGTTTTGTTCCTTTGACTGTCTAATGTATTAATTTTGAGCGAATTTACAGAATAATGAAAGAAAACTCAAACCTAAGAAATGAAAATTTTATCTGTGTCTCCCTTTAAAGAACAAACTGCAGGTGGGACTTTAACAAAACTTCACAGGATTGATCAGTACCAAACTAAGTTGTGCATTTCGCCTGCACGTTCTGCTTTGCTGCACAAGATCGCCACCAGACCTAAAAATAGAAAAAAATGTCTCTAGTTTTTACAGGTCAAACAGATGGTTTGGTTTTACATGCCGCTATAACGCAGCACCAAAAGTCCCTGGTAACAAGTTAACTTTCTGAGCTACTCAGTGACCGAAAAGCCAATTTACATTTGTTTTTAACCTTTTGACTACAATTTTTACAACAATAGTTACAAATAATATTCAAAAAAATGACAGAATATAAATGAAGATAAAAGAGAGTGTAATATTTATCAATTGCATCCGATGATATTTTTTAACCATAATATAAATGAAATTACGCATTGATTTCATATAAGGATTTTTTTACTGATTTGAACACCCGACGTTTTACATATTTTCAAATTCTAAGCAGTGAGTATCCATGTACTATAAAATGAATTTGGTTGTATATTGTTATACTTGTAGAGAAAATGTGACACATACGTCTGTAAAAGACGAGCTTCTCAAATTTCAAAATATAAATGCTATTTGGCCGACATCCCATGTGTAGATTTTGTTTTGCAACAATCTTGCTCTTTATGGCAATGCATTCAATCATTTCAGTTTATTGACTTTCCGAGGACAAACATCTTAAGAGAATCTAATTTGCAGTAATTCATGTTGCATAAAGAAGTAATTATCTTCTTACCATTGTTTGTTTTTTCAATTTCAAAGAAAATTATGTTCCTGACCAAAATACACATCAGGAATCTATTGAGATGTCGAATACGTTTGTAAGTACACACTAGACAGGAATTAAGATATTGTATGTACTATGTACTCACTAATCTTTACAGAACCAGTCAGTGTTTGTGTGCACCACTTTAACCTTTCCAACGCTGCAGCATAAGATATCGGAATATTTATGGTAAAAATGCACATAATATAAAAACACACTGTCCTTTAACATGTTTTTCATAAATATTTAAGTTTATTTACACTAAGCACGAAATAAGAGCCACTGACTTTAAGACGCAGTGGCCAGCACTATAGATTTTTGTTGATGGATCCTTATACTTATATAAAAGAGATGTAGAGAATGTAAGATCTGAATGGCTAAAAAGTTATCTGAAAATAACTGTATAAACTTAAATGTAATAAGCAAAGTGCAATAATACTAAATATGTGGAAAAATATAAAAAAGTGTCATTATAGTATTATAAGTCGGCGCAATTTTCCTAAGTAGTTAACATGTTTTTCGTAGGTGTTTTATCTGGTACTTTTTATTGGCTTTTTGATTTTGTTTTCGAGGATAAAATATTTTCTTAACTGCATATTATTTACGCAACAAAATTTGTTGTTGTTTGGTTAACCTTATAGTCTATTTATATTCCAATTGTTTATTTTTCGAAGATGTTGACTCCCAAACGTTTCCGTATTGATAAGGGTAATTTTTTTATATTTTAAAGAATTGCGTACTTTGTCGTTAGATATCCGTTCTCTCATTCGTGAAAAAAGATTTGCGAGTTCCAGTGTTGCACCTCAAAGTGATATCTGTGAATATAAAAGATTAATAATAGTTGTCATATGTTGCTATCCGGATCTGTATATTCGTCCCCAAGGGAGGAACTGTTTTTCCGATCCGAACCGCAAAAATATGATTATTTTTCTCTTATTCTTATTCTTTACCTTAATAAAGCAATTTTTGTATGGAAATTTATGTAATTACACCCATAACAATTTTGTTTCAACAGCGTATGTATTACAACTTGATTCATAAGAGCGAAATTACGTCAGCTGTCGTAAAGCACGCAACTCATATGGCACCTCATGCCAGATGAAATGTATGGCAGGGGTAAAACTAACGGAAACACAAGTCTGTAATGCAAGAAAACGTTCAGCATCTTCTTTTTAAAATCATAGTTTACTGATATTGATAGTATCCGTCTCGGTTAAGATGCTAATAACGGTAAATTAGACTTTCATGGTATTCTATTTCTATCAACATTAATTTTCTATTGGCACTTAAGTGGCCAAAGTCTGTCGATTGACAAATATCATTTCAGGCATTTCCTGGTCAATGACCTCTTCAGTGACATTCTCTAGTCTTGTGTTTTATCTCTCAAAGATTACCTACAGACATGAACATGAACAAATGACAATTGATTAATTACATTTCCAAATTACGTTGGTACACCGAATTGAAATCCTGGTATATCGGTAACCTTCCCTTTCATTTGACGACTTAAGGTGTGTGTTATTTCCCAGATAATTATTTTTTTGTTTATAAACAGTTCCAACAGGTTTAGTTCGCACGTGTAAAATAATGCATTTGCTTATTCCATTTACCTTTAAAAACGAATTGTAATAATATCATCATCCATGCACATCTTTTAAATGCACATGTGCATGCAAAAGTACATTAAATGCCATAAATACAACATTTATACTAGTTTTATACTTATTACAAGTGAATGCCAATGTGATTATTAATCAGAATTGTTAAGGCGAACTTCTAATCGCACTTGTTATATCACGTGTTCTTTTTCCCCTCTTTTTTCAGTTGAAGAACAATAAATGTCATGTTATAACAATATTTGAATGTAAACTCCCACGCAATTAATATCTGCGTCTCCGTTAATGCATTCACGATGCGAGACCAGTAACGGTTTCATATTATTAGCTAAGTTATATGGCCTAACATTAACTACCATTTGTTTGCCTATCATTATTTAGTTTCCCACTTTTTCCCATGGCAATTAAACAATATGTATAAATTGATAATATTCCATTAGATATATAACATAATGTGCAAAGTTGACATTTCTTTGTTCGGGTTTGATGTTACACCGACGATATTAAGGTCACATTGCAACTTTGAAGCATGTTTGTTTTGTTATGTCGCTGACTTCAAACCACTTGCCTTTCAGCGCTGTTGGATTGACGTCACTCTTGAAAGGTTGAGAAATGTGCTTTGAATGAATGAATGAATGAATGTTGTTACATAAAATATATGAAAAATGGGATTAACATTTTGCGAATGTTTTAAGATTTTGCGTTTCTTTAAATCATATACAGAAATACCAATTGTGTAATTAAAAACTGCTTATCAGAAAATTTCAAAGCTCTTCGCAAATTTGCTCAACAATATAAGATTATTTAAAAAGGAAAGGGCGTTTTCCTAAATGATAAAAATATATATATAAGATCTAAAGGTTAACAATTAACATTTACAAAATAGTTAGGTAAACTCATTTCATGAAATAGTTGAGACGGAATTCCTGATTGTTTGTTTGTTTGTTTGTTTGTTTCATTTTACGCCTTTTTCAACAGTATTTCAGTCATATAGGCGGGTAGTTTCCTAACCATTGTTCCTGGAGAGTAACACCAGTTCTAGACTACCTTCCTCCGCGCTAAACTACCAAAGCATCTCCCGGGGATCGAACCCAAGCCAGAGAGGTAACTGGATTAGAAGTCATCGACTCTAACCCCTCGACCACGGATGCGGTCAGGAATTCCTGAAGTTAACAGAAATGTCTATATAGCAACAATGGTAACGGAAACAACAACCATGATAATAAAAGAACAATTGAAATTTTTAATCAGATATTAAAAAAATACTCAAAACATATTGTATTATTGAGTCGAAAGTAGGAAAACAAGGCTACTACATATAAGTGATAATAAACTTATTCAATGATAAACCTGAAGTTTGCAAAGATTTATTTTCAAATGTTTAAGCTGTCTTTATGGTGGTGTGAAATAAACTATATCCTTTTAAATTATATATATATAGTTATATTTGATTACAAATGAAAATTTTGTCACACACAGGTGCAAACCACACTTTATAAACTAATCCAAACACAACATTTTAATCTTAACTGTGAGATGAAACGGTGATAAACTGGGAGGAAATACTTGTTGCTTTAATGTCGTTCAGCACGACATTATTGTTGTGCTTGTGGTAATTTAGTTCTTTCTATTCGGCTTTTTTCTTGTTTGCTGGTTCCAGTATACCTCCCTTGAATACTGTTGAATCACCCTTAAGATATGTGGCCTGCTTTTAAAATTTGTCTTTTGAAGTCTTATCTGTGATATGCAGGCTTCATAACCTCTGATCCCCTTTCAAAAGTCCTTTTTATTTAGTTCCACCCATTGTTTTCTCGTTTAGGGCACCTGCATTTTTACTTTGGGACCATATGCCGCTTTTTAATGGAATGGCACTTACGTGTCACATTGAAGGTTCCATGATGACCGCCATATAGCACATCTGCGGAAGTTTTAAAATTCAAAATTGTACCAATTCATGTTAAATGTTGAATTCTGCTAAAGCCGGTGCTAGGCGTGGACGGTAGTTTGCACTTGACAGTACCGTCCATGAACAGGTTCAATCAAACTGAGCCTGCAACATTTTCAGATTTGTCGTGTTGGGCAATATTTAGGGACTCTTATTTTCTCTATTTTATGTTTTCTTTTTTTGAATTATGCCACTACTTTATCTATGTACAAAGCATTATTTGATGTTACAATACAAAACGTTTATAATTACGTATTTATAACCAATATTTGACTGTTTAATTGAGTGCACGTGGAATTTCTCTTTTTATAAAGTTTGGATGTATAAGGGGAATATAAAAAGAATACAACGGTGTTATAGCATTATCGAAAATCGCAATAAGTGGAATAATGTAGAAAAATAGGTTATAAATGGACCATTAAATGATATATCGACAGTTTTTTTATTTGTCTAGAAAACTATTGCAAAATCAATATAAGAAAAGACATTATATCACATATTTTGTTTCGTTGAGAAATATGTGAGTTTTATTGATATATCATTTAACTTCTTGTGTGGATATCACCTGAAGGTTCACATGATTCAAATGTTTTTGCACTCAGTATTTCTTAAAAAGTTGTAAAATAACGTATTATCAGTACCTATGCTTGGATCGTCGAGGGAAAAAGCAATTAATCGTTTAATAATGAAATTATATCCAGTAAATACCCTTCTAATTACAGGTCTATATGGAATACGTAATTTAAAAATGTCCTTACTTCTGTCTAAAATATAACACCACGCAATGTGGGTGTTTTATTTGTGGACTCCGTTTATATTTACGAGTAGGAGTAGAGCAAATCGATTTGAACTAGAATAATCACTCTGAGTGTAATTTTCCCTAGTAAATAATTACGCGAATGAAAAACAATATACATGCACACAATATTTACGTATCATATCATTTTGAATACATTTAGGGGACAGGGGACATATCCGAATGATGGCCCGGACATTTTTTAATAACTGACACATGGTGCTTTGAAAGTACTGGAAACTTCTGATATTTCTCTGTCATTGTAATTCTTTTTTGTTAGTGTGTAGGAAATGAGCCGTATTTTGGGACTTTTACCCGAAACTAAGCATTTTGGTAGCTTTGTATGTATTCGTGACTCTCCAAATAGATGTGAAAAAGTTAAAAATTAAGCTATGAGAGTTGGCACAAAACAAGTAAGAAATTTTGGATAGATATTGTGAAAAATCTAAACATATGACAAACATTTATTTGCCAGTTTTGAAAATGCCATTGATTGTGTTAGTGATATTTTTTAAAGAAAATGGGCGAATTTTGGAGTATGCTTCACCTTTATGAAGATTCCCATATTGGTATATTTTAGGTGTGATTTTTTCTGGGTGGGTACATGTAAATAGTATTTGCTGTCAGTCATTATTTTAAGGAGAAATGTATGCAAACCATTACCTTCTTCGATGTATGTTATATATCCTTGAATTCTGTTGTGCAACTGGTTATCTGCCTGTGAAACAGATTTCGAAATATTTGGAATGGTATTTCTGGCCACACTGAAATACAAAATTGTTCATTTTAGGTCCCCTGCCCTTTTAATTAAACTTTTTATTACTCTTTATGTCCCTTGTGAAAGAAGGGTGGTCTTTACTTAAGTTTTGTTTTGTATTACCGGGACTAGAAATACTTTTTCAGGATTTGTGTACCTTTTGATTAGGTTGCGACCAATAACTTTTGTGTAAAGTTTAAGATAATTCCCTCAAAGACTTTTTTCCGGAATGATCAATTAATGCAGTGCAAAAATTAATGAAAAGCGTTGCATCGCTTATTTGACCCACATTAATCAAGAATCGCATAAAAATCGATTTTCCATTTAAATCTGAACATAGTTCTAAATAATCCTTTGCAGATTTTTTCCATTCTAAGCTCTTTACTTGATCATATAAATATTTTCAAGTTGTTTATTTTTAGGCTTTTTGACCTCGGTGGATCTGCTTTAAATATAACCAGGGTCAATACGTAAAGATATTACTTAAGTTTACTGTTCAATCATCAACACATATATCAATGCTTCAGCATATAAACAAGCCAACCATTACTACTGGACGCCAACCAAACCGGTTAAACATTTTATCCTTTGGGATAATAAGAATTTATATGATAGAGAAGTCACTATAATTGTTTTATTGTGGTGTTTAAATTGTACAGACATATGCTTAAAGAATTGGCCCCGCTTTTAGAAGCAAATTTTTGAACACTCGTAAAATTAATATTGTGATGTCAGCCAAAAGGATGAAAACTGTAAACTTTCACATCTGAAATCAACAAGGGAGTTATGTGCCTTTCTAAATCCGTTAAGTAGTCTTTCAATTGCCTTTAAATGTGGTCGAAAGGAATCTTTTGTATATATATTGCATATGATGGATAATACTGTAGAATTTCGTTGTGCTTCTTTTAAATATAATTCAGTAATTCTATAATTTACTTGGATTTGTTTTAAATATAGATTTTACGCAAGGTAATCACGAATTGTATAAATGTGACCGTCTATTAACACTGTGATGACCCTAGGCCTCACATAAGTGAACGAGCTGAACCTGGATTACAACCTCAGAAACTCATAACAATGCCTTTAAGTAAATGACTAATTGAAAAACATCATTAAGGCTGTTGGATTCTATTATGACAGCCGATATACCAATTATACAAATGTTAAGAAAAATATAACGAAGTGAATATTCCCCTGCATACAAATATGAGGTCAGCATAGTTGTTACAAAATCAGGCAAAGTGAATTGCTTGATTGTTATCTCTAACACGTACAAAATAACGTATTTTTTCTCGTCACCATCGATTTGTTTTGCAGAAACCTACATAGTTTAAACATTAAAGCTGATCTCGTTTGTCACATGTCTATACATATTATGATTTAAGATTTCTGCACAAAAATGTTTATGATCAGTTTGTGTATTCTTGATTAACAGAAATAATTTCAATTTAAAAAAACTTACTTCACTTGAAAAGCCAAAGTAATGAGGTGTTACATCTTCTAAAGATATCATACAACATAAGAAACCTTATAACACTGCATTGTAAAGTAGCTGGAAAAACATACAATCAGATATCACGAATAAATAAAGGTCAATTACGCCTAAGTAATGATGCGTAACATCACTTTCTTGGGACATAGTATAACATTAAAAACGAGTCAAATTGGAACCTGATGACACTGCATCATAAAGAAGCTAGGAAAAACATACAATCAAATATCATACAAAGGTTAATCGATATTAGATGATTGCTTCGTTCCAGATAATTACAACTGTGACATCAGTGCGTTTGATTTAAAAAGAACGAATAATGAGAAACACTGGCTAATATAATATATCAGAGTTGTGTAGTTTGTTAATCATTTAATTCAAATCAAATCAATCGATTTTTCTGTCTGAGTAGTTTCAACTTTTTTAACTATGAAAAAGAAACCGTCTTTCGATCATTATGTTTCAATTTTTTATGAATGTTTGTACTTAATAATATAATTATCCTAAAACATACATGTAAGCACCGCCAAAAGAACAGATCTAAGATTGTTTTTACTTAAGAATTTCTCTTTTATTTAGATTGAATGTTGAAGTTTGCTTAAACAGGTGCTAAGAGTGTAGATGGAACTTACTTCCGTCCATTAAAAAGCCCTAACGAGCCTGGAACATGTTCATTTTTTAAAATTTCTAAGTTATTGGATATGAAAGCTAATTTATTAGACATTTAATTAGTTTTTGAATAAACTTAAGCAAAAACAATAAACAAAATTTAGCATTTCACATCTTATATATCGTGTATGTTATATTGTGAAAATCATTTTATATTCCTTTAGCCTCATTAAAAACAGCATGAAATTTGATACTATCCAGGGAATTGAATATTTTATGTTTTATGCAGCCACGTTTATGGCTCACATAAAATTGTAATTATCTAAAAATACGTATTAACAAAATAAAGCTGCTTTAATGACTAAATAACTAAATATAAGAGTCTTAATTAAGCCTATGACTTACATTTGAATGAGCTTTACTGAAACAATTGAACCACTTCCGACAATCTACAGGATTTTAAGGACGATTATGCCTCAGAAATTAACATTTTTATAATTCTTCAGAAAGGTCAGGTATGTGTTTAATTATATTTTGATCACGTATTAAGTGCTTTTCAGATGTTAAAAAAGTAGCACTTGCTGTGCAATGGTGTGTTGTAAAGGTAGCAAAATGTAAAAAAGTAGTCTTTTGACTTCCATACAAAATAATAACTGACTGTGATTATACCAATTGTCAAACAGCAAAAGAGTAATTGTTTGATAAATGTAACAAGATACCAATATAAAAAGGTTTTGAGAGATAATCAATGGAGAAAGCTTACGATAACAGTATCTTGGTCAGTGAATTGCCATCAGCAGCATGTTATTATCTTGTATATTTGTTTCAATAATATCAACTGATAGATAGTTTGCACAAAGAATGATAATCGACTGTCTGTGTTTATAACAAAAGATTGTTTTTGTAAGAGATCAAACAGTTAATCCACTACATAAACAATTTTATTTTATAAACACAATAAATGATAAAATATACATTTGCAAAAGTCATTTAAAATTTGCTCATCAATTCTGAAATTTGATGATTCTATATTCCTCTACTATATTCCTCAGCACTGCATTGAGAGTAAAAAAAACTTTTTAGGTGATAAAATTGAATATCTTATTTTCTAATTCTTTAAGGTTTATTCATCAAGAATTTACAAAATTATCATAAAGTTTAAAGATTTCTTTAAATGAGAATTGTAAAATTATATACTATTTTTATTATCTTTTTATTGTTGTTGTCATTTTTTATTTTGGTGTTATACGTATCGGTACTTGAAACAATAGGACTACTTTGAAAAAATCCAAACACTCCTACATTAATATCGTAATAATTTTCTGCACATGTTTGTTCGACAAACGAATACGAAAACGAAGTCGTAAATATATGAAATAGTGAAAACATAATCTCTAAAGAAAGCCTAACACGGCAAAATTGAAAATGTTGCCGGATCGCATGAAAGTTTTCAAGTGTATCCTATATTAAATCCGTTAAAGAGTCTGTTACTTGCCTATAAAAAAGTCTAGTAATGTATAAAAATGGTTGTGGTATTTCCACGCCCCTAGCACCGGCTGAAGCAGAATTAAACATTCAAACATAAAAATGTTGAAATGACGAATTTAGAAACATCCGCATACCTGTTATCATGAAAGTGCCATTCCATGAAAAGCAGCATATGATTCCCCAATAAAATAGGCGTGTGCCCCAAACGAGAGAACAATGGCCGGAACTAAATAATATGCAATTTCGAAAGTTCAGAGGTTATGAAGACTGTATATTACAGACAATGATTTCTTTTTCAAAGACACATTCATTTGAATTTGTTTTAAATATACGTTTTACCAAAAAGTAATTAGCTGTTATTGTATTAATATTACCGTGTATTCAGACTGTGGTGAATCTAGTACGTACACTTATCTTGCTATCTTATAACTGGAATACATCATTATGGCTGATGGATTCTTTACTTTAGCTGATAAACCAAATTTTACAAACCTTACTTAAGAAATTAATCAAAGTAAATATACCCTTTGTATAAGTACGTCTTTTCTTAATCTAGATAGATCTTGTCTTTCAAAAACTAGAATGTATTGGACATTCAATGTTAAGGCATGTTCAACGTGAAACAATGATAGCCTTGTTCATATATCATGTGCCTTTCTTTTGTTTCGTTTCACCCCGTTTGAGTTAAGCGCGTAAGAAAATGGAAAAAAAGGTAAATTAAATCTTATTTCGATATTTCACTCAATAATATGAGCTTATAATAAAAGTATTTGTACTTGTATGTACTTGTACATTGTATAAAGTTTATCATTAACACGTACAAAATTATCGTAGCTTTCTTCTCATCAACCTTCACTGTTTTGAGGAAAATTACAGAATTGAAAACGAATCTTGTTTTTGCACATGACTATACACGCAATGTTAAAGTTCTGTTTCATAACAAATATTAATGATCACTAAGTTTATTCTTTGAATATCTAAGAGATAGTTTCTTTGAAATGAAGGTCAAAAAACTTTTCTTGAAGAGCCTTAGTAATGAGGTGCAAATTCTACCCCTAAAGACAAAGTACAAAACAAGCAACAAGTTCAATAGGAACCGGATGACACTAGATGATAAGAAGCTAGAAAAAATATACAATCAAATATCAGACGTAAGGTAATCGATAGTAGATAATTTCTTCGTTCCAGATAATTACAAGTGTGACACGAGTACGTTTTAAATAAGAATAATGAGAACATTGGCACATAAAATATATCAGCGTCGGTAGATTGTTAATCAATCCCTTTCAAATCAAATCAATTGATTAAACCGTCTTTGTGGTTTCTCTTACTTTACTTAAATTGTCTTTCAGTTATTATGTTTCAAAATATCATACTAATAAAAAGAATGTATGCACATTAAAATGTAATGAACGATTTCGATGTTGTTGCATTATTATCCTAATGCATATATATTCTTGTAAAGAATTCAAATGTATTTGGACAAAAAAAGGAAATGGAATTGATGATACATCCTATATTTCACAGCAATGCTATGCTTATAATGGCATCTTTCTTACCCTATCTACTATACTGGTTTGACAGTTTATAGGTGATAAAGTTGAATATCTTATTTGACTACATCAATTTGTAATTCTCTTAGGCTTTTTGATCAAGAATTTACAAAGATATTTTAAATATGTCCTTAAAAAAGACATGTAAAATATAATTATGAAACAATATCATCTTATTAGTTAAAGTAAGGACTTGCTTAATTGTAATATTGAAAGAGGTGTACCAGTTCATCGAACATAAAATGCTTCCTCTGTACACGTAAATTCTTCTATGAAACAGGCATTCTTTTAATTGGTGCCCATACGCCGCCTCTGAAGTAATGACACATACATGTCAAAATCTTTTTATTAAAGTTCAAAAATTTCCGCCGTATAAACACATGTGCGGATGTTTCTAATTTGAAAATATAACAACCATCCTGGTAACATGTTGAAGTCTGAATAAGTCTTTGACAGGGGTGTAAACGGTAGTTTGACCCTAACGTAAACGTCCATACATAATGTCACCGAAACTTCAACATGCTTATTTTTGCCGTTTCATGCTTTCTTTCAACGTTCCATATTTATTCTTTATTACTGTGTTAATGATATGATAGCTTTATAAAGGATTAAGACATTTATTTTTGATACGCAATATACCATGCAAAAAATTAACATTTTTTTTTAATCCTTTGCTTTATCACAAGTGGAATGAGTCTGCCACCTTTTTATTTTGAAAGCATGAAATATGATACTATCTAGGGGAATTCTATATTTTATTCTTTATGAACATATATGTCTCATATACATCTTTAATGTATATTTTAATCTTCTTAAAAGTGCGTATTACAATGATAATGCTACTTTCTACTTCTTTATCGCTGTTCATTTATGCTATAAAATCTTTAAGATTTTCCCTACGGCTACACTTACTTTTGATGTATATAAACAGCCTGCAAGACGTTGTTCATTATTTCTATTTCTTATCTTTGAGAACGCATTTAACAACTTAATAAGTACTGATTGAACCTTATGATTTAATTATTGATTAGAGATAAACAATGAAGACTCCTTACGATAACAATAACCAGGTCAGTAATTACCATCAGCAGAATGGTATTATCTTGTATAATTGTTTCAATAATATTTATTGATGAATCATTTGTCCAAAGAATGATAATCGATTGACTGCTGAAGATAACAGGTTTCGAAATGGCCATTAGAAGGGCATTCACCGTAAATACGTTGCCCTCAATCTGGTTTGTATTTCGTCTTGTTTGGAAATTATACATTGGCAATAGTTTATGTGTTTCCATTTATGACCATATGTAATTTCTCTCTTTGTTTAAGATAAAAAATGCCGCGATGTCCAATATAAATCAATAGTCTTAAAATGAATATAAATAAACGTACATTTAGTATACTGTAGAAATATTTCATGTAAAGTATTTGTCTCCCATTATGTACACATATATTTAATTGCGCTAGTTATTTTGAGGATGCGTCTGTATAACCGATATCGTAAATGTTAGTTGTCTAAGGAGGTCATGTTAAGTATTTGTAAATCGGTTAGCTACAAGTACATATAATGATACCAGACATGAAAACAAATGCAATAAATTCATTATTTCAAACTATATGAAATCAATAGTTTTATGAATAATTGTTTAGAACAGAATTAACAATAAACGTAATGATAGCGTGTGAAGCGATGTAATGACATAACATTTGTACTCCTTCAGAGGACAATACTTCGCGTTATTTAAACACAAATTGAGACATTATAAAAACTAAATTTCGAAGCCTTTACTTCATAGACACTTATTTTAACTTACAAATTTATTACTCTATAAATATTTCATTGGCAATATGTATACCAAATATAATAAAATTAACAAAATGTTCTTTCTTACATAATTTCAGTTAATAATAAAATTTGATAAATAAAAATATGACATTTAATAAAATATCAATTAAAGGTTTTACTTTAAACTCATTTGAAAAGTAACTGAGTTAATGTAAATTAGTAAACTGTTTAGTTTATAGTTTTGTATCACTAGAAATATTCGTCACACTTTCATTTAAAAACAATATAAGGAAAAAAATGAAACAAACTTTATATTCGTCATTAAATGTTAAAAGCAAGATTATTATATTAATATTGATTTTTATAACACTGGTATAGATTTTGTACTTTCGCAAACTTATTGGTATTGTTTACGTTTCCTTTTTTGTAAACAGGAAATATTTAATATGTAATTTGTTTTTAAAACTGATAATCCAATTATACAGACCAATAAGAGAAAATAATATAATAATAATAAATGTAAAATATTCTCATGCTATTTTTAGACATAACTCATACTCTCATAAAGAAAAGTTTCCATTCAAAACAGATGCTTATGAACATGCAATGTCTCCTAGGTAGTTTACTTCAGTTTTTTGAACACTATTTAAATGTTCAATTGCTTTTGTATTAAATACCTTTGTTTGTTTTATTATTATACTCAAAGAGGAGTATATGACTTACATAAGCATGTAATCAGATGAAGTACGATGTTAAAACTAAATATACATTGTTGTTAATGAACACAAATCACAAAAAGGGATAGAACGTAATTTTTAACTTATCATAATTCAATTCGACACATTTAATGTCAGTGGGGAATTCAATAGGACATTTCATTTCTTAGAATAAAGCAAAATGATTTATTTTTAAAGCCCATTTTAAGCAAAGAAACCACATGTCAGATGTTTGATTACTGATCTATTTGATCAAAGCCCTATTGTTTTGAAAAATTACTTTAACTTCAATATTATGTTGAATAAAACATTTTCCATGAAATGCGTTTGAAAACATTCATTGTACTCTATCGTGTAAGCTGTCCAGAATTACTTTATCAAATTTGCTAGAATATGATGGATATTATTCATGAGAAGACCATTATCATGTTACTATAAAACGATCAGTTATTGCTTAGTTCAATTACATCCAAATCATAAAGATGGAAATAGCAACGATATATATTAAGTTTAACCATTTGGGCGCCAGCCGAAAATATTTGATATCTTTATAACTAATATCAATCCAGATCAGTCTGTCCGTTCAAAAATACAATAGATTAGTCAATTCAAACAATCAATGAATAATTTCAAAATATATTATCATGGGCTTTAATCTTAAGTCCAACACATTGTACTTTTTTATTCATGCATAGTTAGTTGTTTGCTAACGCAAGAGGTATAAAGTTTTTACATATATAAATGGTGTTTTGTACAATGTTTAGGAATTTCGATTGGAAAAAATACATACAATATTAAGTGCTTGATTTGAAATCACAGCTGTGAGGGTTGAGCGATTTGTAGTCAATCACTTGACAACTCCGCCCCCGACGCCCTATACAACTTAACACTACAGGAACAATAATTATATCTGCATTGCTGGGTTGCAGTATTCGCTTGTCCTTTAAATAATCGGCTAATGATAGAAAGTGGCATTGTAATGTCCTGATAGAGTTTATACAAACATCCCAATTAAAGTAAATATTCAAAAAATTGAAAGTTTTTTCTTCGTTTAAGAAACCCCAAAAAACATGTTGTTTGTGCATAAACTACAGCTTGTTAATCATGCTTTTTATTTATTACATCATGTGTCATATTAAATTAGAGATATTAAATCATTTTTTCAACAAAAATACATGATCATAATATTCTGCTAAAAAAGTCAGAAACTATGATATGAAATTGATTTCATACTTTTGTCTTCGGCTGCAGCTAAGTGAAATAATCTATATTCTAACATAACTTGGTCCAATACATCTCACTGGTTACCAATATATTATTGATAATGCACTAAGGGATTATAAAGCATTTTATGATGTAGTATTTAGTATTTAAACCATTCGTTGTTTAAATGATTTCTTTCTTTTCCCGAAAATTATCATATATTTAATGCGATGGAATAAATGTATTCCATTTCAAGATGGTTTATTTAATTTCCTCATTCTCGTCTTATAACAAGTAGCACTTTTCTATGATCTGATTACTTGTGAAAGCACATTACATTCTATATTACTGTTTTTCTTTAATATCTAAGTTATCTACATTTTTACTTATAAGTGTGGTTAGTCTGAAAACTCTTTAGAAACAACTAGATAGAAATAACAAAAAAAAACACAACAATTTTTGAAATAACACATATTTTCAAAGCAAGAAATACATAATGATACCAAATTGAAAAAGAAATCCATAATATACAAAAATTATGATGCCTCTGATTCTTAAGGTGTAGATAAAGTTCTTGTATAGCATAATAACATGTTAGAAATAATACAAAAGGCCCTATAAAACATTTATCTTTTTGAATTATTATAAATAAAATAGTTTTTAAAATCAATCAGATTTAATAGTTTGTTTTTATCAATATGTAAAACTCGACTTCACTAATTTTACTTAAACTTACATGATGAAACATACCGTTAAAATAAAGAATTCCACTTAACATTGAAGGAGTATTAGGCTTTTCAGTATTATCTTTGGTAATGCATTTTCTACAGAATTTGCAAAATAATAATAATTATGCAAAAAGTTGAGTTCCATGATATATGTTTTATATTGCACATTATTTGTTATCTTATATTCATAAAAAAAGATAAAAGTATGTTACCAAGATGTCATCTCGAATGACATTGAGCTATAACATTAAACATCATATTCCCTATTTTACTTTTCATAAAATGTAACGTCGTATAAAGGCATAACTAATTGAATTTAAATATTTTATTGCTTTTGTAAATTTTAACCAATTTACACTCAGAATTTGCACTCAAAGAGAATTACTCTTAAACCTTTTTATTCATATTTTAATTCATTATTCATCACCACATGAGCATATCTGTACTAAATATCCTCAAGAGAATGAATTTAATAGAGAGTAAGGAAATTCAGACTCAAATTGAATAGAATATTAAAAATTCATCATTTAAATTTATATAATCATAGGTGTATAGTTCTTTGACATCTGATACCTTTAAACTGAAACATGAAATTACGGTAATTCACATTGATGTTACAATCTAAAGGGCGTTCATCCTCATATAAATTGCAGATAGAAAAGTCATTGTAAAGCGACAATTATACAACATATATATACATTGTCAAGTTGCACACATTGCATTCGATACTCATAGTGCAAATTAAATGGCAAATAATAATATTTTTTGCGTGTATAGTAATGATTATAAGCATTAAAGTTTTATAAATTGCGGTCCATCATTTTGCTATATAAATGTACTGCAAAACGTGTCCTACAAATAATTCATAAGTCACAGACATTTGCCATTTCTTATGTTGCTTTCCTTTATGTTGATGACTAGGCGTAAGCTTATAAATGTGTTCGTCCGTTCGAAAAATAAAAAGAAGTCGTTTATTTTTTCACAAATTTTAATTATACATCTGTTTGTGGAATGATCTTAACAAAAATAAAGAATTGAATTTACAAAAGAAATCATGGTGCCAATAAATATACTTGATGAATGCGAATTTTATGTTTGTGGTATTTTAAGGGGTTTTATAAATGTTTTGCTGGGTCGAATATCATTAACAATATTTTGACCGATTTAGACTTGTATTTTGACGTCTGTCTGTGCTATGCATATTTGTTAACCTCCACCTCTTTTGAAAATTCTATTTTTATTTAGCTCCGTTAACTGTTTTCTCGTTTAAGCCACATGTACCCTTTAACTTCGTGACCATAGACCGCTTTTAATGGAATGACACGAACGGGTCAATGTCGTATGAGGAATATGTGGATGTATTCAAACTTAAATATGTCATCAGTGTCGTCATGTGTTTAATACTTCATAAGCCGGTGCTAGGGTGTCATGGACACTTACACATGTCCCTTAACAATGTCAAAAAAACTGAGGTGCCACATTTAAATCTTTGTCGTTAAGGCACTATTTTTGGGATATCTTTTATTTTGTAATGACACATTTTGTAAAATAATCAAAACATGTTGCATCATATTAATATAACTAGGTACACAGGTTTTAAATAATAATAAAATATGAGGACTGTTGAAACAATCATTTTCAATATTATTATGCATGTATTGATAAAATATAACATTTTGTGTTTCATTCAGGGATAACTATACATAATTATTTCTTAGATCTTTTTCATGCATAACGTAGATTACTAGCATTATAACTTGAGATTAGAATCAAACATTGTTCTATTATTGTATAATTCCTCTAACAATTAACCTTGAAATTCTAGAATGCGCAATCATAAACCATTTTCGCAATGGTAACATTAAATAAACAATAATAATTTGTTTGCTTGTATCAATTTCAAGGCCAGGTCGAAGTCCGATTGTTTACCATATATTTGTGATTGCTTGATTGCTCTTTGCCAGGATTAAGTTCAGCATCATATTATAATATTGTCATACAATGACAGAGTTAAATGCCAACATCTTTAGGAATCTTTAGCCTCGTGGGTAAGGTAACTATCTCAATCAAACTGAGCCTGCAACATTTTCAATTTAGCCGTTTTGGATGTCTCTAAGGAAACGCTTATTAAACACATGTACAGCCTATTTCAAACGAGACACAGAATAATATTATTTAAATTTGAAAAAAAAAAGAATTGTACTGATTTCTTTTAAAGTATGGCTCCATTTATTTACTAACCTTGTCCTTTTTTTATAAAAGACTATCAATTAATTTATCAGTCCAGACCTTTAAGTGATAAAAAAGAAAACTTGCTTTTTTAGGAAACAGATGCTGCATCGATCAGTCAACAGTGCTCCTGTTTTAGTTAATTGAGCGGGATTGACTTCAAAACCTTTTTTTTCATTTTCACTTCTTTGGTAAACAAGGCTGCTTTCCCATTCTAATGTTCTCCATGGTTTTACATTCGTTTTCATCATACATGTACTTACAATAAATGTTTATATAGACATTGAGTGGCAAACAATTTTGGATAATTATATGAACATGACCACTTCGGTAATGGTAATAACCTTTCTTTTCGGACCTTTTGAAAGCCATCTTGCCTAATAAGTGTGTCATTCTTCATTCAACAACAAAAAAAGAAAGAAATATTTAAAATGTTCTTTTTAACAAACATTTTGGAAACATTACACCTGTAGTTGTAAGAGAATATGTTTTACTGGTGTTCTGTTAGTTAACGTTATACAAATTTTGTAATAAAAAATATTTCTTTAGTTTAAGAATCAAAAGAAACATCCACTTGGCACTACAATATGGAAGAGTTTCAACTAAAATGATAAAGTGATATTGCTAAGAAATGTTTTGGCATGGTTTCTGATTGTTGTATTGTCCTTCTTTACTGGACAGAAACTGTCTAGATAATCAAAGCGAGACAAACATATTTTATCGTTACGTTCACTCCAAATATAAGATACAAGGGATGAGATTTTGGCTTTTTGACAAATGTGAATGTTGTTACACACAATATTTTTTGTACGGGGAGTTAAGTCTGAAACTTAAAGAGTACTTCACTACCTTATGTTTGTTAGTAATGAAGATAGTTTTATCATAATGATTGATATACATCATGGCTGCCTAAATATTTTTACATCACAGAGAAAAGTACAAAAAAGCAAACATTTATAAATGAATTATTAACCTTTAGTAGACAAGTAGACAAAAGTATTCAAATTTAATTTAGAAATTTATATTTATAAGATAAATGCAGAGCAAACTGTTTGGACATCTAGCAAGATGTTCACCATTATGCAACAAGTTGACACAGGTTTAAATGTTTGCACGTGAATTTTACAAGCGTACACCACCACGACGAATATCGTTAATAAACAACAAATACCAAATGTACGGTAGATAAATTTATATGGAAACATGTCTTAACATTCATCATAACATCATAAACATCAATAAACAACTTTTACTTTTTACATTCGTAACATCAGGTCATGAATAAATCAAACGTATAGTACACAGTTTCAAAGTTAACATCATAGAACAAACATTATATTTGATGTCAGATAAATCAAATTTATTATAGGAACACAAAATAAATGGTTTACATAACATAATTAAATATTTTTTAAATGCGCAACTTGCATTACGTTGTGATTCAAAGAGTTCTATTGAACTAACTTACCATCTTATATTATGCTTCGATATTCGATATTTGAAAACAACTGATAATTACTGTAAAATCTCTTTTGAAATGTTAAATAAACATCTTTTGAATACAAACAGAAAATATAATATGTTATGTATTTTACTATACTCACTACAGGTAATCACAGTATAATTACATAGTGTCATTAAAAAACTAGCAGTTCTCATAAAAATATACCAAATTAATTTGACAAGTAACAGGGAATCAACACAGTTTCCCAAACAAAATTTATACATTCACTAATTAGACAGGTTCTGGAGGAGTTTAGCAGATTTCAATACATTTATGCAATAACAGTAATTTGCCCAAAGATGAGCATTGTATATCTCTAAAGATAACA
Organism: Ruditapes philippinarum; assembly: GCF_026571515.1. Lineage (NCBI taxonomy): Eukaryota > Metazoa > Mollusca > Bivalvia > Venerida > Veneridae > Ruditapes > Ruditapes philippinarum. Next base: position 96,954 of record NW_026861047.1, read on the forward strand.
TAAATAAAACTTAATTCAAAGCCAATTAAAATCTATCACATGATTCGCATTTACTTGTATTCACAATATCATCTAACCGTTATAATCCTCTTGTTTGACTGACATCTACATTAAGAAGTTTAACTCAAATATGCTTGTATAAATCTGCTAAAATTGGAAATAAATGCATTAATATTGACTGTTTAAATCACTTTTCTGTGTGATTGTATAAATACCGCCTTTAAAATGTCTTTACATGACAAAAGGTGAATAATTGCAAATTCCTATTTTAGTTTGTAACATGTATCATACCTTTAATAGTATGTTAAATATACGAGTATTCGTACTTAGTTCACAAATGAAGAGTAGTTTTATCAAACAGCATTACGAAGGCTTTATAAAGTTGTAACAGTTATTTGAACACATTTATTCAAATTGGAATAAAATTTACAATTTGCTTATGATACATTATAAAAAAAAAAACATTGCACACACGTACAGCTTGCAGGAATCATACCTTTTTCATTTCTAAACATAATTTATCTATTAAAGTTATAATCCAAAGTGGTACGTGCAGACTTCAATTTTTGAAAATATTTAAACTTTTTTAAAGTCATGGTATTTGTTATATTGTATAACGGTAAACGTTAAAGATATATTATGCTCAAATTTGATAACTGATAACTGCTAATCTACAGTTTCTTTTTTTAATGTAAAATAAACTTATTTTGAGTACACACAAGAGAAGATATGTTACGTTTTAAACTCTACACATAATATGCACATACAGTATGAATACAGAGTGTCATTAAAAGATCTTCCATTTATTTTAAGAAAGAACTAAATTAACTTGACAAGTAATAGGACATGAAGCTTCCCAAACTTAGTGTGTGTGTTCTTTTATTAAAATTTGACTTATTCAGTTAGAATGTTCTAGATTTTAATATTTCTTTTGCAATAAAAGTATTTTTGCCTAAAGACGAGCATAGTAAATCTTTAACTAAAGAAATCTAGACTATTAAGACAATTATTACAAATACATTACTTTTAAACGGTAACTTTGACATTTCATATGGTGAAAACTGATGGCGAGAACTCCATGCTTAACTTTGAATGCCAAATAATCATTTAAATAAAGTAATCAGTAGCTTATCAAATATAAGTGTTAGAAGATATTTTATTTCTAAAAAAATATACAACGTATAAACATCCTATTATTACGTAATAAAATACTTCTTACGTTATGGTAATATACCTAAGTAAGAAAACAAAAAATACATGTTCATATTGATTTACTCAAACATTTTCTCACTATCGACATTGATTGACGAATATTCTCTAATAAAAGTGGTGGTCGGGTAACGGAAACTGAAAATTTAGAACCATTATTTTAATATGTGCAATGCATGGTTCTGTGCTTTTAAATGTATAATCTTAACCTAAATAATGATTTTTAAAAGATTATTCATTTCACTCACTTTCAACAAAAACACCACATTTCCTTGACTATACTGAATTCTATTTGGTATGTGGGATCAAGCTTTAGTTCCTCAAGGAAGCGTTGAACCTCCGTCATCCACGAAATGGCTTAATTAAATCGAGTCTGTAGCATTTGCCTTGTTTCTGTTTAGTACTGGTCAATAAAATCACTGGCATCATACTTAAAGTTAGTCATTAATGCATGTATAAAGTAACAAATCACATGACAACCTATTTTACAAAAGTATTTTCATGTATCATGAATATTGTATAATATGTTTATTATACTTAAAAGTTCATTAATATAATGATTCATTGTTTTTTGCTTTAATTTTTTAAAAAGAAGTCTTAAAATGTTTTCAAAACTTTTTAATGGATTAAAACTTTCCCTATTTCTACAACATGATAATTGAGCAACAGCGAAATGACTTGGTCCAGTAAATCTCCGCTGGGTCAATATTTCTTGTCATCATCTATATTGTCGATGTCAATTGAAATGTCCATAGAGCTGAAATTGTAAACATGCCATTTAACCATTCAATGTTGAAAATATAGAATAAAAAACAAATGATGACACTAATGGCATAGATTTGTTATTGTTTTTGTCTAATATACATGTATATAAAAGATACATTTATACAATGCTCTTGTGGAAATACTATTAAAGACATGACAGGGCACCTTAAAGTGTAACAGTTTGATATTAATTATAGCACATTTAATTAAAACACATATATGTAATTGCAAAATCATTTACATAATCAATCATCTATATATAATATATAGATAGGAACCTTTTTTTAAAGTGTTTATTTAAAAATGTCAATATTAAATACATTCGTATTTCTAAAGCATCGTTCTGCAAAACGGATTAAAAATACAGGTTTATATTCGAAAACTATGTATTGATTTTTCATCAGAAAACAATCATAAAAAATATATAAGCAATCTTAAAGGATTATGTTCCAAAAATAAATATAGGTAATATAAGGTTTAGTTTTAACTATATGAAAAGAATGATAAGCCGTTTCCAAAAAAATATATATATAAAGAAGAATGAACAATTTTATAAGCAAGCTAGTATATGCAAACAGCAGAAAGCGGCAATAAAAATGTTTATAGACAAAACAAATGAAAGCAGTAAGTGCATGATGTAAAAGGTCCGTAACAATATATGTCAACCAATTTAACATTATGATTTTAAGATTGAAAAGGAAGCAGAAAAAGGAACCATGTCTTAAAATAAAAATGGAGAAGTTATACTATGTGAGAGAATATAAAACTGTGCTTTGAAAGATCCATACTTTAGTCTTGTAGGTTGATGGCTATTTAAAGAATGAAACATGTTTTATTTATATTTGTCTGCATACATTTTTTTTCTTTTTCTTTATTTTCAAAATATGCGTCTTCGTGTGTTTTTAACAAAAAAGGGTAAGTCATTAGATTTGATTTACCTAAATGTTGGCCAGCAACACAAATATTCTCATTAACAGGGATTACAATGAACCTGTGTATCAATAGCTTAAAAAAAATATAAAACTCCGGCAACTCGTGTAATATAACTTGACAGGTGGTTAATGACAACAACTTTAATCATGTACCACCTCAAACCTTTAACTGTTACTTTATCTGACAAACCCTTTGACTCTATCTGATACATATTTGAGTGTATAATACACCTCAATTTTAAAATTATGCATATTAGATGGAACCAGATTATCTTATCTCACGAAAGTGTGAATATTTGTAAACTTGTGTATAAAGTGTAGATGTCAGAAAAAGCCGACATAAGGTTTGTTGTTCTTAAAAAGTATTGACAGTTTTATTAAACATCCTAAGAAATCGTTTCATAATTCAATGATTTCGTTAATTTTGATGTCAAAAAAATAATGAAACTCATTCTTACCCTGTCTCTCCTTGTGCCAATGGTGCTGAAGTGTGTACAAAGGGCACTTGATTGTCTTTCAATAACTGCGGTGATTTGTGAGTGGGGCTATGATGTGAATTGTGAGAATGTTGACTTTGATGGGATTGGGACGTGTTTCTATGACGTGAATTGTGATGGGAATGATTACGTGAGGAATGTGTAGATGACTGTGAAGATGATCTGTGTCTATTTGTTCCACTGTTATGCCGTCCTGACCTTTGGTTTGGTGTATTCGGGGCACTTGAGGTGTGTCCATCATGACCAGAAGGAGAACTACCATGTGAGCGAACGCTGGAGTATGGTGATTTGGCGTTTCTTTCATTTGAAATGGTAGGAACTGTTGCCTAAATAATATAGTACACATGGTTAATGAGGTATTCGTATCACGAATATTCATTTGCAAGTAAACATAGTATGCATATGGAACTATTATACCATCACCTAGTGCAGTAACGGAATAAGGCCTTCTGATTTTAATAGTTATTACAGTTATTACACTATGGTGATGATATGTTCTCAACAAAGTTTATATAAATCAGATGTAACCTTATTTCATTCATAGAACTTATACTTTCAGACGAAAAATACATTCGAATATCAATTAGAAATTCTATGACATTTAGTGGAAATAATCTTATTATCCAATTATTACGCAATATATCGTTGAAATGTAATTATTTAAGACAAGATGAGACAAAAGATCATAATACAACAATGCTTAGGATTGTTAAAGCTTAATTCTTTAGAAAACGACAATACACCCTATATGATATTTAAGTTGCTAAAAAGATATAAACAAGTTATTCCTTTTTTCAAACAATGTGTTTTTAGTTTTGAGTATATCGCTTCATTAAGGTGCGAGTTGTTTTATTTGACGATAAAATATGACAATGATTATACTTTCTGGAATATTCAAGAGCGATAACCCGAATGTTCATTAGTTTTGTGTTTTATGTTTAATTACAGTAATTCTTAATTTTGTGATAGCAAGACTTTTACAGTTGGAATCATTGCAATACGATCTGTTGTCATTTTGTTAATTGGAAATCACATCAAATCAGATTTGATTACAAGTGATGCTAGTCTGACACGCAAGATCGATAAAATCATCCATCTAGTTTGTTTTACACTGTAATAAGAGGATTCGTATGTTGTTGTTTTTTTTCAGAAATCACTACCACAAGTTCAGTCACAAATATAAGCCTAGATAAAACATATATAAATTGTAGCCCCAAAACCTTTAATGAATCATAAAGAATGCACACCGGTGTAATTTTACCTGCATCTAATCAATAATTGGCAAAATGGATGCATATAATGCACTGTGTGTTTGTAATGAAATCAAAAGCAATTTTTGTTGCATATGAAATAAATTCTCTACCAAGAAAATTTCAAATATTATACAAATTCTGTGATAAAATATATACAAATTCTTCGAAATATATACACTAATTCAACTTTACTCTTTTGTTTTCTTAAACACGTTTTGCTACTGTATAGCTATAGTGTAATACATCTTATACAATTTCGTTTAGAACTTCTAACATTCTTTCTAATACATTTTTTTAAGATATCACATAATTTACAATTTCTTTTGTATAATATCAATATTTAACAGTTATTTGACTTAATAAGAAATTCATATCATTGCTACAAGAAATAAATTGCGCAGTAAAGTCAATGCAGTATATACGTATATACGTAAGAGTTTATTCCTAAGTCTTTTGTAGGAAGACTTTTAATGGAATATGGTAATTTTGAAAGTGGTCTGCCAATTCTTGATAGGGAGATTTGACGTTTTTCTCATATAACTGTCTTTGTTCAAACAATATAAGATGGCGTGTCTTTTCGAAGCAGATCACAACCGACGGAAATTAATTACAAGGCGTCATAGGCCAGACATGCAGATTGGCTATATGCATGTGATTTTTCTATGTCTCTTGCCAAATCAAGAATTCAATATAAAAATCCAAATCAAATGAAAAAGAATGTCATGCAATATCCTTTTATATGAATTTGATATGAACTATACATGTTATTTAATAAAAAAAGTTTTACTGAAAGTGTTGTTTACAATAATAACAAAAAAACATATTTAATCACGTGACAACATTAAGATTTATATTAGATATAAATAAAAATGATCATAACAAATACACAGAGGCACTTTTCACGCATCTACAACATAAGGTACATTAACAATAGCTTGAACGCAATGAAAAGGATAGTTTGACACTGCTTTTTTATATTGGTTATTCAATTAGTCACAAAAAGTAGTTACAGTCAGTTATAACATTGAACTTCAGTGTCGAAATATCAGAAATTTGAATGAACCTAATATTTGTCATGTGTGATCCATGATTATCATGGTTGAAAACAAATATAACTTACTCACGATGTTCTTGCTTTTTAATTCAACGGGAAATGAGACCAGAACTCAATTTATCAATTTATAGAATTTACGTTTCATTTAAATGTAAAAAAAAATATTTTGATAGATAATCTCTTGAAATAAGCAAAATTATTTTTAGTTCTGTTTTTAAAAGTACATAATATTTTCTATCTTTACTGTAAAGCACCTTCTGTCTTTACTGTAAAGTACCGAAAAGTTGCCTCTAGCTCAGACCATAAAATGATGAAAATTTACAAACATTTATGTAATTGAGAGATACAGTGCAGAATAAAATGAAACTAAATCATGTGTTTGTTTTCAGGACTGAGACTAGACAAAATAAATCCCCATGAAGTTTCCCTGATTATACAGACGATTATTGATGTAGATTATAATTGAGCCGCGTCACGACAAAACCAACGTTATGCGTTTGCGACCAGCATGGATCCAGACCAGCCTGCACATCCGCGCAGTCTGATCAGGATCCATGCTGTTCGCTATCAGTTTCTCTACTTGTAATAGGGTTTGTAAGCGAACAGCATAGATCCTGGTCAGACTGCGCGGCTGCGCAGGCTGGTCTGGATCCATGCTGGTCGCAAACACATAACGTTGGTTTTGTCATGACGCGGCTCAATTGTGATCCATCATACAAACAAATGTTTAGAGAGATACAGTATTTGTTATGTCTGCAGACCTTGATTGAGCAAATAATTCCAGAAATCAATTCAGACATATTTGCTAGTGATAAAGAATAAGAAAATCACTGATAAAAAAACCAAAAAACCAAAGCATTATCTTGATATTAGGATTTCAAATATAAAGATAAAAATGTGACAGCTATGTTGAATATTGAACATTATTTCATCATATTGATATGAAGAATCATGTGATTCTAATGATTGCAGTGATAAAAGACATGTTTTCAAGAAAAACGTGACAATACGTAACTTCTTTCTTATCTTTAAATGTCAAGAAAGAGAACAAAATGATCCTACGCACACGCGACTATTTAACAGGCAATATAATTTGCATATATAATAAAAAATGAAAACGTGAAACTTTCAGCTAAATAGAGTTGTCTATAGGAGATTTATAAGTATACAAACTACCACAACATATCAAACATTATACAGATTTTTACCTGCAACGGGTCAGATTGCTCTGTCTTTTCTTTGGTTTTCTTATGTTTCTAAAATCCGATGACAAATAATGATAATTGAGTACGAATATTAGATACTTTTCCCCTTATTATTATTTATTTTTCAAAATTGTTCATCCTAAATCTCATGATATCTCTTCAATAAATCTATCTGCTAAAGCTGTTTTCAGCATGCAGAGGATTGCCAAAGAATGGTTTTTATATACATTAATTTCAACACTTTCATAATATTCAGTAATTTATTTTATGCTTTTCAGTGGATTACTGATTTATCCGTGAAAATTATATTTGGTAATTTCACAGTGAAAATTATCAAAATATAATTTCACTCTTTTCAATGACGAAACTACTTTTTCAAGATATTCCCCATGTGGTACCTCAATTTTATTTTTGCTGACAATTCTAACAATGTCAGGCTGTTTAAAGAAAAAGCAAAGCTGATATTGATAAATAACTTAAATGTCAAAAGTAATAAAAACTTTAAAAAAGAAGAAAACTTACTTCTATTCATTCAAATTCCAATCACCAAATTTCGTCTCTTAATTTTTTTGTTCTGAAAAATACATTCCTTCCCCCATGCAAAACTGCTCTTGATGACATTTGGGCATATTAAAGTATCCTACGAGCAATAACTGCCGTATGCTTTATAAAAAATTGAAAAGCATTGACCAGCCATCACTCGAAGAATAAGTAAAAAAACCCAGCGTTCTTGAGCAAGCTTCCAAGTTTTCCATTTTCCTAGCTCCTTTTCTGAATGTTTTCACATCTGTCAACACTTATTTTTTGTCTGTTACAATCCTCAAATAAGTTTTCTTTCTTTTAAAAAGGTGTATGACTAACAAATCCAAATTATATCCCTCTGAATCTTACACAATTATTTTCCTCCCATGAAATACACAACTTTAAAAAATGGCTGCCGCTTACAATTTACAAAGCCAGGTCTAATATAAATTCGCAGTAAGTAACAGAAATATGGATGGATGGTTGGACTTTTCTCCTACAAGAATTGTATGTTTTTATTATTAAAACAAGCGATCATTCATATTTTTTTAATAAAATGAATAAATATCACCGTCATTTAATGTTGATTGGCGGACTTATTTTTCAGCTCAAGACTTCTTGTTTATAATGAGAAATTCCGACTAAATGGGGCTCTCCATGGGGGAAACAGTTTTAACATTAACGTTAAAATTATGGAAATTTCGTTTTAACTTGTTTTTAAGCATAAAATAAAACGAAAATTTGTCTGTTTGTTGTGTAAGATGTAATTTTATTTCATCTCGTGAACTTTAAAAACAGTATTCTCACTCGTGGCTACGCCACTCGTGAGAATACTGTTTTTAAAGCCCACTCGATGAAATAAAATTTCATCTTACACACAAACAAACAAATATCCTCTATATCTTGTCAGTCTGTCTCTTCGCTCATGTCAATGAATAAAATGAGCCGCGTCACGATAAAACCAACATAGTGCGTTTGCGACCAGCATGGATCCAGACCAGCCTGCGCATCCGCGCAGTCTGATCAGGATCCATGCTGTTCGCTATCAGTTTCTCTACTTGTTGGTAAGCGAACAGCATGGATCCTGATCAGACTGCGCGGATGTGCAGGCTGGTCTGGATCCATGCTGGTCGCAAACGCACTATGTTGGTTTTGTCGTGACGCGGCTCAAATATATTCGAAATTAATTCAAAAGCTGTAATAAACATAACAGAAATGAAATCAAACGAATCATGTGCAACAAACTTCAGTCGGTGTTGTCGTATGATTATGTTTTAAAAGGAAGCATCGGTTTGGGAAAATGCGAATAAGCTATGTTGCCTCCCGTTTTTGATTTTATTTTAAAAAATTGAAATATCATTACAAAACAGGTATTAATAAAGATATTCAGTCATCCATAGCTTCCGTTTGAAATTATCATACTTGTGTAGTTGCAGTGAGTGATATTTTGTTTACCATGTTGTCATCACATATATCTAACAGCACCATGGGATAGACGTTTCCTTTATCAAACTGCCGAAATAATTCATTTGTTAAGACTGATTTTTTACTTCTCGACAAACATCCAATAAAAATGAACTTTGTTTAACAAGATATGAAATACCGCAATAAAAGTTACATACGTCTATATTTATACGTTATTTAATTGATGAACATCGTTTAGGTTGTAGATGTAGATTCATCAAGTGTTAATAAATACATTTGAAAAGCTTCAATCAAATGTTATGCTGAAAGGACATATATTACATTTATATGAAATATTGCACATGATAAAAAAATATATGCATCAAAATCATATTCATTACAGATTTTAGTCGATAACGAACCTTATTTGTTTCGTTTGCAAAAGAAGTAAAATATTATAACATGGTAAAAAATAACCACATATATATATATACATGTATAATAAATAGTAATGAAATTAAATAGTGGTCGCTTGTTTCTTCAGTTTATTATCATAAACTTTATTAAGTTTATTCGTCGTACATTTCAAACAAATTAATACGAGTAATACTTACACGTGCGCGAGTTGAGCTAACGGGGCTCTGTACACCCCAACAACAATAATATATCCCTGAAGCACATATCAAACAAACTCCACATGCCAAACTTGCAGGTCCAATAAATTTGTACAGTCTAAAAACAGAAAATAAAACACACAAATAATTATATACTTTATTAACTAGTTATTAAATAATGCTCAATGAAAATAATTTCATTGTAAAGTATTGTAAAGATTTAAGAATTGAATATTCTTCAAAACTGCATAGTCAGTGTTGAAAAAAAACCTTATGGATTCTTTATATCTTAGATTTCAAGATATATTATAGATCAATTTTGCAGTAAGAATATATTTGTCAAGGATGAGCAAACATTTCATGGAAAGTTATCAACAGATTTTATCAAGAATTTCGCATAAAAGACGTACAATACGAGTATTTAGCCAAGTAAAGTTACATTTGCAAGCCTAACAAACATCAACAGATAAACACAACAGTGCTTGATATATAAGCAGACACAAATGCAGTTAAATACGACACTGACAATTATTTATGTTGATAAAAACAGTTTTAACTCTAAAAAAACATCATCTCTCTTTTAACATTGTTTATCGGATTTTATATCACCACGTACATTCTCTTTGTCCCAGAAAATATATGAGCCGTGTCATGACAAACCAACATAATGGGTTTGCGACCAGCATGGATCCAGACCAGCCTGCGCATCCGCGCAGTCTGATCAGGATCCATGCTGTTCGCTATCAGTCTCTCTACTTGTAATAGAGTTGGTAAGCGAACAGCATGGATCCTGATCAGACTGCGCGAAGGCGCAGGCTGGTCTGGATCCATGCTGGTCGCAAACGCACTATGTTGGTTTTGTCGTGACGCGGCTCATATCAAGTAGCCGTAAGCAGCCTTGCACAATCAATATCTCATTATCTTGAAATCTGTTTTCCTGGAGTAATATTTCAGTGTGACAAAGACATATGTAGAGTCTGTCGGTTGAATCAATATTTATGAAGATTATTATTCAGGTCATCTTTTTATCTTATGATATCGATTTATATCGATCCTAATCAAGCTTAACCTTGACCTTTAACCGGCAAATCAAACAGCTTCAGCTAGATGTATAATGGCAAATTTATGGCAAAGTATCATCAAAATATTCAGCATGAGATTACTACTGTTAAGAATTTATTTATTTATAAGTTCGATATGCTATATGCTTATTGAATGCGTTCCTGGAACCAACCGGTACTTTTCAATATGTATAAAGTTTCTTGCTCATGGGACAGCGGCTTGCTCCTGACTGGGTCTGCACCCACAAGACAAGCATTCGTCAGATTACTACTCCGACGTATAAGCCACTAATAACAACTTATTATCTTTTCTGTGAACATTCTATGGATAATCTTAAGTGATATATGGCTAGTTTTGGACAACCACAACAAGCAATTATTTCAATCAGATTATCATGTGAATTTGAAACTGTCTATGTTAATATCATAATCATCATGTTAATATTATACATCTACCATTTGTAATTAATATCAGATTTAATATAATATATAATTCTGGTATAAACATATGTGAACAAATATACAATGTCAAATTTAGCTTCTGAATAATATATTACATTGTATATGAAAACGCTTATAATCACTGTAGGCATAGATGAAACACTTTGTAATTCATAGGGAAAATACAAGGTATATTTAGACGACTGCCTTATTTACATAATAAGCGATACGATATGAACTTAAATGTCGCTTCGCATTGTCGAGTGTCGTTTTAGATTGTCACGTGTTGTTGTCTGAGATTGTCGCGTGTCGTTTGATAATGTCACTGTCGCATTTGCAGGGTCGACACACGACAATGCGAAGTGACATCGCGACAATGCGAAGTGACATAGCAACAATGCGATACGACACTCGACAATAGGCGACATTTTTAAGTAGATATTGTCGTTTGAGATTGTCGCCGTCGTTTGCGATTGTTGGGTGTCAATTCGGTATATTTCTATGTCATTTCGCGTTGTCGTTTGTCGACCATGCAAACGCGACGACGACATAATGAATGGCCTCAACAGGATTCCGTAACATATAGACTGGATGAAACACTTTTACAGGTTTAACTTAAGTCATGCGTAGTAAGAAATAGTAACATAATTTAGGAAGTATATACTAGTATGTTAATTATCATATTATATTCAAGTCAAATAAGAAATTATTTATTGTTATGTTATTTCGTATGCAATATTGAAATATAGTTCAATACATTATGCACATTATAGTCCTCTGTAAGTTGATAATATAACATTAGACATGTGAGTGTCACATAATATTACGGCAGCGGCTTTTATATCATAAATTAGAAATATTTCTAGCAGATTGTATTGCAATGTAGTATATTGCAAACACAATCGTTTATACACGGCTATAAAATCTGTTTGAGGATTTAAAATGTTCTTCATAAACTATATGAGTATAGATTATAGTTAACTTCAATGTCACGATTTTTCAATGAAATTCGACCATATGATCGTGCAGTATTATATTAACTTGATTAAGAATAGAAAACATATAAAAAGCTTTAATAGTAATAATTAAACAGTGATGTAACATAATAGTTTTGAGACATTTCTGTTGAAAATGTGTCAGAGTTAAATCATATACATACATATACATGCACAGTGCGTTAACTGGAGTGCAGGTATTAGTTACCCGCACTCCAGGGCATGCCCATTGATTGGTTCATTTTTGCTGGGGTTTACATTTTGTGACGGAAGAGAAAGGGAAAGCGACAATAATATCATATTCAGATGCTCGTTTATTGGTTACTTTTTCCCGGGGTTTCATATTGTGACAACAGGGAACGTGTTTTGATGTTTGACTATGATACAAAAGAGAAAGAACATCAAAGCACGAGGCAATCTGATTAATACTACGTCCCCTCGTACAAATCAGATAGCCTCGTGTTTCGATGCTCTTTCTATTACTTAAGTTATTCAAAACGTCTATTTATATATTATTTATACATAATTGGTTAAAATACTAAATATATAAAGATTTATTTTTATATGTGATTTACGGACATAAACGACCCTCCTCTCCCCCTGTACAAATCAGATAGCCTCGTGTTTCGATGCTCTTTCTATTACTCAAGCTATTCAAAACGTCTATTTATATATTATATTATACATAATTGGTTAAATACTAAATAAATAAAGATTTATTTTTGTATGTGATTTACGGATATAAACGCCCCCCCCCCCTGTACAAATCAGATAGCCTCGTGTTACGATGCTCTTTCTATTACTAATTCTGCTTGCACTATGCAGCATTTATAATTAAGTCGCATAACTGAATTGTTAGTAGAAAATGTTTGCACAAGAATAGTGTATATGGCATACATTGATTGAGAGGTTCAGACTATTCCAATAAATATAGCTGATGTGTTTGGAACTAAAGGTAAAGCACTATTCATTTCAGTGATTTTATGTTTATCAGAGTATTGAATTGCGAAATAAAAATGTCTGATGTTTGCATATCAGAAATATCCCAATCTTTCCTATTTTCAGCGAGATAATAAAGCAGGCATAATAACTGTCTTGTTGTTCCCAAGAGTACTACAGGCCGTTAACTGATAATATATTGTATACTCTTCTGTCATGTTTTTTTGGTAGACAGAAATACTATTCAAAGGAAACGTCTATACTATCAATGTACTCGGAATACAAACGTTTTATCAAATCATATTGGGTGTAAGAAGTAAACGCATACATATCTTCCCTTTCCCTCTATCGCCCTTTTGTTATATTTTCCGTTCCTCAGAAAAGCCACAGTGTACAAAAAATGTGTGCGTAATTTTGATATCGATGTAGTTAAAATTGTTTGGGGTAATACTTGCTATAACCTTTTTGCCCTGGTTGATTTATTCCCTTATTCTACACACTTCAATTTACAGTTGTATAACACACTGCTTGCCATGTTATAATCTTAGATAGCGGTACAATATTCAGAAATGGTGAATGTAAAACACAAACACACACAGCTGTTGAAACAGAGATTAAATTAATTGATTACGATGAAGAGGTTAATTACCTGAAATAAGCAATCTGTTGTTCACATGATTTCATTTTATTTCAGTATATGTGATTTAAAAAGGAAAATACAAGGACATATTCGACACAGCATGATATTAGGGAAATACATTTCAATGTTTATATTTAATCAATTCTGTATAAAAGGTAACATTCCTGAGTTGAGAGAATATCTATGCTTTTATTTTGTTAAAGTCATGCCTGTGAATAAAGGTTAAACTTTAACGCAGTGTTCTTATACTAGTATTCTAAGTGCAAGGGTTATTTTGCTCTTAATCCTTCTCAAGGAAAAAAACGTTATGTTTGTAAAAAACCTTTTACGGATATGATGAATATCTATTTTGTCTGTTATAACCGTTATTGATTGTTCTATTCCTGATCTATTAAATGACATGGTTTTGATCTGAGCTTGACCTTTTGAGTCATACTGTGAACCTAAGCTTGACCCTTGAATGCTCTGTAAAATCTGTTTCACCATAATCAATATAGGGATACAATATTACAGTATGTTTCTTATTTTCTGTAATTAACATACCGTAGGACTTAATCTGATCATGAACGATTTTTATAATTAAAGATCTTGTTGATTGTGTAGTACAGTAAACTGTCTTTAGGACTAGGGGAAATATAACCAATTTGGTGATTTTCAGAGATGCATGTTTTCTTCATCGAAAAAGAAGTTGAACTGCAAGGTTTTGAAGAGAATTTTGTTAAGTGATCAAGTAAAAACAAAGTGTACAAATCAACGATCATTTTGTAATTGATGTTCATTGTAACACAAATCTTCCTTGAAAAATAATTATATTTATCATTCAATAATTGTTATACAGTCAAAAATGATATATGTATTATGTTAAACTCAGGGTGATCCCTCGGAAGCATTAATCACAACAAAATTACATGAAAATTGCAGACCGGTTGGTTTGAGTCTGTATATGAGGGATTATGAAAAACTGCAACATCCCTCACGCCCCCTAGCACCGGCTTGAGAGGTACTCAATGTTCAACATTTAAAAGTGCTGGAATCAAAGCGAGATAAATCCAAGACAATATTTCAGACTTTGAGTAATGTAGAAAGTGATAGATCTAATTATTCAACGTAATTGACATAAAGAATACATTATGTGTTTTCTATTCATATGTCTCACTCAATAAAAGTTCCGCTTTCAATACAATAATGAGATTTACTTGGATATTAGCCTCTAAAGAAGAAAAGGTTCATACCATCCATAAAATACAGCTTATGTGTCTGTTAATGACAAAATCAGCATTTTATAGCATTTCAAGATTCATGGATGTGCGACAGCGTGTATAAGTGTGTATGATAACGGGGAAAAATTAAGTGTTGTTATGCGTTGGATAGTAGCGTTTGCAAATATTCACTATAACGGCTTGCCATAAACATGATAGGGTTGCGTGAGCTTGCGAAAGTATGACCATCCCATGATTCAGCAACTTGTAACTGGTATCAAATCTGAATTTAAAAGTACCGAAAACATTTTCGTTTCTTCGTTGACAGTGGTCGTAAATGTTAAACCATAACACAATCTTACAACATCCCAGATATCGAAAGAATCAATGTGGTATACAATATCGTTCAACAACAGTCATTTCAAATATCTCGGGCTCAAAGAAACAAAATGTCAATGTCATACTTCATTCAGTATTATTAATTTTCTTCGTACATGTAACTATTGACTACTAAAATGTGTTCAAGCGATTGAACTGTATTTTCTAAAGTAAGATTATTATTTTTAAATCTTGTTTTAAACACGATATCTCCTATTGCGCATTGAACGGAAGCAGGACAGAGTAATTGTTTCCAATACCTTCAATCAAAATGCAATAAACTACTGCAGATTGCATGGAAATAGAAACATACAAGACCACCCGCTATTTGAAGTCGATACAAGCGTGTGCATCAACCTTGTTTTGACGATGACCTTTCACAAGAATAGAAGATTTTGCACATATTGCTTTACAATGACTTTAAAACTCTTTTAAGAAACTTACAAATTAGAAAAAATACCTACTTTATACAATTTTCTAAACTTAGTTTAAAATAAAGTGTAATCTACAATTAAATAACGAACTTACATATTGATCAGTATACGCAAAACGCAAATGGTAATATAAATCTTCGTCAATTAACAGTTTTGTAACTTAATGGTGGATATATGTTGCATTATCTAAATCAATATCATTGCTAGTGAAACATGGCACCAATATTTATTCAAACTTTAATTTGACTGACACATATCGATAAGACATTTTCATACCTTGGATTATTTTGGCATCTTTTTACTTATTTAGTTACTGCTAAAATGTCCATGCCATATCATCAAAACTAATTCTGTTTTTAAAACATATCAATTACAGTATATATAGTTCGTTAATATACAAAATGTATGGACTTTTTAAACATTGAAACTCTTAAATACAATGTATATCGTTTAAGCTGTAATATAATTAACTCCTGGATTTAATGAACGAATACATGTATCTAGTCGAAGACCTTGACCAATACTACAAAGTGATCCTTTTTTCAAACAAAAACTATTTAAAACTGTTCCCAGTTTCAATTTAACATGACAACGTTGCGACATTCACTTTCGTAACTTAATGCCAGAAAATACCGAATGTTATTTCAAAAGTTTTTTGGAACTTGGCAATTTTTTTGACATTGTTGATATAATATATAATATAACAGTATTGATATGATAACGTGTAAAAAGTTTGATATGATATTTGGTAAATTCAGTTGACCATCTAAAACGTTTCTGTGTCGTAGTCAATTTGTTATCATTTCGTGTATGTTATTTTATTTATTTATTTTTTAGATTTAATGCCAGATATCATTGAAAAACGAAAACGGCATTGAGCAAAACAAATTTTAAGAACTTTCCACATCATAAATGTATTTACGTCAATTTAAACGCAAATATCATGGCTGAAATTTTAAAACACTGAAAAGCTGTATTATTCTGTTTAGTGACTGTGTTATGGGAGGGGGTGTAGTCAACATATTAACATCATCAGGTTACCATACTGGGTCATTTTCAAGAATTATTTTTGTAAATAAACCAGCCTCTATCTCAGAAACAAGTAGCAGATATCTACTATCCTTTACCCTGTGTGGTGGCAACTGATGAAACTCATGTTACCATTCAGTACATATTTTGAAATTCCCCGTACATGAGGAGTGGATTGACATATACACGAGTCCGGCTAAGATATTAAGCGTGGTAAGCGTTTATCTAAGTGTTTAAGCATTGATTTTGAAAACAGTTGAACAATTATAAAAAAAGCTCTAATTACATTTCAGTTGATTTTTAATAACATTATTCTGAAAATGATTTCCGCGGAGTGCTAGTGTTTCCAGATTAATGTAATTAAACTAATCTAAAGATTCGCACACACCAGCATATTGAATTTTTGTACAACACTTGTAATTGGAAGTTATTGTGTTGATTTTATCAATCAAAATGCAATATAATGAGATTGATTAAGTTAAGTTTCTTTGAAAGGAAACCAAAACTGAATAACTGTGAATAATGTGAATTTTATAATATGAGTAGTATGCAGTTGATTATATTAAGCACATCGTAAGGTGAACAAATGTAAAAGTTATTTTGGATATTGAAATAATGTGTTTTGCAGTCCTCTTTGTAACAAATAATCAGCATTTTTCATAATAAAAAATATTGTAACTTTATCAGGAGGTGGCTTTATTTGAATGTTAACATAAAACCTTGTAATGAATTTTCAGACAATGTCTTATAAAATTATAGTATACTTTTCCTGTCATATTGCCACAATTTATTTAAAAGTGCAGATATTGGTTATTACAATCTCAAAGAAAACTGCTTATAGAAACTTAATCTCGGTTTTATGTTTCTCACATTATCTCAGAAATATCTCAGAAAACACGAACTTTTAAATCGGTTTGAACTCTATTAAATTTAGTTTCCATCAGACAACTGGGATGTGAAATCGACAGACATCTGTATTGGAAAACAATGATGCTAACAGAAGTTTAAAAATTGATCTGTACCAGTAAAATCTACTGTTAACCTGAAGAAACTCATGATATCTGATTCATTCCAACATCCAAATTATTTCAATTATTTGACTTCAATCTTTAATCAAATAACGTATTATTTCAGGAGTATGTTTAGTGTTTGTTTTCGGCATTAAACAAGTCTTGAAATTAGTTCCTTAAATCAAAAGTATTTTGATGCAAATGTCCTTCGTATTTTTAAAAATGTAAACAAAACCCTTAACACTGCCTGCATATTGAAGATTTTGTTTCTATCAGATTTTATATGTTCAAAAAACATAAATGACAACATCTTTTAACAAATTTTACACAAGAAGACGTCTTAATATTTTTTTTAATTTCTCGACCATGTTTAAAGTTTTTTTTAAGTAACACATTAATGTCTAGACATATTTTGTTAGTTTAACAAATGGGAATTTTTTGTTTGCCTTTCTTTGCTAGTATTTAAAAAAAGATTATTAGAGGTTTTTAGAGATGGCATTCGTGTACACCTCGCTCTCCAATCCATATAAACCTGAGATAGTGAAAGTTATCAATTACATTTTGTTATTATTCCTTCCAAGTTGCAACGTACGCAATTTATTGTTTACATAAAATTATCCATTTAATATACAAAACTACAGAGCTGGAGTTCCTAATACATTAACTTTTTAATGGAGATTGCATACATCTATAAAAAACGTATAAAATTATATTTGATTTTCATTTAAGGATTGCTGGGGCAGGACATTGGTTTTTATAAATTTCATGCAGAAATTGCGATTAAGAGGTCATGGATAAAACAGAACGTTAAATTCCCGTTTAACATAACCTTTTTAATGCGTATGCTAGTGTTTAATATACACATGTTTGGTATAATTGAAACTGAAATATATTTTCCTTAAAGACAAACAGATTACCACCTACCTGCTAGTGTGCTTATACGAGTTAGCTAAAGCATATCTTCTTATGTATCTCTCCAGCTTAACAAGAAAGTGATTTAAATTATGACAGATAAACTGCCTGAAACAACTATCGGCAAATTCATGAACACATTACATCAGCATGACCAGTGATATTTTTAGAATACGACTGTGATATGTGAAGCGAACATATCAAACATTGCCCTCTAGTGTTATTTGTATGAAAGGAATGTAAAATATTTCATATGCCTTTATAGTAATTAAAGGAATTCAAATTGAAATATTAAAATGGCGTTGGGTTTCAAATGAATTAATAAATTGTTTTATGTGGTTGCTTCGAACGATCAAATATATCTATAGGCATATACTGAAAATAAATGCATATAAATAGTCTTATCAGTAATTCATAAATTATGTCGTTCTATATATGGTAACTTTATTGGATACGTTGATAATCTCGTATTGTTTAGGTCGTTGTCACAACTTGTTATACTCAACATTCTCATAGTCCTTTGTTTACATTTTTTTAATCATCGTCATTACTATGAATCTATTTATCTACATTACAGTTAAGAAAAGAAAGAAGAAATACATATGTTTTATGTATTTAAACTTTCTTTAAATAATTTTACATTCTATTAACATTAAACATAATCCTCCCCTTACAACACATTTAAGAGAGAGTGATACTTGAGTCATACTGTGTTCTAACTGTATCCATTGATACCACAATAAAAAAACCCAATCGGATAGCTAAAATTAGGAAGACGTGGGTTGTGCAGCGTATACTGTTTCTAAACATTAAAAGGCTATTGTTAATTGAATCTTTGAATGTTTGATTGTTTCGTAGATGACATTGCTCTCGAAGGAAATCGTATTTCAGAATGTACAGTTTTTGTAATGGAGTGCATTATCCTCGTTATCAGTTTTGCATTTCAATTTATACAAAATACCAGACGAATGTTTTTCTTTGTTCGCAATTATACAATAGTAATTCATTCATTCTGACACTTTTTCTGAAGCTTTTGTCGATTTGGCAACAATGATATTGTTTTTATCTAAGATTTCCTCATAAACAAACGGAACAATATTGAAAAAAGCATGTTTTTCTTTTACAGTAATCGTGCTTTGTAATGGTTTTTATATAACATTGTTCAGATAATTAAAATGTGAGTATGATAGTTTTGTATTTCACTGAAATTTTATAAATAAGCAAGTATGACAACTCAAGTACATGTTGTCAAATGGCTTGCAACTTATCATGAAAGCATTGTGAAATGTTTGTGAAAGAGGGATAATTGATCGACTTTAAAAAGTGGAGCAACTTGACCATGTATCCTTAAACAATCAGCAATGAAACACTACTAGTATAAAATTCTTGATTAGTTTGATTTTCTACTGACCCTTTAGCCGTTCAATTTATGCTGTTATGCTCATTACAAGGATACACATTTTTGAAACGTGATATACTAACATTTTTCATGAACACACAATGATTAATAGCTATAATGCTTATATTACGATTACATTACATTCTTTGTATTAAGTCATCGATTAAAGAATACTTTGAAATGAATACTAATAATGTTTTATTCATTTACATCTATACTTCAAATTATAATAGTTTTTAATAATCTGCACAACAAAACGTATTAATTTTGTAATTTTCTCTAAAACCTTTCAAACACATGTATATATGTAAAAGTGCATGCGTTTTTTTTACAATACTTTAGGTGGAAACATTATATTTGAAAATAGTATTGACGAAAGGTTAATTAGTAAACAAGAGAAGAACTCACTCTTGAAAATTTATACTAGGAAGTTACATCCAAATCAGGAAGCAATTACGTAATCACTGATAAAATCAATAAAATCTCTTTTTAGGAATTTTGTCTCGTCTAATTGAAGCACATACTAATCATCCTTGCCATGTTGTTTCTTGCATCAAATTAGAACAAAAACAACATTCCCGAGCACAGTTTGATATATTTCAAGATATCACGTTTTCCAAATGCAGGTACAGTGTGTGTATATAAAGAAATAATAAGATTAGAACTTACAATAAGAAATTGTAAATTACAGAAAAGCAGAATATGTAAAAGGGGCAGCAAAAATAAAATGTTTGTTTATTTGGTTCAAGGCCTTTACAAATCTAAACTAAAGGTTCTGTAAAAAAAGGAAAATAATGTTCAATGCAAGGTTCAAATCATTGGTTAGGAAAATCTAAATTTAAAAGCGTATTTACTTAACTATTATTAATAAAGTTTCCAAATAAAATGTTAGCATAGTAAATAATATATGGTTGGTATATGACAAGCGAGAATAAGCTTCAGACCATTTGTATGGTAGAACAAATGCATGTACCTACAAAGAAGAACCTATTTAGCCCACAAATAATGCTGAGAGACAGACCTATTACAATGCCGCTCTGAGTTAATTCTTCCTCATTAAATGAGATTCGTTCAGAAGTTTGACATCAATCAATAATTGAAATGTCTAGATTCATTTTAGTTCCAGAAAAGGAAACAAGAATATATAGGAAAATATATACAAAATGGTAAGACAGAAGAAATAAATGGTAAAGGACAGACTCATTTCTACAATATTGTGTAAGCTGGGATATAACTGAAATACCGTACTTAAAATCAATTCTGATAATGTTTTAACCGTTAGGAAAAACAAGTAAATGTTGTTTAACTACAGTTTACTGAAATATGACATAGAATTGCGAAGTAGATAAATCATGATGAACATTATAATAAAGCCAAGGAAATAGAATTGGCAAACCCGCATTTATCAAGTTACACTTATTTAACGCAAATCACCTAAAAATCTGGAAACAAAGTGATCTCTCGGAAGCATTAATCGCAACAAAATTACATGAAAACTGCAGACTCGGTTTGATTGAGTCTGTGCATGCGGGATAATAAATAAGTGCAACATCCATCAGTAATACTTCTCAAAAAGAAAAAAAATGAACATTAATCTAAATGAATGTTAAAGACTTGATTTTTTGTTAATTATTTTGATTTAAATGTACACTTTCTCAATTTGATATATTTTTAGATTATTATTTTTTAAAATAAAGGAAGTATGCTGTATCATAAACTCGTTATAAAGACTATTGTTATATTTCAGTATATAAAGGGTTGTTTGCAATATAAACATCACATAGTGGTTCGGGTTATATTAAAATAACCATATATACTAGTTCATATAACCTGTCAGACATCTTTATAACAATATACTAAAGCTATTCACTTTACATAAGTCTGGAATTTACACGGAAAAAATTAAACATTTTATCAGATTAATGTTTCATTTTCATGCATTATGCTATACATGAAGTAATTTATGGTGCTGTTATGGTGAGTTAATGATATTTTCTAATAATCACTTTCACAATATTGTTTAATTATGCCATTTAATTATGTAAGTCCTATTAGCCAAACATGACAATTTGCATAATTACAAAGGTTCAAATTAAGAATATATTTTGCGTTTGACAATTATCTGTAATCTATAGAACGCATTTGATTAAAATGTACACTTTTTACACCATTTCCTTATTTACAGCCTGAAAAGTTGAGTAAAATACTACATTATATGCGTATATGCATTGCATAAGGATATGCAGGAATGCCAACATGCAATATGACGTCTAATATGATGTCAATAAACCTAAAAGCGCTACGGAAATTTCTAATCCGCTCAATATGGTTCGTTCTGACCTGCTTAACAAGAAGGCAGTGGAGTGCATAATTACATGGTAAGCTATATTCACGACATTAAAAAGGAAGCGACATCCGATTCGACGCCAATAAACCAAATGACGTCAGGACATTTACTTCACCGCTCAATGGAGTTTGAGTCACCTTTCGATAAGCAAGTTAGAATCGGAATATATATTACTTTTCTAGGCGTTTTTGTATAATTATGCACAGATGTTTTTTTTTTCTTTAACCGCACAGGCATACCCGCAGTTGTGGTTACATGTATATCTGTGAGACTCGAACCGTATATTATTCTACAACAACAAACACCAAATTAATTTACACGTTATTCCAAAAGTTTATTACTTTTGTCTAGACTCTTTCTGTAAGTTATAGATAATTATTTTTGATGCATTGTCGTGCAAACATGCAGGATTTATTGTTCATAATGCAATTTCATTAACCACGAAAATCCGTAATTTGTGATAAAATTACTGTGCATTTGAACTCGACTCGTGCACTATACTACATCAATAAACTAGAAATTTAGTTTTTATTTTCAAAACAAGTATTAACACTTTGATTTTACGGTATTTTCCAGGCCTAGTTGGCTTAAAGCCTACTTTTAAAGTAAATACAAACATATTTTAGATATTTGTGGCGCTAGATATTTCATTTTTGACTGAATAACAAAAGAATAATAGAAATAGGATATTTATAATCCCCAATGCACTTTATACGGGAATATTTTCCATTGAGTAAAATGTTTATTTTAGATGAGCAGGAATATGAAATGAACATAAAACCAAACCGATCAATATGTCTCGCTTCCTTTTGAAAAAATTACTATGAAAATGCCGGGTTCTCTTAAAACATTAGAAAATGACATTAAATGCGAGAATGACAAATGTCCAAATCTAGTTATGATACACTCCAGAGAAAGAGAAAAAGAAATTATTTCTGCACAACAAGATTAGTCTGGAGATTCTATACTATGGAGATAGGATAATAAAGTAAGTATTACCAACAGTTGTAAGATATAACATACACTGATAGTTATAAAATTGAGAGCGCAGGGTACAGCCTTTGCATATTTACATAATATGAAATATCGTCATAAAAGAATGAAAATATTAGACAAATTTATATACAGATTACAATTTTATGAATTTCTGTCAATTGAATAGAAATCAAATATCTGTCTTGTAACAATCGTATCTGATGTTATAATATTAAGTGTTTTTTGACATTTCAGAAAGTAGTAAAGCTGAACATAAAATTTTAATTTTTATAATGGAAGTATGTTAAAGGCCATAATGTTGGTACAAAAGGAGACATAAAAAGTATTTGATCATAGAAATACTTCATTATGAAATGAAGATATTTTAGATAGTTTGCTATTAGGTTAAGCCTAGATCGATAGAGCTTTAAAATTTTATCCTTTTGTTTCTGTTTGGCGTAGCGTCTCGGAGTTAATGCGGAATGAAAGTAGTTTCACCACGTTACTTCAGATGTAAAACAAAAACAGAGGGTTTAATCTTTGTATAATGAATGTATTTGAAAAACTATATAAAGGTAAAATGATGATAGAAAAATATGCCCGACAATTAGAGACAATTTGTGAATGCAAATTGACGATAAATTGCAACCAAATCCGAAATTTCGTCCACAGGTAAACATTTATACAATGTACTTTCGGATTCTATAAACATAATAATAAGTATATAAATAATATACAGCTTTACTTATATATCTAAACATTAACATAACTTAGGTGATGGGCACGATGAAATGTAAACTTCATCAACAAATCCAATTATGTTTTTATTTTTTAGCTTATGTTAGACTGAAATACCGTATCCGTTCTATGTATTCATACTACATTTATTGTGTTCGAGGCCCTTATCCTTCATTTCAGGACTGCTATTTCGTGGTATACATTTTATGCTGTGTATATTATTATATTGCAACACTGAGAGTTTTATAACACAAGATGTAAGTAGACATAGGAACTAAAGTAATATCCGTTATCTTAATTTCAAGACAAGAAATGTTGCGTGATAAGACTGGATTTTTTTCCTGAATCTTGCGAGACAGTACCTAATTATATATAACTTTCAATTATCTTATGTATTATTATGTTCAATAGTTTTCCTTCCCTTGTATCTTTAAACATACTAAAAAAACTAATAAGTCTTCACAAATAATTCTCTGAGGGAACAAAAGCCTAAAAAAATAGAAATATAGTACAGTTCATTTAGAAATAGAGTTACATGAAATAAGATAAAAATCAAAGATCGTTTTTTGCACCATAGTGTCTGAGTTCAGAGTCCACAAAACTACATATTGAGTCTCAGATTTATCACATTTCAACTTATTTATAGATAGTTTTGCGACATTGAAGCTCAAAAAAAGTAAAATGTTGTCATTTTTATGTCAACAGTAAAAGAGAGATGCTAATTTTAATCAATATATAGTGGTCTTAAAGTAAGTATTATTATAATAGAAGAATATTTATCTAAATTAAAGTATCAAAGTATGTGATTATAAAGTCTAACAGAGGTAAAAGAAAGTGACAATTTAAAAATAATTGGCTTCATAGATGAAACATTTCACGTACTTGCCCTATTGCGGACATATGTCCAGAAACAAATGATGTTATCTCTTTTATGTAATATTATTTCATTGAATTCAATATACATTTTGACTCTTTCTTGTTTTAACATTAATAATATTATTATAGCACCCTTGTGACTTTAATTTGCATAACCTATAAGATAACAATACACTCTTTTCAAACGTATATATTGGATTGAAGGATATTCTTATAGTGAATGTATTTCCTTTGATTTCTGTTCACATTAATCATAAGTATTATTCTTTTTTTCGATAATTAAAAGAAGTTATTTTGAATTCTTAGCGTTTTGTAGCGTAAAACAACACAACGATATGGCAGTTACTTATATTATAATTTTTGTTTCCGTTACATTATGAAAATTTACAGCATTTTATTTTTCAAATTATTCTTATCAAATGTTGCTTTAAAGACGATTCCAACTTAAAAGTTCCCATCCATTTTCTCTCAATACATAAAGAAGCACTTTTGCATGTTAATAACAGCATCACTCATAGTCAACAAAGAAATACATAAATATTTTTTTCAAGAAGACTTCAACCATGTTTGTATTCCCGCAAGTATTAAAATGATTACTATATGAATAAGGAATGACAACTTGTTGATTGTATGAAAGATAAAACCCTACTTAATGGCTTATTTTTGACGTACATTACATGTAACCATCAGAGCAAAATAGTTTCTATTACAAAACTGATTTCCCACTGGATATATCTGAAAATTTACCAATGTGTTAACTAGTAAATTCAAATAAAACACTTCCATTTGAATTAAATATGTGTCTATACCTAGCTGTAGAAACAGACAAGATTGAATTTCACGCTCCACGGTAGCATTCAAAGTTGAATCGATTCAACAAGCAAATACAACAAGTGTTATTTTATCATTCCGTTTACTTTATGACATGGAAATGACAGAGAACTATTGTACGTCTCATGGTGTTTGAGATGGTGTAATCAATCATTGTAAACGGTGATCAACACTTAAAATTTATCAAGACCATAAAAATTATACCAATTATAAAATTGTGACTTATAAGTCTAAAAAACATCACTTGGTTCTCGTTTGTTATGGTAATTTTTATCTTAAATAGACTGGAACGATCTATTCTATACTTATGTGCAACATAAGGTGATACTACTATAGTATCAGTTTTTTGATATTATGATTATGAAAATATGAAAAAGGTAAGCAACATCTGTTCAAAAACTTACACTCGATCTCCGGGAATTTCGTCCAGATTATCGTTATATTCTATTCCAATTATAGTCACAATTAGTCCAGGAATGAATAAAACAGCACCAACAAATAACATCACAAAAAATCTTTGCCACGAATATACATGGGGCGTCGGTAAAACACGTCTTGTCCCAGATTTCCGGTTCCGCATAACACTAGCATATACAGCCGGCCTCATTGTTGTAAATCTCTCTTGTTTTCAATCTAGAATATTTAAATGAATCCTTGTTATGTTCCAATCACAGAATATTTACAAAGACGCTTAAGACGTCTCAACTTCATGCTGCAATAGAGAATAACTATATCAGTCCCACTCTAGAGATGTAGAATATGTTTCATCTATAAAAGGAATGGAAGTCAGCCAATATAATACCTGCTTCAGAGCACGATCTATCGCATTCTCCTGTTGTGCTATTGGAAAATAAATTTGTTAGATACGTTAAGCCTCGTGTGTCAACCTTCCCCGATGCGTTTTCTCGATGACAACAGGAACAATAATTTTAACTTGATTTTCACTGTTTGGTCATTGATCTTTAAAGTTTTTCTTCAGGACCTAAACGTATTCCGATAATTGTTAGTAAGTTTTAAATCTGTTGTGATGTTTTAAAGACAAAGATGTTTACTTTCAATTACTTCTAAGTTATCAAGCTCACTGTTGATTTATTTACCCGCCAAAGAATTCAAATGCAGCAAGAATTGTATAGACAAATCACTCTAGTTAACTAGTAGAAACGTAGCATTACCAAACTGTTTTTAAAAAATTGTTCAGCTAAACAATTTGAAAACGTACTGTCAAAATTTTCAAAAATTTGGACAATGAATCATCCTTAAAAGGCATACGGAAAAAATAACGAACTTTTCCCCTGAATATTTTCTTTTGATCTTTACCAAAGCGAAAAACATTTTTTTCAATCTGCAAGACTTTCCCAGAATATTGACTTTTCAATAAAAAACAGAAATTAATGTGAGAACAGGATTGATTAGCTCTCAAACGAAGACACAACCTTAATTAAACAAGAACAAACTTGTATATCCATGGAAAGGATCGAAAGGTCAATGTTTCAAAACATGACATTATACTAAGTGGGTTATCGGGAAAGTAATTTAGCAATTTAAATTTCAAGTTTATAAATGCCTTTGCTGGATTTATAATAATTGCAATAATTTGTTAATTGTCTGATTTTAATTGGCCCATAATAAACTGTGTGACAGACAATCAGAAATCAGACAAAAAATCTACCAATGACTTAACATCGCTCAAAATAAGATTGAAAACAAATATTAAACAGATGCACCTTTTGTTTATACCCTTTATGTTTTAGATTTATAAATTTGATTACATGTTTTTGTATATCTGGCAATTTTACTGTCACAGGTTGAGTTATTTGCAATTGTTCCGCATGCGTGGACAATAAGTATTATTTTCTAGCTTCTAATTGACAAACAGTGCACGACAAAATGGACGTAAAAATTAATAAAGAAATCGACTTGTGATATTCTCCCCTGCGGGGAGAAAATTTTCATTGGATTTTCACTCAATTATCTCCTCTTTGGTTGGCATCCAAGACAAAGTATTGTTGCTTTAGGAGTCAAGGAAATCACTTCACAGACCAAAAACAGAGATAACTTTACCACCAAACTCATGGAGAATTTGCATTTTGCTTACCAAGTTAAAAAAGGAAAATTCAGTAAAACAGTCTGGTTGCCACAACATGACAGTAAGTTGTACAATTCAATCCTTTGAGTAGGAGACAGAGTTGTAGTCAAGACAGACTGTGATACCCGATGGGAAACTTGATAATACGTACTTGTCATGAATGTATGGATTTCTTAAAGCTTCCCATTGGACATCACAATACTATGACAGTACCATACTAAGAACAACCATTGTCTTACTAGTTTAACTGCCTATAAATCGTGGCTTAATAGGATTAAAGATATTGAGTTAATTTGATGTGATGTAAGCCTCGCGCAAAAAAAATTATCACTTATCTTACATGTGTTGAAAAGATAATATAACCATATACGAATCATAAAGTTGTAAAACAAACAATTAAACTTGAACCAAATTGAAATGTAAAAATACGTCAAGAATAATTTACCACCTGTAGAAATTCTTTTCTGTGTATATATAGGTACACCAATGCAACTTATTTGAACCATTTTTTTTGTGTTTAATGCATGCACTATTCACATTAGATTTACGAGATTACAAAAAGTGATTTACCAATAAATTAAAGAAAGTCATAATTTATATGAAACATAAACATCGCATATTATAGAATAAATCGTCGACGACTGTGACTGTGAGAATATAAATTATTTATATAAAAAAATATTTATCAAAAATCCAACTTTGATGTTTGTATACATAATGAATTTATGGATTTAAGATACTAAATGGTAACTTTATGGCGTGTTATTAAACGTTCATGTGTACATGTAAAACAAGGATTTGACCATAACTATACCAAATATTCCTAACCGCGTTAGAAATTACTAGTTCTGTATAATATAGGTTAGTACTGAGAACAAATCTTTATCAAGCCATTTAGTTTTGTTTTTGTTCAGCAACTCCACATTTAACATCGCCGGATTTTTAAAGGTTATCTGCACTTCCACATTCATTATCTTATAAGATTCATAAGATCTCTTTAGTCTTAAATGTATTTTATCAAATCATGTGAAATCATTCGTTATGTCGTTCGTGATATAATTGTCGTCTTTCTATAATGTGTTTTTAAACCATTTTAGTATTACTTTAACATCCCCAGTAAGCTTCTAACAACTTCTAAGACAGTAAGTCTCAGCTTAGTGACAATAAGTCGATATAATGCTGGCAGAGTGTGCTTCATACACAGATTAGCTGTCAATTCTTTTATCTCATTTAATTTAGTGTTGTAAAGATAACATTATAAATAACAACACTTTCTACTATTTTCTTTTCTACTTTTTTTATATTGTGATAAAAGCGTCTGTGAACAATTTACATAAAACTTAACTGTCTTGTTTGTCATAGTATATTCCCCTGTCGATGGAATTTAAAGGGGGCTAATGAAATAAGATTGCACATATTTATACTATCATATTTTGATATTTGTAGGGTGTTTTTTTACTTAGAGAAATATTATTTTAATTCTTAAAACTAGTGTTTTAATTGATTAAGGATAAAATGCGGTTTAAAATTTAAAAATAGCATTCTTCCTAGAGAAGGAGAGTTATTATAGTAAATGTGTGTTTTTGTTCGGGATGCCTTAATAAAAAATAACTAAAACAGAATTGTGCATATTGTAAAATTTAGGATTTGTCAAGCAATTATATCCATCTGTATCAAGGAATTTTATCAAAACTTCCAAGGTAACTTTAAAGAATAACTGAACTAAATTCATGATATCCATGTCACATGATATTGTCCTCATGGAAGCAAACCAAATTTTATTTTGATCATTTAATACAACACCAAATTTCAGTACAATTCATGTGCCGGTTTTTAAGAGGTTTGCTCATTTGATCAATGGTGAAGAGTTTCTCATTCATTTTGAGTAAACACGGAGATTTGAAATTGTGTGGGTCGTTTATTTGCAACCGTGTTGAAACTTGATTTATTACTCGAATGAGAGATATTCTGTTCAAATAAAAATCAAAATGTTGTTTACACTTTCAGGTAAAAAATATTGTTCTTTTATTTGAATATCTCAAAGGCTGAAAGTGGGCAAAAGAAGAACAAATAAAACGGTTTTTTACATTTTTAAAGTGAGAAATATGTACAAATAAAATATACAATGCACGTGAAATTTGTTTTTTATCATTTCACAATTGTCAGCATTTGAATTCAATCTAAAAAGTTACAACATATTACGATATTACTATTATTAATATTCAAACATCACATGCCTATGATACAAATCTAGCGGTGCAACGATTTAATAATGCCCTTGTCATTAATTGCAAATGAGTTAATTTTCCGTTTGTTAACGAAAATA
Source organism: Ruditapes philippinarum (assembly GCF_026571515.1). Classification (NCBI taxonomy): domain Eukaryota; kingdom Metazoa; phylum Mollusca; class Bivalvia; order Venerida; family Veneridae; genus Ruditapes; species Ruditapes philippinarum. The sequence goes on from NW_026861047.1 coordinate 127,025, forward strand.
TTTCTATGCTTATAATGCTCATGCATGTATTTATGTATTCCCTGGGCAGTATAGATAGTCAAAAAATATAAATAGCGATCTGACAAACATCTAGATATTGTATGAGAAGACCAAATAAACATTGTGAATTTCCAATCTTTATTTAGATTTTAAATGCATTACAAAATATCACTGTGCTATATGCAAAACAAAATACATTACTTACTTTGAACCGATTTTTTTTGTAGCCATGCGATTTCCAATATTCTTCTGATATTCTTGATTCATTGAAATTTATTCACCTCATCACATTGTTTTGATGTTGTAAATTTGCTTAAGTTAATCATTTAGATATTTCATGTGTTAATGAATACCATAAACTATCATTGGCATTTAAATTATGTCAGCAAAAGACGTCATTCCTCTATTTTTAATTGAAACCACTTTGTAAAATGGTTATTTAAATGTCTTAACACGGACTTAAAGGTTTAGTACGAACATAATTTTGCATTACAATTCAGTTGACAGACTTAATCAATAAGCCACCAGCCAATCGGTCATACACAGAAGTGAAATCTTTACGGATTTTTATTCAATGTTTTATTAGTTGAAACAAGAATATATCAGATTTGTTAAAAAAAAGAAGTTTTGTTCAAAATACCAGTCATGTTTCATATTTTACATCATTCAATGGGCAATTCTTATCTTCATATAATAATTTCATATAATAATTATGTAATGAAATTAATATAAACACGATTTCCAGATCCATATGCTTGTGATTCGCCTTTTTTAAACGCTTAATTGGATGGTCGGGAATTGCCACATTGAAAATATCAAGCTGTCGTTTTTGAAGGGTTTACTGAAATATCCTTTGCAATGTTTTATGCGGATAATATTGGAAAAAATGGCTTATATACCCTATTGCAGGTGGTTGAACCAATTTACCTCATTCGTTATGGTGGATGATTTCTGTTACTTTCTTGTTGTAAATGAAGAAAGGAAATAAACGGCAGCAAGCTAAATTCACTTGTTTAAACCTAGCATTTTGCCGTTAATGAAAAACAAACGGAATAGTCAGTCTGACGTCATAACACGTTATATATTTAATGAACACAATTAAACAATCTTGTCTTCAGCATATATATGAACCCTTTCAAAGCATACGATCAAACAACACATCTTAACATAACTTTCATCCTCAAAGAAATGTTTATTTTTAAAGATATATTTTCTGACTACATTTTAATAGCTTATTTCAATAAGATGATGGAAGTTTCTTTTTGGATCTATAATTATATATAATTATTTAGTCTATGTTTTAATATTTTTGTTAGACTGATCTATTTAGTTTAGAGATGTTTTTATTGTGTTAAAATCTTTTACCGTATTAAAATTATATTACAATTTCCCGATGCCAAATTCAAAAATAGTCTTATTTAACACGTTTCTTAGTTATGGTATAAAGTTCTTATGCATGTGTAAGAACAATTATTAGCAAAAATTAAAATTAAATATAAAAGATGTCTGACTGCTTAAACTTTTACATGTATTTTACCGTATTATTGCTCTTCTATGACAATTATCCTTTCCTTATTTCCTTTTGGTGTTAATGTAATTTATTATTTTGTGGATTTTCTATTAACTTAAGAAGCTCCTATCTTTCTTCATTTTGTTTAACATTTTCTCTAGGGAGTATTGATGTCCGATGTTCATAGGAATGAATGTATTGCATAATAAAAGTCAAAGTGCCTCAGTGTATTGTCGAACTATTCTTTAATGAAACAACACAACTTTATCAATATGTAAATATATCTCATTGTGTATTATATCTTTTACAAAATTGTCTGTCTTGGACGTTGTTGTAATTTTGCTTTTGTTTCCAAATGAATGTCAGGCATACTATTTCTAAGACATAAAAATACTTGTCAGATATTTTCGGAGTATTCATCCTTTATTTCATTTTCACTTTAGTAACGTGCCGATGATGTAGAGTATTTCACAATACACACTGGTAATTTAATAAGTACATTGCCTGCCTTTATGTAATGTTTAGGTTTTGATAACATACTTTGCAGTGCCTCAATTCTTAATTCATGTTAAAGTACAATTATAAATTCAGCTTTTGTCGCTATGCTATATACAGTATATCGATATTATTTAACTTAGACAACTATTAGAAGAGATAAGCAGTTGTATTTGGATTTTGTGTATAGTTTGCAACCCTTCATTTGTATGATGAAAGGTGACATTTACCCTTTTATCTTTTGAAGACAAAAAAGTTGGTGTTTGTGACTGAAATCATTTCTGAAACCTTTTTTAATTTTCCTTTCTTATCTGCATTCACCTCTGCATATAACAAGCAATGCATCCATCAATCCACTCATCCATACATAAAATCGGTACACCATTTTGATTGCATATAAACAAAGTCTTAATACATCGCAAAGACATTTTTCATAACAGACTGAATTTGATTTGATATTAAATCAATTAAATTAGAAGAGCAATTTCCTATTTAGAAATTGTCAACAAAGTCGTTCAAAATCAATTTGCCTAAAATCATTACCTCAAGAAAATTTAATGATTAAATCAAATCTCAAGAGCATACTTTACCAAAAAACAATCTAATCTTAAGTGAACTTTCGTTATCTAAGAACGTGATCTTAATGAGAAACGATAATTAACGTGCAAAGCTTTTATTTGCCTTGCCAATGGGCGTAAAGTTATTAGAAGCAACTGTAAAACAAACCCTTAAAAGAGCACGATTAGAAGATGACCCGTGCGTTGACAAAAACGTAACACTTGATGGAAATTAGTTTTAATTAAATAGATACTCAGGCAAATTAATGACAAAAATATTAAAAATCACGATACTTAAATCACGATATAAACATGACAGTTTTTTAAAGTCCCAGGATGAATTTCTGTATACATTCGATATATTTTGTGTATGAAGCGTAAATATATCTATATATGTTGAACGAAATGTAGACAGCGACAAAATTACAGAGTAGCTTTAAAACAAATCATGTGATTTGAACAAACCACAGGCCCCGTGTTCACAAAGAAATGATCAGGATCAGGATCAGATGATCCTAATTTTATTTTCATTGTTTTATAAAACTAAAACTGATTGCATTATGCTAGAATTAAATGGTACATATTCAAAATATAAAAAAAATGCTTATTTGCAAAGAAACCAACATATTTGGGATAAAATCAAGAAATAACAAAACAAATACAAAAATAATCGGATCAAAATGAGGATCAATTTTAGGATCAAGATCAAAATTTGGATAAACTGTAATATTCTAATATCTTGTAAAAATAACAATATATTTATTCTAAAATTCCATAAACATGCTATTTCAAGTCCAGTTTTATCAAGTTAATACTGAATATTTAATCTATGAGGATAAATAATCTAGAATATTTGAGTTTTTAAATTTGATCTTGATCTTGATCCTGATCTTTAAATCTTTGTGAACACGGGGCCTGGAGGTTACAATAACAGATATTAGGAATATCGTACGATTGTCATTCATTTCAGATGTCCTTCACAATAAGAAGAAATGTAATTTTTGCCTGTGTCCCCGTTTAAACTCAAAATCAAATAAATTAGAAAATATATACCGTCACCTTAGAGCAGTAACCAATTAAAGCCTTATAAAATGATATATGAGTTAACCGTTACTAGGTGACGATACGAATCAAATGACTGACAAAACTTAAGCGATGTTATTGAAATTGTCGAATTTCGTTTTATTAATTCGATCAAGGTTTGTAATATGGCTTAAACCGTGTTAACAAACTAAGTGGTTAAATGAATACTTTACGGGACGCACGAAAGCTCTCTTTATAGTAAGCTGTATTGAATTATGTTTCTACTAATATGCACAATAACATATCGAAGTGTTAAGCATTGGTAACTATAAAAAATAAGTGTCTAAAAAGTAAAAGAATGAAAAACAGTTAGTTGAATTTAATCGTTTATCAAATTCCTTTATTCGTTTAAATGCTCAAGTCGTATAACGATCATCATACTGATACAAATTACACCTTTGCTGCGAGAACTGTAAAACTTTATTTTGTATCTTTACCTTGTTCATTGCTAAAAATTACAGGCAATTATTACAAGCAATTACTGCTTTTCAATTTCTCTTTGTCATATATATCTAATCATTTAAGGAAACATTTATGAGTAATCAGTCATTCAATTTAATAACTGCATGTGCTTATAAGGGTATAAATAATGGAATACCCGTCTTCTTAGCAAATATCTCTTTTCTCTACAAAAACATAATTAATAATAGCAATAAATATTTAATATTTCTGAATAATTACATCTAAAACAAAACAAATATTCTTTGATATTTCAGATTTAATATTCAATATGCATGGATCCTGGATTTATATTAATAATCGGAACAATAATGAATCTCAGTTATCAAAACCATTAAAAACCATTTATGCTTCTTGCAAAATCAAATTTGATGTTTATAATCAATTTCAAAAATATTTACTACGCTCAATTTGTCGAATTTGCATAAAATCATAACGACTAAATATTTGTTCTCTGAAAATATAAAAAAATCATAAACAATTATTTCGATTTCATTGACATCTGGATAGAAGTCGTTTTTAGAAAGGCAGTAATGGGATAAAGTCAACAACAATGTCATATTTTATTGATTAGTTGTATTTCCATGCAATTGTTCCTTATACGCTGGAAGGAGATCACGCAGTATACCATAGTATAGTCTAAAATATAAACACGGTCCTTTTTTCTTTGCATTTCAAAATTATTGCATGTTAAATGCTTTTGTTTTATTGTCTGCACAAGGTCTCACGTGACTTAGTCAGAAAAAACTATTTCGTAAAATTACAAGATTGTAATTTATACTTAAGTTTCAATAAAATACTTATCACTGCTTATAATCACATAAGTCATATTTGACTTGTATTTCCATTGAAACAATATTTGGATATATAATGCAGTATGACATGTATACAAGTTCAATATTAACTTGGAATAAATGACACTAGTATTCATTTTGTGGCAAAATCAGTTTTGTAATTGATCAATGCTTATGTTGTGTTTATATTTCACTAGGAATATTAATATTACATTACAAGCATACTTATGAGTAATATAGTATTTTTCGATATCAAATTAGAGCATAATATGTATTGAACGGTTGAAATTGTTTTACATATACATGGGTACATAAAAAAGTTTTACTTACTTTATTCTCACTTTACGTTTATTTTGTTAACTGTGTTAAAGTCGAACCTACAAGAAAAGAAAAAAATCACAATACAACATCTACAGATCTTTCTTTTATTACATATTAACGTTAATGCGTTAAAAAAAATTTTTTAACAGAAACTTTATGTTCAACAAAGGCATAATATTACAAATAATGTTGTACAATTAACTCTGGCAAAGAAAATTGAACGTTGAAAATAATTTAAACAGCTGAAATTAATAATGTCTCAAAACAAAAACAACAACAAAATACTAAATGTAGATTTATTGTTTGTATGAAAGTGTATTATATTGATTAACGACTGAATTAACGCAAAAAGACAATGTAATACGATAATTCATACGTGATAACATAAATGATAATCACTTTTAATAATACCATGTATGTGATATATATTTAGCACGATTCTGACTGTGTTCTCTTGTTGTTGCAGTTGACTACAATAATATTCAGCTAAACACAGCTTAATAATATCTGCTTGCCATTTGATTCCACACTGTCTAACTTTTTTTCTGTCCGTAAATCACGGCTTAATGACAATAAGCCGATATAATATTGGTTTGATGTACTTTAAACATTGATATGATATTGGTTTGATGTACTTTAAACATTGATATGATATTGGTTTGATGTACTTTAAACATTGATAAACTCTTGTCGATTCTCCTATAATATTAGACTAGTATTGAAAGAAAACACAATGATAATAAATATTCAGATCTTAAAGCGTTCTGTTTCTGTCTTCTTGTTGATGAAAATAATGTGATAAGGTGTTATGGGAATTTGACGTCAGCAGAAATAAATACACTTATAAATTTTAAAAATTTAGAAAAGCGTTATATAGTTTATTGAACTTTATTTATATTTACGATTACACTGAGAATGGTATGATATGAACAGAACAGAACAGAGTTTATTTCATAACTTGTACACACATAGGTACATCGTTATAACAAGCATTTTGAAATATAATTTTAGGTCACATATTTTACAATTACACATAAAGAAAAATCAAATCAATACAATACTGAGCAATGGGATATTTAATACATACAATGTAATACATTACATATACTGACAAAACTCCATTAATCAATTATATATTCATATCTTTAAATTACTTCTGTAAATGAATAATGAAGAGTACTAAATTTAAGCGGAGAACAAACTATAACTTCGCTTTTAATCGAATTTGTTTGACAAATTATTTATATAATATACAGAAAGAACATCAAGGTATATATAATCAAAACTGCATCATAATACTATTGAAGATTTCTAAAGTAATCATTTCGTCTGATGTTTGCCTTTTTTAAATAATAACATAAGTTTGTAAGTACTTTATGGCTTTTAGATTGTAGTAGTTCTATAAATTTGGCCATACTAGGCCTAATGTAAAAATAATGCTTAATATATTGACTACGTAGATTTTCATAAGCACTGCATTTTAAAACAAAATGATATGTACACAGTGTGTGAAGTTTACTTATGAAGGATGTTTTTATTTTAAACATCACTTATATACAGGATACAAATGTCTTTGAAGCGTTTTATATTTTATTCAAAAATGATCTTTCCAAAATATTTTATGTTGTCATGCAAGGAAATGTAAGAGTGGTTAATAACCTCGTTCTGTCCATATGACGTGCATTGGAAACATTTAAATAATCAAAAATCAATAAAAATATTTTACAAAGCGGAGGCTGATAATAATAATTGCTAAAAATGAATTTCTCATTGTTTGTCAAGTCAGAAAGGAAAAGCGTACAGACATCTGCATTTCTATATCATCTTAAAATATCCAAGATGAACGTTTTGTTTGACGTCAGACTCAATACAGCGGAGATTATTTTGTATTTTTAGAAGGCAGTCTATATTGGATATGTTGTAACCATACATGTAATGTACTATTAATTAAACTTGACAAACAGTGAAAAATGAAAAGATTCCAAATGGTTTCTGTTTTTTTAAATATGTCTATTATTATATAATACAATTTTTTATAGTTGAAGATTATTGTGATGCATAAACCTACACGATAATTCTTTATATTTATATTGTTCATGTGCAGATTTTTCTAGCATTGTTGCAATTCACATTTCATTTTCCTATTGTGTAAAATTTCATACACAATATACATTTGTATTTGTGTATTTTTAAATAAAACAGAGTCTGTATTTTCTGACATGTTTTTCAAGTATCATCTGAATTACATTCCTATATATATTTAAGCCAGGTATTCAAATGAGGTATCTTATGACTAATGAATACATTGTCTTTTTAATACTCTTAACGTCAGGTAATGAAATAAAAGCCGTAAGTGCTATACATTAAAGCTTATGACAACAAAGTAGTCAGGTTCACAGCTTTAAAAGGAAATATCTCTTTAAAATATTAATGTTTAAAAAGCCGACAAAGGCACACATATGCAGTATCAACACCAGTTTACTTAAAATCGTTTTCGTATAAAGCGTCGCAAATGCAATCATAGCTTAGGGAAGGAGTCTGATATTGTTAGTATTGCTTATGGCATTCATTTTCAAAGTAATGTCAAATGGTGTTTTGAATTGGCGTACTCAATTGACATGTTAATGATATGATTTGGTTTTCACATGGTTAAGTTTAATGGTCACACAACAACGAGTAATCTTCCATCGATTAAAATAAACATAAACGTATCTTGTTTCGTTTAACATATGTTTCTTTGGGTTTGTGAACTATAATATAAATTAAACAATCGAATTGGATTATTTGAAGGCAAAGGAAGAATAAAAGGTTTAAAAAGAAAATTCATGACTTTTGTCTTAATATTACAAATTTTATAAAGCATCGAAACATCAATATTACCAAGCATTGGAACATAAAAAAGACTGTTATAAAAGTTGCTTATTGTTTCACGTCTGGGCTAAATACGAGCAAACAACAGTAGAATCTAGAAAAACAGTATCCCAACAGCCTACTTTTGAATTGATATAGCCATTAAAAAGGCAATGCATAGTTCACTGCAAGAAAGGTTGTTTTTTTTTTCACCCTACCAATATACGCTGTTATCAGTGACTGTTATATATTTTTTTTTACTTTTGTATGTTAAAATCGATTGGGTTCTTTAACGTTTCTCTGGCGCTGAGTATCTAATTTATCCTTTGGAGAATGTTTATTGTAATTACAATTATATTGTTTTACACACACCTTGTTAATATCACTTTTATGTGTCTAGAATTTAAAATGTCTCGTGATTCGTGATTGAAATCAGTATGGCAATACGATAGCTTACGGATATTTAAAGGTCATAACTATCGAAGATGATTTAATGATGCAAATTGCACCTTATTTGCATCTAAGATACGATGTTATATCATCCAAGCTCAAATTCTTTCAAGGTCGACCGATGTAATAATGGTTGAAGTAAGTGAAATTCAAGTGTTTGCGAATTAAAAGTCAATTCAACACATTATTTAGCATTGCCTTTTAAAATTGATATTGTTGCCCTGTCAAAAGAAACTAAATGAATATGCTCAAAAACAAAAGTCTGGAGTAATTCACAAAATGTGATTATATATAGGTTTTAATATAAGCAAACCTTTGGTGTTTTAACGTTTTTAATTTGCACAATAATCTCCAAACATCCGATATATTAGTGTAACAAAAATAAGAATGAACTATGTTTAAAGATAGTAAGCCGACTGTTGAAAAACTTTATTAATGTTATTTTTCAAAAATAGAAATATCAAGTCAATGCTGCTACTAAAGTAACAACTTGTTTGTTATTATCTTGATCGTATTCACTTGATAACATATTTTGAAAAACTTTTGTATCGAATTTCGTTGTTATTGAAACGATAACAAAACGACTCGTGTTTTAGACGTTATACAATCTTATAAGCGGGGCAGTGTTTTTAGATGAAGTGCAGTGTTATAGGAGCGTGACGTCATATCGTACCACAATGGTAACAGATAGCTTATAACAGAGCACTTCAATGCCTATCCTGACGACACGAGATGTGCTATGTAAGAATGAACTTTAATGATTATTTTAAACTATAGTACACTATATGGCTAGAATGGAAATTACTTTTAACAAGTTCAAATTACATATTGTAGTTATCATACTGAATTATGGTCGATCCGCACTTTTCCCAGTAAACATAACATGCTTCTACCCTATGAACTATCAGACAAATCATATTTTCAGTTTAAAACGCTCTTTTTACAGTGGTTTATATTTAAGGTCTTATGACACAAGAGCTCATAATATAATGTAGTCAATTCAAAGGGAGACACTAATTTATTGTTTAGCAATGTTTTGTGTAACTTTGGTTCAAATAACTTTAAACAAAAAGAAACTGAATTCCCTGTTCTGATACATTTTATATTTATATGAGCAAGTAGTAAGATAAAAGGAAATGAAACGAGACTTTAACGAGTCTAAAAAAATCACAGAAAACATATCACTTTAATTATTTTGATAAAGTACTTTCATCAATCGATACAAAATAAGTTCTTGCTGCCTGTTTAGTACTTTAACTTGAAAATTAATTGTTGCTGTTCGACTTTACTTATCATACTAGACAAAAAATAGGCATTGCTTAAAACACGTTATATTTGATTGTAAGATTGTTTTAAATAACAGGATATAAATTATACATTGTACACTGTATTGAACATGTTTATAGGTTTGTACCTGAGAATATGCTAAAAACTCCGAAATGTCGCAAGAAGACAAAAAGTCTTACCAAAGAGATCAAACATATGGCACAATTTTAGTTGTAAAATAATTGACTATGCCTATGTCGTGAAACTTTATCTATATTTTACTCTCATGTATTTAATATATATTGTACATTAAATTGTGTTAGAATTAAAATATTTAATCATTATAAATATTACTAAAAACGATTGACAGACCAGGTCTGCAAGGCACTATGAGTTTTTGTGAAATATTATTGTTATTTTATAACACTATATTTGTATAAATATACTGGCATATATGTCTAACTAAATTGGAAAAATTTATGTTACCTATTTTTAACCTCAAGGGCGAAAAATATTTATATAGGTATACATATTATAAACGAACAATAAACAATCATAACAAACAAATAAATCGTCACCAATTTTTTATCATAGAACAAAAGTATAATAATTATAGTATGGCATATTAAACTAATAGCATTGTGATTGTTTATAGATATCAACAAATCATCTAAGTTGGATTAAATGAATTATTTCATAGATAACTGAATTATAGCTGGTATCTTATAGATTAAACTATTTGATACCGAGAGGAATTGCATGCCAGACTAAATAATTCCGTTTAATTTGAATCCCGATGCCAGCTAGATGATTTGTATTTTAATGAAAAGTAAACACTATAAATTTATACAGAATACAGCTGAAGAATAAGTATTTTATTATATTTTATTTGCTTTCTTTTTGTTGTTGTTTTGAATTTACTACACAATGATTACGATAGTTTGTAAATATTACGAGTATTCATAGACCATTTAGATTTTGAACTTCGTCATAAATTTACAATTTCTCTAACGTTGACCCAATATTATTTTGTACTATAAATTGCATTGCCTTTATCTTACTAATCACTTCTTTGGTAATGATCATTTTTCATAAAAGCATATTTATACACTTTCCTTTTCTGTAAAATTATGTAACGACAGAATTGTTATGTTCTGTCACTGACTTACTTTACGTTTTCTGCTAATGCTACAGGAATATATCTAAAATATCAGCAAGCACGGTTATAGATTGGTAAATTATCCAGGCAATATCATTTAGTGTGATTGATTCAATTACGTCTTGTAATGGAAACAATTAAGGGCACTCTAGATAATGATAGTCCCTCTAGACATGTAGATTGTCAATCAGATCAATTTATCTTCCATAAAAAGCTTGTGCAGAGAATAGCTGTGTATATTTGTACCTTTTCCAGTCAAAAACATTTTCGTTTTAGTGACTTTATGCTCATTTTCGCCATTTTGATGATCGTCCATTTAGGACTTTAGATTGTAATATACCCTCATAAGAATCTGATAAAAACACTTGTTATTTGTGTGTTTTTTTTAATCAAGGACATATTTCAAATATAAGCACAGTATTGCTTGTTGTTATTTTGTACTTTTAATGAGCCTAACAATATTAGCGTTATCTTGTGGACCCTATAAGCTATTCGGTATTAATATTTTGTGGTTATCACCGTATTTTGATTGGCATTAAAATTTTAGATAGTCCTATCTTTATGCGCAATATTAGCTACACATAGTGGCTTTTGGTTATCTACATGTTTGTCATGAGAGTAAAATAAAAGAAAGGATGATCTTAGTTGGCCATTTAGGCTATACAGAATTGTTTGTGTTTATCACCGTGTTTTGTTTAAGAGTAAAATTATTGTACAGGGTAAGGATTAATCGGTGTTGACTGTAGTTGTTTTCAACGTCCCTTTTTAGCTCTTGCAACTTACAGCAACTTTTATTTAATGATATGTTTTTCTCATAAAGAAATCACGTCATAATGTTCAATTACCTTCTGTTGTTAATAATTTGTTACCTTGTTACCTTAGACTGTCTATTTTTCTTTTATATGTAATGGAAACGTCATAATCAGAGCCACTCACAACAATACATTTGAAATATTTCTGTAAAGCATCTTCTATCTATGCTTCCTTGTTGTAAAATTGCAATCGAACCCCATCAGCGAAGATCTTGTTTTAGTTTGCTTTCTAACAACAGTGATCTATAATATCTACAGCAAAACATATAATTATACTTTGATATTTTATTCCAATTCATTTCATATGCATGTCTCATTGATTTATTTCATCCGGAATAAAAAAAATCACACTTATCAAAACCATTTAAAAGCAATTATGCTTCTTGCAATACCAATTTTGATGTTTAATATTAATTTGAAAAATATTTGCCGCGCTCAAATTGTCGGATTCAGATAAAAAATATAACGACTTAATAATTGTTCTCTGGCAATATGAAACTCATAAACAATTATTCAGATTGCATTGACATCTGCATAAAAGTCATTTCATTTTCAAGTTGTTACTTGGAATAAGGCAGTAAGGATTTGAAAATCTAATCATCTAAAAATATAATCATCTTTTATTTATTAGTTGTATTATCAAATGTTCCGAAGGAAACCACGCAGTGCGTTACTTTAGGTGGACTACCATAGTATATTCTTAAATATATACCAGGTATTTTTTTCGTTGCCTTTAATTTTAAAACTATTCCACGTTAAATGCTTTCGTTTTATAGGCAAAAAATATTTCGTTGAATTACAAGATTTGAATTTATGCTTAAGTTTAATCTGAAATCAATTGAGACTGATTTGCATAATCTATGTTTTTGGACATATTGCTTTCAAACACAAAAAAATGACTTGAATTTCCAATGAAACAATATTTGGATATATAAAGCAAAATGTCAAGTATAGAACTTTCATATTAAGTCCGAGTCACTGACACTAGCTTTCAATTTCTGGCAAAATTAATTTAGTAATTTATCAATGTATATGTGTTGTTAATATTTCACTACATATATGAACGTTAATTTTACATTAGAATAGGACTTTTTAGGAATTATAAGTAAATACTCGTATTAGCATAACATATATTGAACGGTTGGAATTGTTTTACATATGCCTGTGTGGTAAAGAAGGTTTACTTATTCTTTTTATATTAGTGTTGCTCTCACTTTAAGTTTATCTTATGTATTGTGTTAAAGTTGAAACTACACGTAAAGATAATAATCACAATATAACATCTACTTATTTTATATATAAGTCTTGTTATAATATAATAATATTATAATATACATAATATTACAAATAATGTTGTACAATTAACTCGAGCAAAGACAATTGAACGTTGATAATAATTTAAACAGCTTAAAACAATAATGTTTTAAGACAATAATAAACAACAAAAAACTAAATTTATTTTAATTGTTTGTATGAAATTGTATTATAATGATTAACAGCTGAAATAGATAAAAAAAAATACAATATATTACGATTATTTATACTTGATGATATAAATATGATAATCGCGTATAGTTATACCATGTAAGAGATATATTTGGCATGATTCTCACTGTGTACTCTTGTTGTTGAAGTGCACTACAAGAATATTCTTAATATATGCTTGCCATTTGTGTTTCACTCTGTAATAAGTCTCAATCTAACATTTTTTCTGTCAGTAAATCACGGCTTAATGACAATAAGCCAATATGATGTTGGTCTGATGAGATGTACTTTATGTGTTGATACACTCTTGTCGGTTCTCCTATAATATAAGACTAGTATTAAAACACACTGATTATAACTATTCAGTCTCATTTATTTTTATCTTTAGGCGTTCTGTTTCTGTCTTCTTGTTAATGAAAATAATGTGATTTAGAAGATTTGACGTCAGCAGAAGTATATATGCTTAAAATACCACTCACTAATGCCTACATTTTCTTGAAGTTAACTTTATGTATATAAAGACAGTTGAGAATGATATTGCCTGTACACAGTGTGTGCAATTCATTTAAGAAAAATATTATATTTCTAAACATCAACTACATGCAGGATACATTTAATATTATTATGCATTATCTTTCAAGCGTTTAATATTTTTGTTCAAAAACGATTTAAACAAACAGTTTTATGTTTTTATGCAAAGGAATGTAAGACTAGTTAAGAACTGCATTATATATGGCTTGGAAACATATACCTAATTAGAAATCAATTAAAAATCCTTTACAAAGCAGAAATCGATAATAACAAGTAAGTTCGTTGAATTTATATTCCCGCCGAAGGCTTCATTTACATAAATATATCATGGCGTACATATTTCCTTTTCGTATAGATGGTTCCCATAAAGTTTCTTATAATCAGTCAATCAGTTAAAAAACTAACAATATTCCTCTATATGCATTTTGCATAACTAATCAAGGCCCAACTCTGTTTTGAAGGATCTGATCGGAAAAAAGCAATGATATGTGCATCTCCCCTTGGTATAGATTGTTCCAATAAGGTGTCAGTAAATTCCAGCCAGTACTTGCGGAGAAATAGCGCGGAAACGATTATTGATCTATATGCATACTGCATCACTAATCAAGGGCCATGACTGTGTTGAAAGATCTGACCAGAAAGAGGCAACGAAATATGCATTTTCTCTTGGTATTGATTGTTTCCATAAAGTGTCGTTGAAATGAAGCCAGTAGTTGCAGAGAAATAGCACGGAAACGATGTTTGCTCTTTATGCATACTGCATAACTTATCAAGGGTCATAACTTTGTGTTGAAGGTTTGACGAGAACAAGGCCACGATATGCGCATCTCCTCTTTGTAGTGATGGTTCACGTTTTGTTGAATTCCAGCCAGTTCTTGCAGTGAAAAAGCTCGGAAACGGGAAACGATAATTGCTCTATATATATATTTCATACCTAATCAAGGGCCATAACTATGTGTTGAAGATTCTGGCCACAACAAGGCGGCTATGATATGACATCACCTCTCGGTATTGAAGGTTCCAATAAAGTTTCGTTGCATTCCAGCCAGTTGTTACAGAGAAAAGGGCGCGGAAACGATTATTACTCTTATTGCATACTGCATAACTAATCAAGGGCCAAAACTCTGAGATAAAGTGTCTGACCGAAACAAGGCCACGATATTGGCATCTCATCTTGGTAATAAAAGTTCCAATAAAGTTTTGTTGAATTCCAGACAGTGTTGCAGAGAAGTAACGCGGGAACGATTATTGCTCATTATGCAAACTGCATAACTAATAAAGGGCCATAACTCTGTGCTGAAGGGTCCGACCGGAACAAGACTACAATATGCGCATCTCTTCCTAGTATTGATAGTTCTCATAAAGTGTCGTTGAATTCAGGCTAGGTGTTGCAGAAAAATAGCGCGGAAACAAATATTGCTCCATATGCGTATTTCTTAACTTATCAAGGGCCATAACCTGAGTTAAATAGTCTGACCGGAACAAGGCCACGATATGCGCATCTCCTCTTGATATTGATGGTTCAATATGGAGTTTCTTTGAATTCCAGCCAGCAGTTGCAGAGAACTAGCGCGGAAACGAAATTTGGACGGACGGATGGATGGAATGAGGGACGGATGCACGGAAGGATAGACGGACAGACAGACAACGCCAAAACAATAACCCCTCCAGATTCCATCGGCAGGGGATAATAATGACTGAAAATGAATTTACACATTGTCAAGTCAATAAGAAATAGAAAATGAGCAGTACTTGTAATTGCATCTAAAAATAATATCCAAGAAGAAAAAAGTTTTGGTTGACGTCAGACTAAAATGACTGTCAGCGGAGATTATTTTGTATTTTTAGAAGGCTCTCAATAAGTGATGTGTATATGTATAATTCACTTTCAACAATACTTGACAAACAACAACAAAAAATGAAAAGACTCGAAATGGTTCTTGTTTTTTTAATATATCTACTTTCTTATAATTAATCATTATTTTTCTTTAATTTAAGAAGAGCATTGTGATGCATAAATCTACACGTTCATTCTTTAAAATGTACATTGTTCATGTGTAGATATTTCTAGCTTTGTTGCAATGCATATCTTTTTATCCTATTATGTGACATTTCATAAACAATATATTTGTGCACTTTTAAATAAAACCTGATATGTTTTCCAATATCTGGTTTACACTCCTACCATTTAGTTCGCGATATATTTAAGTCAAGTATTCAAATGAGATACCTTATGACTGTTAATAAATATATTGTCTGAAAAATCTATGTTTTCAATACTCCTAATGTCAGGTAATGATATAAAATATGATAAACAAGATCAACAAGGAAATAAAAGCCACAAGTGTTTAACCTAAACGTTTATTATAACAAAGTAATAAGCAGTTACACAGCCTAAAAAGGGAAGATTCCATTCTCCTTAAAAAATTTAATATTTTAAAAGCCGACAGAGGCACAAATATGCATATTCAACACTTGTTGTCATAAAATCGTTATAAAGCATCGCGAATGCAGTCAAAGCTTAGGAAAGAAGTCATATATTGAAAGTTTTGCTTGTGGCATTTATTTGCAAAGTAATGATGCGTGATGGTATTATATTAACGTACCCATTTATATGTAAATGATATGATTTGTTTTCACATGTTAACATTCACTGATCGCTCGCATACTATTGAGTCATATCCTTTTGATTAAAATAAAGTTTTAACATATTAAACATATCTTGTTTCTTTTACCATAAATGTTGTTTTTTTATTGTGAAATATTATATTAACTAAAAACGCAGTACAAAGGGTTTCGAGAGACAAAGCGTTTGTTTAAATATTACATCAACTTCGAAAAAAATCAATATTTCTTAGCATTGAAACATAAAAAACAGACTAAGTAGGTAGGTAGGTAGGTGGGTGGGTAGGTAGGTAGGTAGGTAGGTAGGTGGATGGGTCCGTGGGTAGGAAGGTAGGTAAATGAATGGATGTGACGACGTACGTGGAAGCATGTATAAAGAAGTGTGCAATAACATCGGATTGCCCATGAAAGCCCGAAGGCGTATTTCCAATGTGGTCTCCTTGGATATATATTTACTGGAATATACAATATAAAAAACAAAAAAACTTTGGAAACTGGAAGATGTTATATAAATAAAATATTTAACTTAATACGAATAAATACCCTTTCATCTTTTTTATTTGTCTCACGTTGGGACCAAAAACAAAATGAAGCAAAAACCGGTTGCACCGGGTGATGCTCCCCGAAAATGTTTTGGACACAGAAAAGTATAACTTTTGTAGTTTCAGAGATATGTCCCGGACAAAGTTCAAAGAAGAAGAATAACTGTTCTTTGCACTGCTTTTCTACCCAATTGCACTATCTACCTACAAAGATTCTTGTTCACATCTTTTATAGTCTCATGGTTATGTCCAGGACAAAGTTCAAAATCTAAATATATACAAAGGGCAATAACCCAAAAATTAGGCAAGGCAGAGTTAAGATTCTTGTGCACTGCACTTCTACCTTATGAGACCTACCTACCTACAAAGTGTCTTGTTCATATCTATTATACTTTAAGAATTATGTCCTGACCAATGTTCGAAATGTCAATATGAACAAAAGGCAATAACTCCAAAATTAGGCAAGACAGAGTTATGGTTCTTTTGCACTGCACTTCTAACCAATGTGATATATCTACCTACAAAGTTTTATGTTGATATCTCTCCTAGTTTAATGATTATGTCCCGGACAATGTTGAAAGTGTTAAAACGAACAAAGGGCAATAACTTCAAAATAAGGCAAGGCAGAGTTATGGTTCTTGTGCACTGCACTTCTACCCGAGGAGATCTATCTACCTACAAAGGACGGACGGACAGACAAAGCGGTGACTATATGCTCACCCTTCGAGGAGTAAATATACAGTAACTGTTACAGATTTATTTGCTTTTGTATCGTTGTATCGATTGGGTACTTACATGTTTCTCCGACACTTTGTTTCTGATTTATGCTTCAGATAAAGCATATTTCATTGTAATAACAATTTTATTGTCTCATACCATCTTGCTATCGCGTTTATGTGTCTAAAGGTTGAAATGTATTGTGATTGAAATCAGTATGTCAATACAATAGCTCAAGAACATTCAAAGGTCTTAATTTTAAATAAGATTTAATGATGCGAATTTCATCTTATTAGTGTGCATTGGTATATTATCCTGACGAACATTTTCTCAAGGTTGACTGATATAATAATAATGGGTAAAGTGAATCTACCAAATACAAGTTATTTCGTATTTAAGTGTAAATTGCAAGTCTAATATATCAGAACAAGTAGTTATATTCAACGCATTTTTTAAAATTACTTTTTAAAAGTTGATAAGATGAAATATCTTCTTATTAACTTAAGATACACTGAATTTCAGAAGTCTTAAGTTGTACAGAAAATGTAATAATGCATAGGTTTGAACTGATTCAATCGGTACATATTTAATAAGAAATGTCTTAATCCATTGATGTCATGAACAAAAAATATATGCTATTTCTCCAAAGAACTGTATTACCAACAAATCAATTTCAATACTAATGAACAACTTGTTTCTTATATTCGATAACATTTTGTATCAAATTTCGTTGTTTATGGAAACGATAAGAAAACGACAGACTCGTCTTTGAGACGTTAAACAATTTTATAGGAAGTTTATTGAGATGAAGTTCAATATATTATCGTATCACATTGGTGGCAGACAAAGAATAACAGACCTCTTCTATGCACACAATAATAAAAGACGGCGTGGGATGTGCTTTGTCAGAAGTTATCCTTTTTATTAGAATATGCATGCATACGAGATCATAAGGCTTTGAAAACATGAAAGAAATCATTACTAGTCAAAAATAGGTCATGCTAAAATAATTTTATTTGATTTTATTTAAGAAAATAGAATTTATGATACGCACGGTCCATGGCTCGAGCCATATTGGTAGGGTTGGCTCTTTTAAGTATTAGGGTAAATACCCTGTATTGAAAATGATTAAAGTTTTGCATCTGAGAGGATGCAAAAATGTCGTAAAATGACAAAAAGTATTACCGGAATGATCAAAAATATGGTACACATTAAGTTGTAAAATAATTGAATATGCCTACGATCTGAAATTGCATCTATATTTTACTCTCATTTATCTAATATATATCCTTATAATTTTATAATTGTTACGAAAAACGATTGGCAGACCAGTTCTGGAAGGTACTCGGAGTATTTTTGTGAAATATCATAGTTATTTTAAAACAATATATTTGTATCAATATACTACCATATAGTTAGACAAGAACTGAACTATGTCTAACTAAATTTGATAAATTTATGTTACCTTTTTCTAACTACAAGGGCAAAAATATATTTATATACGTGTAATAAACATATCATAAACAAACATATAAACAACAAAAACAAACAAATAAAACGCCACCAAGTCTATTATGATAAAACAAAATTATAATATAGAATGGCATGTTAAAAATGAGATTGTTATTGTTTATGGATTTCCACAAATGTAAATCTAAATTGGATTAAACAAATTTTTTTCGTAGATAACTGAATTATCGGTGGTTTTGTGATATCTTTTGGATAGAAATTATAGCTAAATCTAGAGAAATTATTTCAAATAGCATGTCGGACCAAATATCTCGGTTTGTTTTTCTGTCCTGGTGCCAGCTAGATGATTTATATTTTAATGAAAAGTAAACACTAAAATTTATAACGAATACATCTGAAGAATAAATATTTTTCTATTTTATTTTATCGTTTTTTTTTTTCGTTGTTGTTTTTTTTTTTGTTCTGAACTTACTGTGCATTATTTAAGATTATTTGTAAATATTAAAGACCATTTAAAGATCCTGTATGTTGTGACTGAGGTTGTAACCATGGTGATGGTGTTAGTAGTTTTCACTCCGGATTACGACAGTTAGCCACATTGAATTCATCAGAACACAGTTCAACCACCGCATCTTTCCTGGGCAGGCTGTCAAGCAGTTTACCAGTACTATTTGTCTTCACATTCGCAAAGAACTGAAACTTCTGTACATGCTAAAGCAGAGGTACAGTGCGAATGACCTTTGAAAGGATTTCATGATCAATGACAAAGAAAGTGACCAGAGCCGTCCTGGAATCGAACCCAGGTAACACGATTCACAGTCCAACGCTCTACATTTTGACGGCTTTTGAGGTTGTTACGACACTTAAGTGAAATTATATGTATGTTTAAAATTAAGCTACTTAAACAATTTTCAAATATAGAAGAATATGTAAAATATGTACTGCAAATATTTGTGCACATTATATGTAATCATTAAATATATGCATTCATTTCTTATTGGAAAAATTGACTTAGACTTCATAGAAAATAAATTTCTAAATTCTTCCCTTTATTTACATGAAATGTTAAATTCGGTAAAATCTTTATTAATAATGCCTTTTTGAACTTACAATATTGATAAATCGTAATTTAAGCATGAATATAGTGACAAGATTAGTAGCGACTGGCTTCGTAATTTTTTTCCAGTGGTGTGTTTAAATGTAAAAATGACAGTTCTGTTAGCTGAAGAGACTTCAGCGAACATCAAAATAAAAGTGACATATAAAGTTATGGAAGCCAGTTCTCTCAGTTTAACAAAGAGGAATATGAGTATATATTAAGATAGAATGAAGTGCCTATGTCTATGCACATTTACAAAAAAATGTTAGATAGGTAGAATTCATAAATATGTCTCTTTATACGCAGTTAAGTTGTAATATGTTATTTAATATTGGAAAGAGTGACAGACACAAGTTTTAAAGTAAACACAAGTTGTCAATCAATTCAGCCAGAAAAGCCGGGATCGTATTAAAAAATATAGGAATCCCAGAAATTGACCAGTCTAAGAAGATGTTTTTCAGATAAGCCAGGATCGTATTAAACATATAGGGATCCCGGGATTTGACCAATTCAAGAATATAGTCTTTGATTTTTCCAATTAATTTGGCATATAATTATAAGTATTGTGATTTTCGCATAATAAATAGCTCTAAATATATCTATATCCTAAGTTAAATTAATTAAACGTTCATTACATACAATAAACAAATAAAATCTTAAAGTTTAATGGCCTTTCATTACGACAATAATCAACACAAATATAGTTTATTAGTTTTTCCTCTATATCTAATACGATCCCGGATCCCGGGCGTCCCGGATCCCGGGATTTTCCACCAGTAAATACATACAGTAAAAACCGGAAAGGATAAAATGCCCGGAAAAAAAGAAAAAGAAAAAAATGCACAGAAACAGATGAACACTTATGTCAATTAACCAAACGAAAACTTACTACAGAGAAAACAGGTGAAATCGATAAATCAAAAGTCAGTGTTAATATGATTTATTGAAAAGAATTCATGAAAACAAACATTTTAATCATCATTATATCTTTGCGCTCAAAGCAATACTTGCTGCTTTTTAAAAATAGCGTGAAAATTGAAGGTTTTTTGACGCTATGTAAGATTAAATTTGATTGGCAAAATAATTTTGGATTCTAGCCCTGACAGAAACAGACATTTTGTAGAAAGCTGGAAGCCAAGCTTCGATTAAATTACTAATTCTCTACTATTGACCTGATATTTTTTGTACTTTAAATTGCACTGGCTTTATATTACAAATTACTGTTTTTGATAATAATCAGTTTTCTTAAAAGCATACTTTTACAGTTTCCATTTCTATATACTTATGTTACAACTCAATTGTTATGCTCTGCTACTGACGTACTTTACGTTTTCTGCTAATGCTACAGAAATATATCTTTAAAAATATCACCATACGCTGCTATAAATTGGTAAATTAGCCAGGCAATATCATTTAGTGTGATTGATTCAATTACGTCTTGTGATTGAAACAATTAAGGGCACTCTAGATAATGATAGTCCCTCAAGACATGTAGCTCGTCAATCACATAAATATATCTTCCCAAAATACTCGTGCAAAGAATAGCTGTGTACATTTGAACCTTTTCTAGTAAAAACATTCTCGTTTCAGATTAAAACGATTGAATTGATTTATTTTACTAAAAAAGAAATCACGTCATAATGTTCAGATATCTTCTGGTGCTAATAACTTGTTATCTTGTTAACGCAGACTATATATTTTCTTTTACATGTGATGGAAACGTTATAATTAGAGCCAATCACAGCAATAAATTTAATATGTTCTTAAAGCACCTTCTGTCTAGTATGATAACTTATTGTAAAATTGCCATCAAACGTATATTGCCTTGCCTCAGCGCAGATCTTGGTTTAATTTGCTTTTTAATAACATAAATCTACAATTTCTACAGCAAAACAAATATTCTTTGATATTTAATTCCAAATCATTTTAATATACATGTATCATTGATTTAAATCATCTGGAATAATAATAAATTTCACTTATCAAAACCATTAAAAACCAATTATGCTTCTTGCAATATCAATTTTGATGTTCAATATCAATTTGAAAAATATTTACCGCGCTCAAATGGTCGGATTCATAGACTTAATAATTATTCTCTGGAAGTAAGAAAGTTATGACAAATTACAAGATTTTAATTAATGCTTAAGTTTCATTTGAATCATTGAGACTGATTTGCATAATTTATATTTTTGGACATATTGCATCCAATCACATAAAAACATTGACATGAATTTCCAATGAAGCAATATTTGGATAAATAAAGCAGTATGTCAACTTAACAGCTTTCATATTAAGTCGGAATCAATGACACTAGTATTCAATTTCTGGCAAAATTAATTTAGTAATTTATCAATGTGGTGTTTATATTTCACTATGAACGTTTATTTTACATTAGAATAAGACTTTTTAGGAATTATCAGTAAATTTTAGCACAATATATATTGAATGGTTGGGATTGTTTTACAAATACATATGTACATGAAGACGTTTTACTTAATTTAATATATATTTAGTGTTGTTCCCGCTTTACCTTTATTTTATTTACTGTGTAAAAATTGGGCCTGGCTACATTAAAATAAGACTTTATAGAAATCATAACATTTGAGTATAATATATATTGAACGGTTGATATTATTTTACATAGACATGTGCAAATTAAGAAGTTTAACCTACTGTTTATCTTATTCACTGTGTTAAAGTCGAACCTACACAAAAGATAATAATCACAATATAACATCCACTTATTTTTCTTAAAATAAACTTTTCCATTTTTTTACAGAAACTTTATGTTCAACAAAGACCTAATATTACAAATAATATTGTGCAATTAACTCCGACAAAGACAATTGAACGTTGACAATAATTTAAACAGCTTAAATAATAATGTATCGCGACAAAAATAAACAAAAATAAACAACAAAACGTAATTTAATTATTTGTATGAAAGTACATTATATTGATTAACAGCTAAAATAGATGCAAAAAATCAGTGCATTACGATATTCTGTACTTGATAACATACATCATAATCACTTATAGTAACACCATGAATATTTGTTTCACGCCACGACTAAAAGCAAAATGAAAATAACGAGCAAACAACAATGAAACAGCCTACCTCTGAATTGATGTAGCCATCACAAGAAGAACAATAAATAATGCATTGCAAGACAGAGTTTTTTATCACCCTTCAAATATACGCTTATATCAGTAATTATAACATATTTATTACTTTTTGTAAGCTAAAATCGATTGGATTTTTTAATGTTTCTCTGGTGCTAAGTATCTACTTTATCCTTCAGACAAAGAATGTTTTATTGTAATAACAGTTATATTGTTTAACACACACCATCTTGATATCATTTTTATGTGTCTACAGTTAAAATCTCGTGATTGAAATCTGGTGGTGAAAACGATATCTTAATAAAGGTCATAACTATTAAAGATGATTTAATGATGCAAATTTCAATTTATTTGTATTTAAGATACAATGGTATATCATCCAGACGAAAAGTTTGTCAAGGTCGACTGATATAATGGTTGAAATGTGTCAATTGTCAATTCATAAATATCACAAGCAACACATTCATTCAATATTATATTATTTATAAATGAAATTGATACTGTTGCTTGTGTCAAAAGAAAGTTAAGAAATAAGCTGAAAAACAAAAGTCTGTAGTAATACTTATATATAGGTCTTAATGTTAGCAAACCTTTGCTGTTTTAACGTATTTAATTTTCACAACAATCACAAAACATCCCATATATTATGGTAAGAAAGACAAGTATAAACTATAGAATATTTAAAGATAGTAAGCCGACTGTTGAAAAACTTAATTAATGCTATTTTCCAAAAATATAAAAGCTAGTATGGATGTTATAGCAAGTTTAAATTACATATTGTCGTTATAAAATTCTGGAAACAAAGTGATCCCTCGGAAGCATTAATCGCAACAAAATAACATAAGAATTGCAGACTCGGTTTGATTGAGTCTGTACATGATACTGGATTATGGACGATTTGCACTTTTCCATGTAACATAACATAGTTCTCCAATATGAACTAGTTAACAGACTATTTATACTTTACGTTTAAAACGATTTATTTATAATGGTTTATATTTAAGGACTTTTAATTTAATATAACTTATTCAAAGAAAGACAAATATCTATTGCTTTGCTTTGAACAAAAAGACGTTACTTTTCTTCTTATAACAATACCCAACAAATTAGCAAAATACGAATTATACTTTTTAATACTGTTACGACGAACGCAGTTTAGCCTTTTGTTAGAATATACATGTATACGTGATTATAAGACTTGGAAAACATATAAGAAAGCATTACCTACAAATATCAAACCAATAACAAGATAATGTAATTTATAAGCAAAAACGAGCGCTGTTAATAATAAATTTACTCTTTTGATATATTTAATATTCATACGAGCAAGTAGTAAGATAAAAGGAAATGAAACGAATCTAAATAACTCACAGACAACAAATCATATTTTGATAGAGTACTTTCATTAATCAATACAAAATAACCTACAGCTGCCTGTACAGAACTGTGCCTTGGAAGTTAATTGATGTTGTCCGACTTTACTCATCATACTAGACAAAAAGGTCAAGTTTAAAATATGTTTTATTTGATTGTTTTCAAGTAGATAAAAATGGATATTGATTACGAAGGGTCTATGGTTCGAACCATATTGGGAACGTTGGTTTTTTTAAATATAAGGATATATACACTGTTTTGAACATAAGTATAGTTTTGTACCTAAAAGTATGCTAAAAACTCCGAAATGTCGTAAGAAGACAAAAAGTCGTGCCAAAGAGATCGAACATCTGGTACAAATGGGTAAAGTTGTAAAAACATTGATTATTTCTGAAACTGTAACTTTATTTTACTCTCATGCATTTAATATATATCATGCATTTGATGGTCTTAAAATCAAAATATTCAATCATTATAATAATGGTTACGAAAAACAATAGACAGACTAGGTCTACAAAGGACATTGAGTTTTTGTAAAACACCATTGTTATCAATTTACAGGCATAAACGTGTATGTTTAAGACATACATATGATTATGTGTTACTAACAGTGAATTTATGATATCTTTTTTTAACTAAAAAAGGCGAGCTTTATTTATATACGTGCAATAAACATATTATAAACAAACAAATAAACAACACAAACGAACAAAATAAACGTTAGCAAGTATTTAATCATAGAACAAAATTATAATTATTATAGTAAAGAATCTAAAACTAATAGCATTGTGATTGCTTATGGATATCCACAAAAGTTCATCTAAGTCGAATGAGATAAATGATGTCATATAGATAACTGAATTATAGGTTGTATCATGATATCTTATAGATAGAAATAGCTAATTGAGAGTAATTGCATATCAGACTTAATTCCGTTTGACAAATGTATTAAATCCCAATGCCAGCTAGATGATTTGTATTTTAATGGCAAGTAAACACAACAGCTACAGAAATAAATAGTTTTTATTTATTGTTTTCGGTTTTCTTTTTGTTGTTTGTTGTTGTTGCTGTTTTTCATTTACTGCACACTGTTTACGGTAATCAGTTGTTAATATTAAAAATTTTCATCGAAACCTTGAACTTCGTAATACATTTCTCTACCATTGACCCGATATTTTGGTAATTTCTCTAACATTGACCCGATATTTTGGTTCTATAGATTGCATTGGCTTTATCTTACAAATAACATTTTTGCAGATGATCATTTTTCTTACAAGCATACTTATAAAGTTTCATTTTCTGTATAATAATGTTACGACACAATTGTTATGCTCTGCCGCTAACTTAATTTGAGTTCTTTGCTAATGCTACAGAAATATATGTAAAATATCAGCATGCATTGTTATAAATTGGTAAATAAGCCAGGTAATATCATTATGAGTGATTGATTTAATTACGTATGGTGATGAAAGCAATTAAAGGCAGTCTAGATTACAGTAGTCCCTCAGTACATTAAGATTGTCAATCAGACAAAATTAATCTCCCCCCCCCCCCCAAAAAAAAAACAAAAAAAAACAAAACAAAACCTCGTGCAGAAAATAGCTGTATACACTTGTACCTTTTCCAGGCAAAACAACTTTCTCATTTTAGTAACTTAATTTTGACTTCATTTTTTGCCAGTTTTAAAATATTAGATAGTGTTATCTGTATGCTATTACGACTTTTGGTTATCACCATGTCTTGCATGAGAGTAAAATATAAGAACGAAATATCTTAGTTGGCCTTTTGGGCTATACTGCATTGTCTGTGTTTATCACCGTGTTTTGTTAAAGAGTAAAATTATTGTACTGGGTAATGATTAATAGGTATTGGGATAAAGGTATATACTGCAGTGGTTTCCAACGTCCCTTTCTTGTTTTTGCAACTTATGGCAACCTTGATTTATTTTACTCGAAAGGAAATCACGTCATTATGTTCAAAAAATAAGGTGTTACCTAGTTACTTAAGACTGAAAATTTATCTGTTATATGTGATGGAAAAGTTATAATCAGAACCATTTAAACAATATATTTGGTATCTTTCTTTAAAGTATTGTTGTCTATGATACTTTCTTCGGGCGTATATTGCCCCACCTGAGTGGAGATCTTGTTTTCGTTGATAATGTCGAAAGTGATTACCTAAAAACTGAGTTGTCTTTTTTTCCAGTTATGTGCGGATTATATGTCAATGTGTCTTTGGTTTAATATTTCAATGAAATAGCACTGTTTAGTTAGCTATCATGCCACTGTCACAATGGTGGCTAAATGACTATAAAATTAGTGTTGAAGACCGACAAAAACCTTCAATTACTCATTTTCTAATTTTAAATGTTCAAAATATAAATTATTGTAATACTTTATATAATGTTTGTATGTTTTGGTAAATATTATACAATATGTCCATATATGTTTATTGTAAATATGGCCAAAGACATTTTACACGTCGATAGCCATTAAATTTTGAAACCTTTGAAACTCAATTTTACGAATTACTCATTATAGCAAATGACAAAGCTTGAATCTGTTCAAATGTTAAAGCTACATTTCGGCAATCAAAGATATTGTTATACAATTGCTAATATATCAATGTTTCTGTGAAGTAACTTTTTGTTCTTATCTGTCTACATTTTGGTAACATTTTTCTGTATTCTGAGAGTGTACTGTACTGATGTCTGATGTTCATAGGAATGAATGCAATGCACAATAAAAGTCTACGTGTCTCAATGTATTGTCAAATTATTATTTGAACTTCCATGAAGCAATACAACTTTATCAATATGTAAAGATATCTCATTGTGTATTACATCTTTGATTTGTGAAATTGTCTTAAATGTTGTTTTTGTTTCCAATCGAATATCAGACATGCTCTTTCTAAGACAAAAATATACTTGCAAGATATTTGCATTGTATCCAAAGTTTTTTTAAATTTTCTTTTTAGTAATAGAACGAAGGTGTAGAATGTTACTTATTACAAAAAATTATATTTTCACTTTCTCTTGTTTAATATTTCAGGGAGAAAAAAATACAAGGAATTACTCTTTCAAATTAATAACTGCATGTCCTTAAATAATGCGTTATAAATAATGGAATACCCGTCTTGTTGGCGAATCTCTCTTTTCTCTACAAAAATACGTTGCTTCCTGACATTTATTATTTATCTACAACTAAACGAATATTTTGATATTCCAGACTTTTATTCCAACTTAAATATTTAATGTGCATGTAGCATTGATCTATTTTATCCGAAATAATAATACATCTCTCTTCTCAAACCATTAAAAACCAATTATGATTCTTGCAATATCCATTTTGATGTTAACTATCAATTTGAAAAAATATTTATCACGTTCAAATAGTAGGATTCATATAAAAAAAATTAACGACTTTGTTATTGTACTCTGGAAATATGAAAATCAAACAATTCTACCGATTTTATTGACATCTGTATAAAAGTCATTTTATTTTGTTGCAGTAAGGAGATAAAATCAACAACATATAATCTTTTATTTATTAGTTGTTTTATCATGCAATTGTTCCTTAAATGCTGGAAGGAAATTAGGCAGCGCGTTACTTTAAGTGGATTACCATAGTATATTCTAAATTATATACCTGGCCCTTTTTTCGTTGCATTAAACTTCACAACTATTCAATGTTAAATGCTTTTGTTTTATTGCAAGGGGCAGGACGTGAAGTGGTTGCACATTTGGTTCAAGCGAGCGAATTGGTTGCAAACTTGACAAAATGGCGAACACGGCGTGTTGTTTTAAAACGGGTGAACGAATTTTTGCCAGGCAAGTGGGTTTCTTTGTTATTCTGAAGTTCATTAGTATGTCTATTCCCTAATGCAATATATATGCTACACTCGGTTAAGCGTTTCAACATCCTAGATTTTGTTTTGACGAAGTTATTGAAGATATAAACTGATCATGTAGATATTTTGAGATTTGACATGTGACTGTTTTGGTCGGTTTTTCTCCTCATTTATTCGAATTTGTAAGTTTTGAACTGCATTTAACAAGAACAAAATATGTTTCTGTCAATGCTGTACAAATGGTTTAGTTCGAAAGTCCGAAGATAACGTTCAATACACAAAAATATCTTGTTCAAGCACATTTTGGTTGCAGACTTATACTTCAAGCATTTTTGGTTGCAAACTTATGTGTCAATAATGTGGCATGCATATTTTTAGCGAGATATAACTAGTCGTTTTTTAAATGATTAGCAATATTTAGGCCATTATACCCGTTCATCTAGAAATATTAAATTTTCAAAAAGGCTATTTCATCACAACATGTTTACGACATGTTATGAATGGGAGTTAACTAAATTTCAACATGTTGATGTAAAAACCGAGCGGTGCTTAAAATTTCATTTAAAATCTCATTCATTACTCCCCGCACATATCGATGCTGTTATTGTGGTCATGAGTTTTCTTATTAAAGCAGTTTGGTCAGACATATCAAACAGTGTAATCCATCAAATGCGCCATTTATCGGAAGTTGGAGTACTTGTAAAAAAATTGTGGAAAGCCTTTTAAAGGTGGAAGACTGCTTCAAAAAACATTTAAAAATACACGAACCTCCAAAATATACCTCTCAGTTTGTGGAAAATCATTCCATTGGAAAAATGCCTACGACATCACTTGAAGGCATGCGTAGTGGAAGATGAAAGGGAAAAGTAAATCTTGAAGACCTTAATTCAGAAAAATGATTAACAGACAATTATCACAGGAGCAGATTATATATATGTCTTTCATATTTTTTTATTTTATGCCCCGTGGCATATAGTAATTTAAGCATCCGTCCGTCTGTCTGTCCGTACAAAGTTAACCTAATACGTCAAGTTTTTTTTTCTTAAGCTCTACTTTTACAATTGTCTTCATAATTTACACAATTATTAATCAGTACAAAGTACATGATCTGAGCAAGTTGCAAGTTACCAAGTTATTGCCCTTTTCAGCACTTTGAAAATTAATATGGTTAACCAAAACCGGCAAGTTGGATATATCTTAAGTTCTTTCTATATTATAACCTTAGTATTTCCACATACAAAATACATGATATTGCCAAGTTATATAACTGTGGCATCCATTTTCCCAAGTTTTTGCCCTTCTTATGACTTTGAAAATAGGCTATTGTATCGTTAACCTCTACCGGAAATGTTTGGTTTATCTTAAACGTCTTCTAATTTCTTCGTTTATTTAATGATATCTTTCATATTTGGTAGGTAGATACCTAACAATAGATTTTAAACACTTTTATACAACTTTTGTATTTTTATCATTGTGTCATGTTTAACAGAAACATACTTAAGGTTGTCTTTTAAGTTTGGATGGAGTTGGGGTCACAAAGTTCAAAGTAAACTCTTGCATTTATATATATTATATATAGTTGAATATTTTTCAACTTCATCAGAAATCATAGCAATGACTTACCAACTTAAATTTTTCACAATTACAAAACGCAATGACTCGTCAAGTTATATAACTCTGTTTACAATATTTCTGTAATTTTTCTGTCCATAACTTATTGAATGGGTAAACATTTTCTGAAATATTGTTACTCTAGAGAATCTAAGCCGAGGCATTTGTGTTGAACAAACACGCTCTTTTCATTTGATTATTCTTTAAATCATTCATGTTTAATCTTTACTTAGACAGAAAATCGCAAGTCGCGTTTTCAAATGCGATGAGTATTACTGTATACATTATTAATTATGATGTGATTAAACTGAGAAACAAATATTCATTTTTGGTATTATTTATGTGCTCTATCCGATGATAATTCTATTCCCACCAAAATCATTTCGTGATACTGCCAAAAAATAAATATATGGCATTATTGATAAAAGTTGGTAATTTAAGTCCTCCTGCATGAAGAATTGCTTAGAAGCTGGTCATACGACATATACGACAGTGTGACCAAACAAAGAATGACGATTATATCGATTACATCATAGTAGAGTCTATTGGTACATGTAAGCTTCCTTATAACAAGTAAGACACAGTGAGTTTATGTCTTTTATTTATGTAAATAGTTTCATATATAGCATTATTCATGTCTACCTATGTAAAACAATAATTTCAAAATGTTCTCAAATATTGCGTAGTGTTAATTCATATGTAAGATAGACGAATTTTAAAATTTTCATGGCAGTTCAGCAATAATTACAACCATTCATTCCATTCCTTCAAGGCTAGAAAAAACGATGACTATTTGGCCAATTACAATAGTTAAAAAGAAAACAAGGTATAGCTGTTATTGAATATTACTCATTAATTGTTAGTAAAAAAGTCCAATGTACCTTTGTAAATAAAAGCAGGGAGATCATTTACCTTATATTAAATAAGCAAAATCGGAAACATATTTGTAAATCACAGCATCAAGTCAAATTGACTTTTTCTAATGTTAATCAGGTTCCAAAGCCATAATTATGTATCTTAATCAAAGCACTAAGCTTAAATTAAATTTGCATGTTAAACATGGCATAAAGTAAAAACATATACATTAATTAAAGCTTTACAAAATCTATGTGTAAATCACAACACAAACTCAAATACCTTAATGTTCACCATAGCATAAACTCAAATACATGTATATTATTGTAACTAATAGTTATCTACATGAATTGCTACATGAATGATAATCAGAATACAAAATGAATGTATTATTTAGTACTTGTATTATCAATATCGTTATGCAAATACCAAAACTATGTCAGTCAAAGTAATTAACTAAAGTAATGTCGACTAAACAATATCAACTTCAATTAATATTCCAACTCAAAACCATCTAACTATGCAAAAGTCAAAAAGTTTTTCCTTCAGGCTTTTCATAGAAGTAACAGACATTTCATCACTGTTGTAGTTAGTTCCGGAAATATCCTGTCTTAATGAAGGTGATATTCTAGGTTCGTTAACTTTGTAGTGTGGCCTTACAGGTTGTACGCTTCTTGGAATGTCATTAAGTTTTCTAACAGTTCCGTGCTTTGGTACGCCTCCTCTCCTTTGATCGAATTCATTATACCTGAAATAGAATTTCAAAATTATGAGTACTACACTTTAAATCACCTTTGAAAAGTAACTTTATTTAAATCACTTACATTTTATTACAAGTATATAGAGGTTAAGAACACCTTATTTCTTGCATCAACAAATGCAAAAACATTTTACATGTGATGACATGTTTTAGAATTGAAGTATCAATAAATAGTTCAGGCTTTTACTGGTTATTATAGTATTGAACTGAGAATCATGCAATTTGAAACATAAAGCGCATAATTGTTGTAAAGGACAGTATAAATAACATTTATAATAAACAAGTTACAGAATATAAATGTGAATAATTGCTTTCGAAAAAATGTTAATAAATATAACCTTCATTCACTCCTTTCGCAAAGTTTTACTATGGATTTCAATAGAATAAGAATAAGTTTGCAACCAAAAATGCTTGAAGTATAAGTCTGCAACCAAAGTGTGCTTGAACAAGATATTTTAGTGTATTGAACGTTATTTCCGGACTTTCGAACTAAACCATTTGTACAGCATTGACAGAATTATATTTTGTTCTTGTTAAATGCAGTTCAAAACTTACAAATTCGAATAAAAGAGGAGAAAAACCGACCAAAACAGTCACATGTCAAATCTCAAAATATCTACATGATCAGTTTATATCTTCAATAACTTCGCCAAAACAAAATCTAGGATGTTGAAACGATTGACCGAGTGTGGCATATACATTGCATTATGGAATAGACATACTAATTAACTTCAAAATAACAAAGAAACCCACTTGCCTGGCAAAAATTCGTTCACCCGTTTCAAAAATTCACGCCGTCTTTGCCATTTTGTCAAGTTTGCAACCAATTCTCTCGCTTGAACCAAGTATGCACCACTTCACGTTCTGCCCCTTGTATTGGCTGCACAAGGTTTCATGTGACTGACTCAGAAAAAAGTACTTCGAAAAAATACAAGATTCTTATTTATGCTTAACTTTCGTTTGAATCATTTAGACTGATTTGGATAATAATTCTATATTTTTGGACATATTGCTTGTTATCACATAACAATATTTGACTTGTATTTCCAATGTTACATTATTTCCAATGTAACACTATTTCCAATGTTACATTATTTCCAATGCAACACTATTTCCTATCCAACACTATTTCTATATTTAAAACAATATGACAAGTATACAATTTCAATATTAACCCGGAATAAATAACAGAAGTATGCAATATCTGGCAAAATCAATTTAGTAATTTATCAATGTTTAATATGTATTGTTTATATTTCTCTAGGAACGTTAAATTTACGTTAGAATAAGACTTTTTTTAGGAATTATCAGTAAATTTGAGCATAATATATATTGAATAGTTGGAATTGATATACAAATACATATGTACATGAAGACATCACAGAACAGAACAGAACATTATTTTATTTCGACTTGTACATAGTACATAATCATAATCATACATAGTGTGATAATACATTGCAATACATTACAATACATTTTCAATTACTGAATTTTCCCAATGCAATTAAAACAAACTTTAGAAGACAATGTACGGTTACTTTGTTTTTTCTAAGAATGTTTATTTCAAATTAACAAAAATTGATATTATAGTGTTGAGGGATAAACTGTTTTAAAAACATAATTAAATATACCCCAATGTTTTTAAACATAGCAGACATATCTTCAGAAAAAAAATCTATACATACAAATGTTGAATGAAATTTATATATTTCTTTAATAAAGACATATATAATATAAATCAAATTTATCTGACAGAATTAACATAGTATTTTTGTAATTTAAAAATGACTCTTTTATATTTTTTGCCAGATTAAATAATATATTCTTTTGATTGCTACATAGTAGTTCAATAAAGTTATCATGGAAGGCCTTTTATGGTAGTATTTTTTTAATAAACTTTTTTTTTTTAATTTCTAAGAAACATGGGCATATCAATTGAAATGGTATTCGTCCTCCTATCATCAAAATTGTTTATCAGCAAAGGCATTATCTTCATTTACGTGGCAAACTATTTTGACCATAACTTCCAGTTTGAATTTCTAAAGTGAAATGGCTGAACATTCTCATTCTTGTAATAAAATTAAGTGTTTTGGTAAAATATCTAAAATAATTTTCATATAATGGAGTGTTTGTTTTAATTAACCACTTTTGATATAAGGTAATCTAAGGGATTGCGTTTTTTAATCGCTGTTATTTTGGCCTCATCTCCTTGTCTATAATTTTATCCAACAGTCTTTCGGTTTTAAAAAATTTTTAATTTGGAAAATAATTTTCGCCAATCAACATTTTTATTAACTATTTTAACAAAATAGGTGTGCGGGGATTAAACCCAATTTAACAATTCCTAAAGCGCATCACTTTCTTGAGTTTATTCAAGTAACCAAATTATTTAGCGATCCCTTTTTCTGACAAAATGGTATATGGAATTTTTTGTTTTTTAAAACCTTTGCAAAAATAATTTTTTTTCTGTAAGCTAAAAATTTCCCCAAAATTTTTTTAATTTTTGGTACAAAAAAATTCAAAAATATTAGGGAAAAAGGTATCTCCCTAAATTTTTTTCCGTTTTTACCTTGCGTTCATTTTTTTGTTCTTAAAATTTTTTAAAAATTTTAAAAATTGTTTTAAAAAATTTTTTCCCAAGGGTTAAAAAAGGGTTATGTTTTTGGGAACTTTTTTAATTAAGCCCCAAATCTCCGGGAAAGGGTTAATGAAAAAAATTTGGGGGAAATTTTAAATTTTAAAAAATTCCATTCAAAACGGAACCCCCCCAAAATAATTAGGGCTTAAAAATCAAAAAATTTTTAAATTTTTTAATCAAAAAACATAAACCCATATTTAAAACTTTTTTAAAGAATTTACCCAAAATTAAAGGGCCCCCTTTGTGCAACGAAAAAATTTGGGAGTTATGCTGAAAATTTGGGGGCCAAAAAGGATAATTAAAAAGGGGTTTTAAAATTTTTTATTTTCCCTTTTTTCCTTTTAACAAAAAAACCAAATTTTTAAATTTTTTAACAAATTTTTCCCCTTTTTTTCCTTTAAATAATTTAAACTTTGGTTTTTTTAAATTTAAACAATCTTAATCCCCCTTTTTGTAAAAGCAAAAATAAGTATACAAAATAATAAGGGCTATTTTAAAACCCTTTGAGGCCCATTGGCCTTAAATTTTGCGAAAAAATTAGTGGGGGCCAAAATTAATTAGGGTTTTTAATAACCAAAAAGGGGGTTTTGGCTTTAAGACTTTATTTTTGGCCCTTTGTAAATGTAACTCAAAAAACCCTCAAAAATTGAGGAAAAGAAAAAGCGGTGAAATTCCCTCCCCCTTTTTCCCTTTAAAAGCCCACCCTCCCAAACCCTTCAAAAAGAAATAAAAAAATAAAAATTTTAAACCCTTCACTTGGGAACTTTTTAAACAAGAAAAATATTACGAAATTAATGTAATAATTTTTAATGTTTGGGGAAATTTTTCCTTTGGGAGGCCCGGACTTTTTATTAAAATTTTCCCCCCAAAAAGGAGGGGGAATTTTTAAAATAGGGCCTTATCAAAATCAAAAACCCCTACAAAAATTAAACCCTTTTATTATTTTAAAAAATAGGGGGGGTTGGGGAATTTTAACTTTTTTTTAAAAAAAAATTTGGGCCCATCTATGGGGTGTTTTTCCCCTTTCCCCGAAACCAAATTGCACGTCTGATATAATGGCCAATTGGGGTTTGGGAACAAAAAAATTCAATTCTAGAAAAAATTTAATACAGTAGTAAAAAGTTTAGATAAACAACTTAGGAGGTAATTCCCCTGTAATTTTTCTACGTCACCCTGAGTCACCCTTTTTGAACACAGGCACAATAACACCCTCTTGTCCATTTATCTTGGGAAAAAACCTGACTCTAAAATAATATTAAATAAATCACATATATTGTCCACATAAAGTATCTATGGACGATATAAAATACTCATTTAATAAACAGTCTGATCCGGAAGCTTTATTTTGTTTTAAGGATTTTACAGCTTTACGGGATCTTCCTCACATGTAATGGGTATATCTAACTCATCAAAACCTAACAATCACTTGAATTTAAATCATGTTCATTAAAAATGTTTTGACACTCTAATTTTTTTGATTACAAAAATATTGTTACGAATAAATTTTTCAAAATATGTCTTGAAATCTTCTACAGAAATGTCATCTTTCGAAACAGATGTTTTTATTTTTTAATGAGACCAAAATTGCTTTGGTTTACTAATTTTTCACATTTCAGAATATTTCCTCTTTATATTAGATTTCTTTTTCCTACGGGTTAAATCTTTTTATTCTTTTTTACATTATTACAAAAATATTCTCTACTTTTCTACATCTTTACAATAATTAAAATTATTTAAAAGCATCTAGATAACGGTTTTTCAAACAATCTACATTCATCATCAAACCAGTCTGCATTATTTGAAGTAAACTATCAGTGAATGAAGCGTTATGTTTTTGTTTATAATTTTTCTCAAAAAATGGGTCAGCCACGCCCCTAAGTAAGCAGGTAAAGTTATTTAAAACATTATTAACAACCTCGGTCACCACAATCAATACCAATCAAAAGTTGGTTAAATTCCGGTAATTTTGCATTAATCCTGCTCTGAATGAATTTTCCAGATTACTATCCCATACATATTTTACATAGCTACTTTCTTTACGGACAGTTATGCTCTTATTCGATGCTGCTCAAACGAGCATAAATTATTTATTATCCTCTCAACATAACACCTACATTCAAGCATGCAGCTTTTAAAGAAAAACATAACATAAAACAAGGTTAGAGGGCAAAGTAAAGTTATTTAAAACATTGTTTTCACCACAACCTCGGTCACCACAATCAATACCAATCAAAAGTTGGTTAAATTCCCCGGGTAATTTTTGCGATTAATCCTGCTCTGAATGAATTTTCCAGATTACTATCCCATACATATTTTTACATAGCTACTTTCTTTACGGAAGGTAAACAAACGTTTTGTTTTCAACGATAGACTTACAGGAGCGTGATCACTAAATTCGTTGACAGATTGTATTTCAAAAGAAGTAATATTTGAAAAAATTAACTGCATTTGTTCAAAACATAATCAAATAACTGATGTTCCAGTTTGTGAAACGTATGTGTAAACATACCAATATTAAAAATCATTATGCAACCTTCCGTTAACAATACTGAGATTTGTTGATCGACATAGATCAATTAATTTTAGCACCGGTAGTTATTACAGGTTTTATTCTAAGGAGGCCCGGTCAATAAATTTAATCGGGAACAATATAACTCGTCATCAAAAGACTTATTCATTACAATCAAAGAATTATAAAATCATATTTATTTACCAAAACTCTACTATTGAAGTCTCCCATTAAATATACAAGTTCGCTAAAGATTCAAAATGGTTAATATCATTTTTTCAATATAAGTCAAATAAATCCACATTTACAGTATTATATGCTGGGGAGTCCTCACCCACAAATAAACACCCCACATAAGTAAATATCATTTTTTCAGTATGGAAAAAATATTTGTCGAGTTTTAACCCAAATTAATGTATCGATACCTATTCTGCAACAACAGAAAACCTGGTGATATTGTTTTTTTTATAATATATTGCGACTCCGCCACTCGATCTTTTTGCTCTTTTTCGGTGTTGGAACTGTCTATAAATTATGGGATTTTATATCCAGAAATGTCAATTTACACTGTTTCTTACACGCAAATGTTTCATACAGAAAAAATGAGTCATGTTTTAGTAATTAGTATCCAAAAGTTCGTTGTTGTCTCTTTTAAAAATTTACTTAAACCATTTATTATTCCGCAAGAAATAATTTTCAGTTCATCCCCCGCAAATTCCTAGTCCTTAACTGGTTTTGCCGTCTATGTATAACGTGTCGTAGTTAACCCATGCTCACGCGTCTCCCTTTAAATCTCGGGTATAAGCCTTCCTTCGTCTGTTCGATTACTTCCCTTGGGAGTTGTTCGTTTAACAAAGTATGGTGTACGCGGACAGGGCTTTTCCACTGTTTCGATCACAAGTTCTCTTTCCTTGAAATAGGGTAAATTTGGCAACAATGTTTTCGAGAGCGACCAATTGGTTTTGTTGCCCATTCTATGAACTCGCTCAAATGATATTTTGGGTCTAAACGAGGTCCTGAGCTACTTTCATTTCTTTTTACCATAAATTGTCTTAATATATTTTCCTGTGTCTTCATATTTCTCTGAAGGGGCCTCAGGAATATTTTGTAAACAATAAATTTGTTTCGCATGGATTGCGACTGTTAAAAATGTTTACCTCGTTTCTGCAGGCTCTCCTTCTGTTTTTCTAACATTGGACAATTTACCTAGCTGTTTGTGATATCACGAAGTCCTTGTTGCTGTTTTTTTCTTCAATACATGTAACCCATTTATCATTCTTTTTTAATTTTGTTCAAATGTTTTGAGTCCAATATTTTTTTTAAGGGCTCAGTAATCAAAACTCACTTTCTTTTCAAGTGTGTCCAACGACTGGAAAGTTTAATATCCATGTTTGTTATTTTTGCATTAATCTTTTCATATTATTCCATTAGATCCTCATTCTAGTTTGACTTCCGATTTGAATTTGGCGCCAAATTGTTATTTGTTTAATATTTATTGCACGGGTTGCTTTCACTTTCCGTATTCAAAAACACTATCATCCAAAATTATTTAGCGTTATATAACTACCCGTTTAGTTTTGAATTTAAAAACCTTCGGCTCACTATACTGAAATTATCGTTTTTGAATCTGACTTTGATTGTGAATATGTACTAGAATTTGAATTTTCGCTAGATTTATACGCTTCCCGCCTTCAATAATTGGTTTCCATTGTTGTCACCTCCACTGCTTTTTTTTCCTTTTTCTC
This sequence comes from Ruditapes philippinarum, assembly GCF_026571515.1. Classification (NCBI taxonomy): domain Eukaryota; kingdom Metazoa; phylum Mollusca; class Bivalvia; order Venerida; family Veneridae; genus Ruditapes; species Ruditapes philippinarum. Next base: position 165,720 of record NW_026861047.1, read on the forward strand.
AGGGTCCGTGTACGCTTTCCTTTCCCCATAGATTTTTACTGAATAACTAAATAATCAATAAATTCCATTAAAAAATAACTTTCAACAACACTGTTTTATCCGCTAATATTTCAATATTTATTAATTTTTTCATCACTACATTTTTTTATCGACTTGACCACAAGATCACGTGACCATGAAGACATTTTACTTACTTTTGAATATATTTAGTGTTGTTCCAGATTTACCTTTATTGTATTTACTGTGTAAAAATCGGGCCTGGCTGTATGTAAAGGTAAAAATCACAATAATAACATTTATTGATTTTTGTTCTATTACATAATGATATTATTAAAAACGATTTTTACACAGACATTTTTTTAGAAAGACATAATAGTACAATTAATATTGTAAAATTATCACTGGCAAATGCAATTAAAAGTTGAAATCATGTTTCTAGACAAAAAAATGTATTTTAATTTTTTGTATGAAAAGTGTAACTATACAGATAAGCGTATTACGATAATGTATACTTGATAACATATATGATAATCACTTTAATTTTCACTGTGTACCATGGTTGTTGAGGTTGACAATTATGTTTTAGCTAAAACACAGCTTAATATATGCTTGCCATTTGTGTTTCACTCTTAAATAAGTCTAAGTCTTACAATTTTTCTGCCAATAAATCACGGCTTAATGACAATAAGCCGATATAATATTGGTCTGCTATGATGTCCTTTATGTTCTGTTTCTGTCTTCTGGTTAATGAAAACAATGTGATTTAGAAGATTTGACGTCAGCAGAAATCTTAACAAATCAGAAATGCCTATATTTTCTTGAAGTTAATTTATGTTAAGAAGGTTTATAATGAGAAAGCAATTACTTGTACCTACTGTATAAATCTGAATGTAGATCACTTGCTTAAATAAGAATATTCTAATTCTTTATATTTAAAGAAGTAAATTTTAACAGTGTTATGAAATGTCTTTTAAGTTTCTAAATTTTTTTTTATTTTGGGCTTATGGTTTTGCTTTGGGAAAACATTTCCCGGGCATTTAAAAAGTAAATTTAAAAAAACCTTTTCCCACATAGCGCAGTTTTCAAAATTTAATGTTTGCGGGAAAAATAAATTTTAATACACTTTTGAAAATGAAAAAATAGAAAGACAAACCCAATCCATTAAGGGTCAGGTAAAAGCCGCAATGAAATAACCTCTTTTAAACTTTATTTTTTGTTTTTTAAAAGCCCGCCCCAAAAGGCAAAAATGCAGATTCAACACTGGTTTACATAAAATCGTTTTCATATAAAGCGTCGCAAATGCAATTATAGCTTAGGGAAGAAGTCATATATTGATAGTATTGCTTACAGCATTCATTTGCAAAGTACCGAGTAATATTTTTGAATTGGCGTACGCAATTGTTATGTTAATGATATAAATTCTTACCCGTGTTAACGTTTAATGATCGCATAGCAATGTGTAATCTTCCATTGATGAAAATAAACGTACATGTATCACTATCTTTTTTCTTCTAACATAAATAATTCTAAAAGATTGTCAACGATAATATTAACTAAAAATCAATTCTTATTGCTTAAAGGAAAATGAAATATAAATCGTTTCAATTTTCATTTATATCATTTTTCTAAATAGTACGTAAATCTAAGAAAGATTGTCTTCGAAAAATCAATATTTCTAAGCATTGAAACATTGAAGTACCAGATATTAATACGGTTAATATATTTCACGTCGGGGCTATAAGCAAATTGAAAAAAAGAGGGAAAAACTGTGAAATCTAAAAAGCAGCATTCTAACAACTACTTCTGAATTGATATAGCCATTACCAAAACGGGCAATGTATAGTTCACTTTAAGAGAGAAGTTTTATACCCTACAAATATGCAGTAACTGTTACAGATTTATTAATAGTGTATGCTAATTTTCATTGGGGTGTTTAATTCTCTGGCACTAAGAATCTAATTTATCTTTCAGACAAAGAATGTTTTATTGTAATAACAATTATGTTGATGTCACTTTTATGTGTCTAGAGTTTGAAATGTCTCGTGATTGAAATCAGTATGTCAATTCAATAGCTCAAGAACATTTAAATGCCATACCTATTGTATATGGTTTAATGATGCAAATTTCATTTTATTTGTGTTTAAGATGCATTGGTATATCATCCAGACGAAAATTTTCTAAAGGTCGACCGATATAATAATGGTTGAAGTAAGTCAAATACAACTGTTTTTGAATTAAAGAGTACATGTTTCTTAATACATAGCACCAACAGTTTCCATTAAACACATTATTCATAATTGCTTCATTTTAAAAAATGATATTGTTGCTAAGAAAATTAAGGAACATGCTGAAAAACAAAGGTCTAGAGTAATACAGAAAATGTGATTATATATAGGTTTTAATATTAGCAAACCTTTGATGTTTTAACGTCTTTAAGTTTGTACAATAATTTCCAAACATTCAATATTTAAGGAAAACAAAGCAAGATTACTATAGTTAAAGATAGATAGCCGACTGTTGAAATACTTTATTTTTTTAATAAGTTACGACATAGTTTAGCTTTTTGTTAGAATATACATGTTTACGAGATCATCAGATTTAGAACATCTAAAATAAATCATTACCCGCGGATAGCAACTCAATAACAAGATAATGTAATTTTTTTAAGCAAACCGGCACTTTTAACAAATTTTCCCTTTTTTAAATATTTTTTTTATTTTTCTTTTAAAAGAAAGTAGTAAGATAACGGGAAAAATTGAAACAATTTTAAAAAAATTAATCACCGAAAAATATCAAATAAATGTTTTTGATAGATTTTTTTCTTTAAAATCAAATTAAAAAATTAAGGGGAAAAATTTTGTAACTTGGAATTTAATTTGATGATTTTACGATTTTTACCCATACTAGACCAAAAATGGGTTTCTTTGTTTATAATACGTTTTTATTTGATTGGGGGTTTATAACGAAAAAAAGTTTTGATTTTGTTAACGCAAGGTCTAGGGTGGACCCCTTTTTGTTCTTTTAAATTCAGGATATTTTCCAACTGTTTTGGGAATTTTGGGTTTTTTGTATCTGAGAAATGCTAAAACCCCAAAATGTCAGAAGAAGAAAAAAATGTCTTACCAAAATTTTTGGACTAAAGGAAAAAAAATTGGGCAAAATCAATGCTTTAAAGTTTTTAATTTTAATTGCAAATGCCTACGTTGTGAACATTTTTTCCAAAAATTTAAAACCCCCATGTTTTTAAAAATATATCATACATTTTTAAAGGTCTTTAAAAATTAAGATATACAATCATTTTAAAAGGTCACGTAAAACAAAAAAAGATTTGCCAAAGGGCTGCAAAGGGAAAAAAGAGTTTTTTGAAAAAATCATTGGTTTTTTATATAACCCAAATTTTTGGGATCAAGTATTGACATAAAAATTTTGCCAAATAAAAATTAGAGATAAATTGAACTATGTGTAGCTAAATGCAACCTGTTAACTACAAGGACGACACATATTTATATACGTGCAATAAACATATTATAAACAAACAAATAAACAAACAACAAAATAAACAAATAAAATTTTACAAAGTCTTTATAATAAAGCAAAATTATAATAATTATAGCATATAATCTAAAAGTAATAGCATTATGATTGTTTATGAACATCCACAAACGTTAGATTAAATGAATTATTTCATAGATAACTGAATTAAAGCTGCTATCATGAGGGTTTTAAAAGAAAAATAGAGTTTTTTCCCGAGAGGAATTGATGTCGGGAAAAAAAATAACTTCGAAATCCTTTTTGAACCCCCGGTGCCAGCAAAAATGATTTTTTTTCAAATTTAAAAAAGAAAAACACTAGAATTTTTAAAACCAAATACACCCTTAAAGGGAGATAATATTTTTTATTTTATTTTTTCTGTTTTCTATTTGTTTTTTGTTTGTTTTTGTTTTGCATTATGCATTAGCTACACAATGTATATGGCAGTTTGTTAATATTCAAATTGTTCAGAGAAATCTTGAACGGCGTTGTACATTAAAATTTCTCAAAAATTTACAAAAATATTTTTTTTTGTACAATAAATTGAAAAATCCCTTTTTATCTTAAAAATTTCCCTTTTTTGATAATATTTTTTTTTTCTTAAAAGCATACTTATATAGTTTTTTTTTTTAAAATTATTTTTACCAATTGCACTGGCTTTTTCCCCTCCCAAATACTACAAAATAAAAAAAATATCAGAAAATTTTGGAAAATTTAAACCAGGCAAAAAACATTTAGTGTTTTTAAAATTAAATTACGTCTGGTGAGGGAAAAATTTAAAGGGCCCACTCTAGAAAAATGTTAGCCCTCTCTAAAACATGTCTGTTGTAAAGGCAGATCAAATTTTATTTTTTCCCAAACCAACGGCAGAAAATGGCCCCTGTTTTTTATTTTTCCCTTTTTCCAATAAAAAAACATCTCTTTTAAATTTGGACATCTTTTTGATTTCAATTCCCCAAATTTGGTAGAAAGTCCTTATATGATTTTAAAACTCTAATATCCCCTTTAAAATTTAAAGAATCTGTTTTAAAACAAGTTTGTATTCTTTTTTTAAAAAGTAAAAGACATTTTTTAAATATAAGCTATACAGTATTGTTTGTTGATATTTCGTGATTTAAATAAGCCTAACAATATAAGATAGTGTTGTCTTGTGGACTCTATTAGCTATACGGTATAAATATTTTGTGTTTTTCACTGTGTTTTGCTTGACGTTATGGTTGGCATGAGAGTAAAATATAAAAAATGATTATCTTAGTTTGCCGTTTCGGCTATAAAGCACTGATTGTGTTTTTTATGAGTATAATTATTGTACTGTGTAATGACTAATCGTTGTTGGTATCTAGGGCTATACTGCAGTGGTTTACAACGTCCTTTTCTAGTTGTTACAACTGATTGCAACCTTGATTTAATTGATTTATTTTACTAAAAATATCACGTCATATTGTTCAATTATTTTCTGTTGCTTATAAATTGTTACATAGTTATCTTTGACTGTATATGTCTAATCAGTGCCATTTACAACAATACATTTGATATATTTCCTTAAAGCATAACGTGCCTTTGACAGACTCAATCAAACCGAGTCTGCAATTTCCATGTAATTTTGTTGTGATTAATGCTTCCGAGGGATCTCTTTGTTACCAGATTTTATACTTCACAACAGCAGGTGTCAAGTGCCGTGTGGCAGCTATAAAAGGTTGCCCCGTACTTTACTTCATTGTTGCTATATTTTTCTGGTCATTCGGGATCATTGATGCCAGCACTAGGGGCTGTGAGGGATGATGCATTTTTTATTATTTCCCCCATTTCAGACTCAATCAAAAACCCAGTCTCCCCAAATTTTTAAAAGTAAAATTTTTTTGTATTAATGCTTCCGTTGTTACCAAAATCTTGGGAAAACCCTTTTTTTGTAAATTTTTCCATCGGCCGTATTTTGGCCCGGGCCCCACGCGAGAAAGTTTTTTTTGTTTTTAAATAAAACGAAAAGTGATAAATTTTTTATCTTACTTGCCGCCATTCTGTGTCAGAATAATTTTAAAATAGCACTATGGTTCAATATTCAGAATTTTTAAGAAACCCAGTAATCGCATATAATATATATATATTTTATATATATATATAAAATAAAATAAAATTATTTTATATATATTATTTATTATTATATATATATATATATTTTATATATATATATATAATATATATATAAATTTATATATATTTTTTATAAGCTTAATCCATAACCAGTAGTATTCACCTTAAATAACATATTTATTATTCTTGCTTTAAAAAAGTACAATTATCCTGCGTTCTGTAAATGTTATATGAAGGTAAGCAAAACTATTTGGGAACAATTTTGTAAATTTGTACATTTCAAATGATAATTTAATTCATTTCTTAGCCCATCAAACGTCTTGTGTTATCACTAATCGATACTTCAGAAGGCACAGTCTTAACCAAAAATCAACATGCTATTTATATAAAACATCAATACTCTCAAATATCAAAATAAAGTATGACTGCAAATCTAGAACTATGATGCCCTTAGCATATTAAATTATTCCTATGAAATCAAAGCAATTTGCATTTGATCATTAAACACAACTACAGCAATATGTCAAAACAAATATGCAAGCCTTTCAGAGAGCAGACTTTTAATTTGAGCAGTCGTTTAGAATTTTGTTTTGTCTAAACGTGGAATGGAGTGTGTACTTGAATTCGTATTAAAACTTAATTGAACATTTCAAAAGAATATATTCCGAGCAAATGAAAATTGTTTGCAATAACAGGTTAAAAAGTTGTTTTTTTTAAACAAGTTGAAAGGGCTTAATGTTTGCAAAGAACCAAACATCGTATTTTTTAAAAAAATCTAGTAATAAAAAGACAATTTATATTTTAAAAAGTTTGACAAAAGTCTTTTCATTTTTTCACCCAAAATTCCCTTTCTTTAATTTGACCAAAAACCCCAATTCAGTTAAAGGGTTCCTATTTTTAATATTCCACCCAAAACATAAAATTTGGTTTAAAAAGACAAAATTAGCGTTTTCCCTTATTGCATTTTGAGCTAATTTATTTGTTTTTTTTTTAACAAATTTCGTTCTGTTTATAAAATGCTGAAATTTTCCCAATATTGTAAAATGTTTTATAAATCAAAAAAGGCGGTTCTGGCAAAAATCTAAATATTGTATAAGAAGAACAAATACACGGCAATGTATCTTTTGTCAATTTATTAAAATTAATTTGAAATATATTAACGACATATCATTGAACTACCTGCAAACCAAATACATTGCTTAATCTTACTGAAACCGAATTTTCTATAGCCATACTATTTTCAGTATTCATCTGACGTTTTTTCATTCTTTAAAATTTAATAAATTCATTTCAAATGTTATGAAGTTGTAAATTGGTTCTAATTTGATCATTCAAATATTGAATTGGTTCATGAATATCATAAAAAAATCATGACATTTCATGTCTTGTCAGCAAAAGATGTCATTTCACTTATTCAAATGTCTATATTTTAGCAATATCTAATAATTTCTTGGAAAGTTAAATAACCCCAAAAAGCAAAATCCACATGTTTTAACTTTGCCTCTGGATACACGCAAGCAGAAGTGTTCGTCATAACATACATACATGTTAATGTAGACATATAAACACTATAACTATGAGCATTCTTGCGAGAAAGTTTTAACAACATTTTAATTGTGTCGTGTTGTTCTGTCTTAATGGATTCTGTTTTCTCTATTTTATTGTATTATTGATATTAGCAGACAATTCAAACTGTTCTAAAAGTTAACTTAAATGTATTTAAAGATTTGGTATGAAAGTTTGGCCAAATGGGTTATCGGTTAAAATAGATTCAAACAGAAATAATTTATAACATTTTATACTTGGTTATACCTGTGATTACTACTTCCTTTAATACATGTTTATGAAATGTTTGCTTTTCACTGTGTATCTTTTTAATTTAAGATGACTGCAATAATATTTTGCTACCAACAGCTTTGTATCTGCTTGCAATTTCTGTTCCGCCAAGTCTTACATTACATTCGTTCTGTAGGTAAATTACGGCTAAATGACAATAACCCGATATAATATTGATCTGATGTACTTTATGTAATCGTATTACACTAGTATATATTGAAAGAATATCATTCATAATAGCTACGTCGCCTCACGTATTTCGTCTTAATGACTTCTGATTATGTCTTCGAGATTACGAAAATTATATGTTTGGGAAGATTTTACGTCATCAAACATACAATATGTTTTTTTAATATAAATACTTTTACTTTAAGAAAACCTACATTTTCGTAAAGTAATTTTTTTCAAAGTTTTTTTTATTATTTGTTCAAAAAAGCTATTTGTATACTAACATTTGAGGAGCTATCCTGCTAGTTTACGGAACTTCAGATGACCAATTCGCGCCTAAAGTGATGAATGGACGCGTACCTAAGGTGTTCCTCAAACGGTAAAATCGCCATATGATCTTGGTGTGACGTGTAACTTACAAAAAAGAGCACTAAAATTTCTCTTCGGCTTAAATTGACACATCAGGAACAACATAAGCTAATATAAAAGAATTGATTTTAAATTTGTTCGAAAAAAGATTATGATCACATTCTGTGCATTTTGAAGAGCTGTATTCTTTTGTATCAATATTGTTTTTATTCACTGTTTATGTATGTTTATCTGTGAAATAACAAGCTATATGTATGATTACATGATTATGTTTGAATCACATCTACCATAACACTCATGTGCATATGGCCGGCATATTATTTCTATAATTTAAAAATTAAGATAGTAAAATCCATGCATTCATTAATACGATGTCGATAAAAATCAATTTAAAAAATCCTTGACCACCAACAACAAGAATATCGAAGCATTTCAAAAGTTTTACCACTTTTCTAATAAATGATTTAAGTATGGTTAACTAAATGCAACGGAGACTATTATGTATTGCTTTTTTTTTATTTATAAACAAAACTCATGGCCCTTAAGGGCATAAGAGTGAACAATCAACAAAACAAAAAATAATAATACAAACATGGCATGAAGTAAATAAGGAAGATGACTTATTGAAATTTCAGCATTATAGCTTTGACAAAAATGGCTAGATTAAATAAAGTATTTCTGTTGTCGCTACACATAAGAGCCTGAAAATTTAAAATACTAGGAAACCTTGAATAATAGTTACTGATATACCTGTGTCTTTCATGATTAAAATAAGTACATTTAAAAATATAATGAAATTCATCACCTATTTCTTGCTGATTACAAAGTGAGCATGTTCTATTTTCTCTTTCAATACCAAAATAGCGACCTTTCTCTATAGGAATATTAGAATTGAGACATCTAAATTTACAGAGAGCAATTGCTAAATTTCTTGGTAAACATAGTAAATAATGTTCTAATTTAAATTGAGTTTTATATTATTCTTTAATTTAAACACTAACATGACTATTTCATAATTGTAAAAACATATTTAAAATTATTAAAATTTGTAACAATCTGAGTTATCCAAAAATCAGAACAACCAATATTATTCAAAGTAGATTTTATTTTCTCAATCCACTGACAATGTAAAATATTCTTTTCATGAAGATTATACATAATGCGGTACAAAGAAGCACATATTTTATCCTTTTTACCATTAACTAATCTAATCCAAAAATTTAACATTCTGCAAGTAATATCATTTTCAATAGCAAATACACCTAACTCTCCCATAACCGAAGAAGTTGACATCTTAAGTTTAAGTATATATTTATAAAATTTTAATTGAAACTGAGAAATAATAGAATTATTTTTCAGATCCCCACACCTCCGACCCATACAATAATATTGGCTTAACCATACTATCAAACAACTGTAACTGAATATCAATTGGCAAACACAATTTCTTAATTTTAGTTAAAATACTAAACATAGCCTTCCTCGCTTGATCTGTCAAGTGCTTTTTTTGTTTTATTAAATTTACCATTAAAGTTGAATATCACACCTAAATAACTAAAATCATCTACAGCTTCTAGAGGTGCATTATTGAAATAAAATACAGGCTTATTTCTTAATTTACCACGAGAAAATACAACAACTTTTGTCTTATCGGTATTAACAGTCAAATGCCATAATTTACAATAATCAAGCATGCAGTTTAGTGCTGTTTGAAGGCCAGTTTGACTTTCCTCGAAAACAACTGTATCATCAGCATAGAGTAATAAGTACAACTTCAAGAATACATCAACTTCATCATTACTTAACTGTTCATTTATCTGGTCTGATAAAAACTGCAACCCTTCACAATGTGTAGACATATAAGAAACCAAATCATTAAGGAAAATTGGATAAAGATTTTCTCCCTGATGGACACCTAAACAGCTTACAAATGTATCTGACAATGCATTATTCACTTTAACACAAGACTTAGCTTTGTCATAGATATTATGAATAACTTTAAGTATTTTCCCATCAATATTATGTGCTAACAATTTCCTCCAGAGAGCAGTACGGTTTATACTATCAAATGCTTTCTTGTAATCAATAAAAGAGCAATACAATCTCTTTCTCTTTGATAAGTAAATATCAATCAACATTTTTAAGGAAAAAATATGATCCGTAGTTCCATAACCATTACGAAACCCTGCCTGTTCCTCAATAAATAGGCCAGACTCTTCCAAAAAAATATTTATTCTAGAATTTAAAACTGATGTGAACAATTTACCAAGACAACTTAAAATGGTTATAATTATCAGCATTATTTTCGTCCCCTTTGTTTTTATAAATAGGTAAAATTATACCCGTACACCATGTATCTGGAACAATTCCTGTTTCAAGTACAAGATTAAATAAGCTGCAATACAATGGTAATAACAAATCTTTTGAGTATTTTATATACTCATTCAGTATATTATCTTTAGGTGAACATGCTTTGTTATTTTTTTAAAGTTTTAATAACTTTGTCAATTTCTAAAGTAGAAAATGGGCGATTTAATATATCATTAAATTCTGAAACTGATTCAATATCAAATGCTGTAAATAAAATTTCAGAATCATCATCACTATTTATATTACGAAAATGATCATGAAATGCTTCTAATGAAACCTTGTTCATTACCTCTTTCCGTTCTCCCGAATATTTATTGAGAAGACACCAGTACTCCTTTGGTTTTGTACATCTTAGACTTTTTAATTTTTTAACAATACTTTCTTGGTAATTCCTAAGTTTAGTATTTAATAATTTCTTGTACTTCTTACTACAAGTTTTCAGATTTAATAAGTTATCTTGCGTGCGAAAAGATCTGTAATTACGCTTAGAAAGATAATACTCCTTCTGACTATCCCTACATTCTAAGTCAAACCACTGATTATTAGACTTTTTTGAGGAGTTAGCCTTTCTCTGTACAATTTTTACTAAATTACTTTTTTCAGCAGCAGAAGTAAGTATCTCACCAGTTTCAATTGTGACTTTGTTAATAAAGTCAAGTGTACATGTACCTTCACTACTATGGGTAGCAATTGATGAACAAATAATATTAACAGTTTCACAATCAATACAATTCAGAAACTTATCTGAACTTTCAGAATTCCAAAATGGTTTAACTACATCATTTACAGTATCACGTGACTGATCACTATCCAATGTACAAGACACAGTCTGATTTATACCAGAATCTAATGCAAAAGACACTGCACAATGTACATCAGATAATAACGGGTCAAATGGTAAAATTTCAAAGCATTTAACATGAGGAAATAGTTCTGGTGAAAGTAAGACATAGTCGATTACACTAACACCCTTGCATGTTGTTTCACCAATGTAAGCATCTTTACCCAATCTACCATTGGCTATGTGAACATCTGTAGACTTACAAAAATCAATAAATCTGCGGCCAAAATTATTACAAAATTTGTCTTCAGAGAATCTTTCTGTAGGAAAAGCCAGGGTATCAAGATTATTTCTATTTAACAAATCTTTGGTTTCATAATCAAACAAATAATCTGAAATGTACCTATCAATTACAGTAAAACCTGGAAGAGTACCAGTTCTTGCATTTAGATCCCCAAGCATGCATACAGAAATTTTTTTAGTTTGAAAGTCAATAATATCTGCCTCAATCCTATCAAAAATATCAATATTTGAATAGGTGGACCCTACAGGAGGGATATAAATTGCTCCAAAGATACATTTCATATTAATGACACTTTCATCAATTTGAAACCAAATACAATTTTCAAAAGAATTATCAAAAAACTTCACTTTATCAAAAATGTATTTTTTTAATAGAACTCCAATACCTCCAGATTTTTTTTGAACAAAATTTCCTACTTAACCCATAAAATTTATGGTTTTTCAGTAAAATACTGTCATACTCATCTAACTTAGTTTCTAACAAACAAATAACATCATATCCCTGTATGAATTCTTCAAATTCTGGAAAATTAAGTTTAGAATAAAGTCCACAAATATTTAAAGTAACAAATTTTAACTTATGAACATTAATTGAAGCATAGATATGGTCAAAAGTATCAGTTTCAATAGAATGCTTCTTAGTAGTTTTCTCAATTAAACTGTCATCCTCCTCCTCCTATTCAAGTGACTCTAGTCCAAGATCCTTCAGGTTAATGTCAATATCCAATGCATGAAAATCATCGGGGGATGTAACTGAGAATTGTCGTTTTTCCTTTGTACAAAACAGTACCCCATCTCGCGAATACACATTGGAAACACCAGGAGTGTCCTTCAGCACTGATTTCATTCTCACCCTTAGTTGCGTTAGGTCATCCGAGATAAAAATATGCTTGTATTCCTCAAGTGACGCTAGAGTTTTCTTTGACCTAAGTACTTGTAGAACATGATACCTCGAGACGAAACGAACAATAACTTGTCTGGCTTGGCCGTTAGATTTCTTCTTTCCGATTCTATGACAGGCACTAAGGTGACTTTCATTTAACATGATACTCCTAGGTGAATCATTACTAGTGACTGTATGAGACTGGCTATCTCCATTTACCACTGACATCCCATTGCGTTGTAACATACAATTTAAAAGTTGCAAAACATCCGCAACAAGCAAAGCATCATCGCCTTCCTTCAAACCATGAATACGTATATTTTCCCGTCTGGTATACTGTTCTAGATTATCCATCTGATATCTTTGAACACGTACAATACATTTAGTCTTTTCAAATTCCTGTTTGGAGATACAATTTGACAAGGTACCTTCAAGATTGTCGATTTTCTCCTCCAATGCCTCAAATTTATCGTGCAGAATGTCAGAAACAGCTTGTGCTATATCTTCTACTTCCTTTCTGGGTTTATTTGTGCTCACAGTCTTGCCCCTTTGGCCTGCCATGACCAGAAATTTACTGTATAGCTTATTTTTACTTGTCACGAAAACGTATTACAAAAAATTTCACCCGGTGCAAAGGTAAAATATCACTAGATAAACAAGTCCGCTGATATTTTAAGACAGTTTTCACACGTTTGCCGATAAAATAAAAACTTTATATGACACTTATAATGTTCTTCGACTGTAAATCAGTAACTTAGCAAACTATGAATCACTTTCAGACTACAATATTTAAATAAATGCAATGTTTACAGTAGCGAATTTACTTCATGTCACATGTTCATTTTTCCCGCGTGCAGACATGCAAGACGTTGGTCTTATTGAGATATACTGATAGCAAACTTATTAATAGTGATCAACAATACTTGGCAAATAACAAAACCTAGTTGTTCTTGGTCTTTAAATATGTCTATAATAAATCATTTGTTCTCTTTAAGAAGAGCTTTGTCACACATAAACCCTTACGTTCATTGTTTTTTTAACATTGTTTTTCTCCTGTTACTTGAATAATTGAAATGCTAATATTTTAACATTTTGTGTAGCATTTATTGAAAAGTATATTTGTGCAATTTTCAATAAGACATATAATATGAATTTCTGGCATGTCTCTGTCCAATATCTGGTTTAGATCGTGATATGTATTAGTCTGGTATTCCAGTGAAGTACCTGTGGGCACCCTAATGAATGATCCTAAATATGTACTAATATATTGTCAACAAAAAGCTATGTTTTTAATATTCTTACCACCAATTAATGAAATTATAGCCAAGAGTGTTAAACCTGGATTTTAATAATAACAAATTAACAGCCACATAGCCTTGAAACAAACGATTCCAATCTCTTTAAAATGTTAATCTTTTAAAAGCCGACAAAGACACAAATATGCAGGGTCATATCTATGCAACATTTAACCGTTTTCGTATAAAGCGTCGAAAGTATAATAATAGCTATGTGAAGAATTTATATATTGATAGGTTTGCTCATGGCGTTCAATGCTAGTTTGAAAGTAAAACGTTATACTTTTGAATTAATGTACTCAATTTCCTGACAGAAGATAATCTGAACAATTGTTTTATATAAGGTATTGACATTTTAAATTCATACACTTCAGCTTATAATGACCAGTCGAATAGATTATTGTATGTACATGAAAACATTTCTTGTATAAAGACATTTCAAATTATCAAGGAGAGCATTTGATGAAGTTCTCTTTATGCAAAAAAAGAACAAAAAAAGAAATAAAACCAAAACCAAAACATAATGTTTCTTTTTTACATTAAGTAATAATATCTTCAAATCAACCAAAAATGCATCGATGAGTGATAGAATGTATTTTATATTAAGCCTAGACGCACTTGCCCGCAATTTCAGGTTCATATGCAGAATTGAATTATATAAATGTTTATCTGCATCAATACATCTGATTCAGAAGTGATTTGAACAGCAACGGGAAACACTAAATGCAAGGAAATATGAATGATCGTCACTCGTTTTCAATAAATATAACACTAAATAAGGATAATAATACATTTGTTGGCATTTCTAATTCTAAATCAAACATCATTTTGAATTTAGTTTGAGCCGGCTCTGGCAGGTGTTAATAGTTGTTTGAATTTATTAATACCGTACACCAATATTCAAGCCAAGATTGTTTTTAATTTTGCCGGTTAAGGCTGTCATATGTTTCAAATTTAACAAACAGATAAAAAATTAAATGCATGTATCAAAATGTTTTTTCATGATATTGACAGGTAGCAGAATGACGTTTAAAAACGAAAACAACGAGCTGATCAAATGGCATATTTATGATATGATTCTTCTCTCATTAAACTTTAAATCATCGCATAAATCTTCCATGAATTCAAAAGAATGTGAATGTGTGTTGTTTCATTTAATCTTTTAAGATAAACGTATCTTTGAGATGATGCACTATAACATTAGCATACCAATTCCAAATCTTGATTTCTTATGTGAAAGGAAGTTTAAATGGTTTCAAAGAAAATTATAATTTTTGTCTATAACACAATATTTATCAAAATATTTCTAATCATTGGAACAAAATAAGATTGCAATAAATACAGTTTCACGGGATTCTCGTCGGGACAAGAAATTAAATTGAAAATTAAGAAAATAAAACTGATTAAAAACCGCATTAAAACAGTCTACAGGTACATAAATTGGGCAATACAGATACCCTGCAATTAAATGCTTATCTCAGTAACAGCTTGAATAACCTTTGTTTGTTGAGATCGATTTGGTTCATCAATGTTTCTCTGACGCTATTTCTATCTGGTTTACGCTTTAGATAAAGTGTGTTTTATTATAATAACGATTGTATTGTTTAACACACATCATCTTGCTGTCACTTTTATGTGTCTAGAAGTTGAAATGTCTCGTGATTGAAATCAGTATATCAAAACGTTAGCTAAAGAACATTCAAAGGTCATAACTATTAAAGATGATTTAATGATGTACGTTTCATTTTACTTGTATTTAAGATGCAATGACATATCATGCAGACGAAATTTTCCTAAAGGTTTTTTTGTAATGTGAACATCTGATGTCGAAAAGTAAGAGTAGATATCAATGAAGGTAAAGCATTATCAGCAGTTTTTATTCAACACTTATACAAAAATATTACTGTTTTTATATATTGAACATTTGGCTACCACTCCGCAATATGAGCTTAAGAAATGTACTGACGAACAGGGCTGTTTTAAATCTTGAGTTTTATTTTGTCTGTTTGTTTGGGTTTTATGCGCATGAACACAATTTAGGCGATCCGGCGCCGAAACAGGAAAGATGGTTAACCTCATGTGGTGCTAAATTTTAAAGCAACAGGATCAAAACCACCTCACCTGGAGCTAAGACATGCATAGACTACATTAATTCAAACCCATTTAGTCGATACTTAAGATCGAGCAGGTATGAACGGTGGATGCAATTCTGAGGCCTCAACCCTCAACCACAAAGGGGTCTCGAGTCTTACAAATAATGTAATTATCTATAGGTTTTAACTGATGCAAGGAGACTGAATATAATTATGAATTGCAGCAACCCTTAGATTATTTAACCTCTTTTACTTGCAATAATCATCAAATATTCGATAGTATATGATTGTAACAGTTTCGCCTCATACTCAGATAGTTTCCATTTATCATGAGACAGAATTTCTTAAATGTAAACGTCCGAATATCAAAGATTAGACTTTAATTTATTAAGTCAAATTATATTTATATTTAGATATTCAATTTGAATGAATTAACTTGTATGACTGTCTTGCCAAAAAAGATAATTTCAGAAGAACAGAAATTTATGATTGCAGATATCATTTCTTTTATGTATTACGATTAACATTTTGTTTGTCTAACTGAAAAAAATGCAAGCCAGCTGATTAAAATAATTATAGTTTAAAGCTTCAATGCGCCGGTTTCAAAGATATCTTTTTCTTTCATAGAATCAATGAAAAGGAAGGCACATTGGTGGCAGACAACCAAACAGTTCTCTCCTATGTTCTCAGTGACAAAGACGAAACTTCATGTACATCGTCAATAAAGAGAATAATTATAATATTTCAAATTGTGGTGACATATTAGGCTATAATGGATAATACTGCTATTAAGAAGTGCACATTACATATTGTCCTTGAAAAAAGCTCATACTAAATCATGGGTATTCTACGATATTCTATGTAACAGAACATTGGTTATTTCCTACGACCGGTAATGTTTAGTTTTACACAATCTATTTCCATATGTTTTATATTAAAAGCCTAATACATGTACCGGGGCAGACATTTTTGAATCTTGCCGATCAAAAACTAACCATTTATATAATTAATTTATATAAATTGATTATATTTTTACACATTTGTATTTACTTGTAACTGTAACGTACGGAAAGAATCAAACCGCACCCTAAATACATGCAGATATATAACTGAGAACAGGAAAGATATAAATTAGTATTTGTATGTCAATTGACAGGTAATTAAGTGCATATCATAACAAACATTGCAAATTGATTGATTTTGTATCGTGTGTGTATTTACTTTTATTATTATTTTACGGCATTGTCGAAACATGTGTACTAGACATTTCACAACATTGTTAATATGTTATTCAGCCTTTTTGATAGAATATGCATGGCAATAAATCTGAAAGACATAGTAGACAAATAATTATCCATTGATCAACTTCGTAACAAGATAATGTAATCACTGTATAGAAGATACCATCTTGCTTTGTTTGTTTACGGCGCGCCTACACAATGTAGCTCATATGGCGCCGAAACAGGAAATAGAGCAACATGGGGAATATTTTCTATTTATGTGAGCAAGTATTGCGATAAAAGAAAATACGAATACATATGAAAACGAATCCATCCTCATAAAACAAAATAAATACAGTCTAACTGCATAAGCCCGTGCTACTAGCGTGCGGTATGTTGCATTTTACAATAATCCGTAATGAACACACTCGACTCTGTGTTATTAAACACGGTAGTTATATATGTCTTTTACTTCAAAATTTAGTTTCCTGCAGCAGTATTTGTACATTAATAGACATTAATATATTACTAAGCATATAAGTCTTTTTCAAGCTAGGGATATTATAAACATGTATATTAGTGAAATAAACATATGACAAACAAACACAACAATAACAGCAAATAAATCTTAAGTTAAGAACGAAGTGATGATCTGGTTTAGCATGGCATGTCAAACCTATGACATTGTTAGTATACCAATATCCATTTATAATCATTACAGATAATTATAATGATATCTTACAAAAAGAAATAGCTAATTCCGAGAGAAATCGCATGCAAGACCAAATGATTCCGTTTGTATTTTAATCCCAGGGTCAGCTGATTTGTATTTCTAAAAAAAGTAAGTAATAGAACGTTATATGTAATAATGTTATATAAATAAATAAATTTGTAACAGTTCATATAAATAAATATATTTGTAACAGTTCTTTCTACTCGTTGTTTACAAAAATATACATTACAAATATTCATAGAGCATTTAGATTTTGAACTTTTTAACTCTTTTCACAATTACTATTCCATTGGCTATATAACATGTTTACATTTACATTGTATTTTCAATATCTTTCAAATGACTTAAAGTTTATATATTGTAAAGTTCCATTTTTCTTAAGAACATATTCAAACAATTTCCTTACCTGTATTATTATGCTACGACGTAATTGTTATACTTTGTCACTTTACGTTCTTTGCTAATGCTACAGAGATATACATAAAATATCAGCATATACGGTCAAAGATTGGTAAATTAGCCAGGCAATATCATTTAGCTTGATTGATTCAATTACTGCTGTAATAATAAAAAATTAAGGGCACATTAGATAATGATAGTCGCTCAAGACATGTAGGTTGTCAATCAGATCAATTTATCTGTGACAGTAACAGTCCCGAAAATATCGTGTGGAGAATAGCTGTCTACATGTACCTTTTCCAGTAAAAATAATTCTCGTTCCATTACTTCACTTTAGCCATAGGATTTAAGACTGTTATATGCACTTTAAGGATTCCGCTTCACGCCTTTTCATTAATTAAATTCTTTCTTTATTTTATTAAATATAAGGCATTTAATGTCTAAACTATCTGCTACACTGATAATTATAACTGGTATTGCTGGTTGTTAATACCACCCATATTGAATACATATACTTTTACGAATGTTACTGATTGAGTCTTGCAACATGTTGCAGTCGTAGCGTGCTCTATATCCTTTTCTACTATCTTGCATAATTTAAATGGACTTTTTATGGTGTGGGTGTATGTTTTGAAATGACAGTGCATGTAGTTTTGTAGGTCGCTGATTGCTATTTTGACACCAAACAATTACAACTACTGAATCATTTTACATAAAATACAATATAAACTAGATTTTATTTAGACATTTACCGCCTCCGTGGTCGAGGGGTTAGAGTCGATGACTTCTAATCCAGTTACCTCTCTGGCGTGGGTTCGATCCCCGGGAGATGCTTTGGTAGTTTAGCGCGGAGGAAGGTTGTCTAGTACTGGTGTAACTCTCCAGGAACGATGGTTAGGAAACTACCCGCCTATATGACTGAAATACTGTTGGGAAAAGGCGTAAAATGAAACAAGCAAACAAACAAATTTAAACATTTTGATTCATTGAATAAATATTGCATGAAGAAAATCTAATCAAGTTATTTTAAAATATAGTTTGTTCATTTGAATTTTGAATGTAGATCAAATAATTAACATTATTTTAAAAGTTTTTCCCAACACAAACATCCTAGAGGCTTTTGTATCAACATTATCGTATTTTATTTACTGCTTTTTATATGTGTAGCATAGAATTTCCTTGAAATTAGGGATAACAAATTATATATATAATCATCTTGAAATCACATTAATTGTTACAAATATATGGTCTTAGTCTTATAATTCCTATATGTTATCAATAACGATGCACATATTTATTCTATTAAACACTAGATTAGACATGAACAACGACAACAACATTATTTTGCTATCTTAAAGGTATCCCTACTTTTCTAATCGTTATTTAATATGCTTGCAAGTATGATTATTATTTTATTATTTTACTACAATTGTTTCACAAATAAAAAAAAACTGTTCTGACGTCATGAAGTTCCCAATCATATTTTTTTTTTGTTTAGCAAAGAAATAAAAGAATGGTTAATAACCCCGCTGTGTCCTTATTACGTGACTTGGAATCGTTAAACCAATAGAAATACTTTCGCAAAGCAAAGATCCATTATTGCTAAAGTAAAAAAGCACATAGTTTGTCAATGCAAAATTACAAACGAGCATCTTTACTATAAATTACATCTTAAAATATCCAGAGGAAAATATTTTTTTTTGCCGGCAGACTAAATACTGTGGAGATTTGTTAGTACTGATCGAAGTTGGTCTAAATGCGATGTTCATGTATTGTTATTATATTAAGTATACTATTATTATATACACTACTTGACAAACAACAAAGAATGAAAAGGCCTTAGATAATTCTTGTTCCTTAAATATAACTTTAATAAATCATTTATATGTTCTTATACATAAACCTTCACTTTCATTGTTTTAAACATTAATTGTATCATAGTTTGGGGACCTTTCTGTTGAAAAAGTGTCAGAGTTGAATCGAATACATATACATGCATAGTGCGGTAACTGGAGTGCAGGTATCAGTTACCCGCACTCCAGATCATGCCCGTTGATTGGCTCATTTTTGCTGGGGTTTACATATTGTGACGGCAGAGAAAGGGAAAGCGGCAGAAATATCATATTCAGATGCTCGATCATTGGTTACTTTTTCCCAGGGTTTAAAATTGTGACAACAGGGAACGTGTTTTTATGTTTGACTATGATACAAAAGACAAAGAACACCAAAACACTCGGCAATCTGATTTATACTCGGGGGGCTACGCCCCCTCGTACAAATCAGATAGCCTCGTGTTTCGGTGTTCTTTCTATTGCTAATTCATCTCCAGATATTAAGAATATCGTTGATTGGCTAATATATTAACATTTTGTGTAAATTTTATTGAAAATTATATTTGTACACTTTTTTAGGTTTTCATTTTAATTATCTGGTTTAAGTTTCTACCGTTTAGTTTGTGTCATTTTTAGTCAGGTATTCTACTGAAGTACCTGTTGGATGTAAACCTAATGACTTATCCCTAATATGTTCTAATATATTGTCAGCAAAGCCAAATATTTGCAATATTCTTAACGTCAAGCCGAAAGTGTTAACCTATTTTTTTATCATAGCAAATTAAAACAGCCAAATAGCCTTTGAAGGAAAAAGTATAATCTCTTTAAAGTACTTATCTTCTAAAATCCGACAAAAACACGTATATGCCGATTCATAACTATTTAACATAAAACCATTTTCATATTAAACGTCACAAATACAAACAAAGCTAGGTAAAGAAGTCATATATTGATACATTTGCTCATGGCGTTCATTACCAAAGTAAATGATATAATTTTGACGGACTCAATTACTTTTAACTAAAAATTAGCACAATGATAAAATAATAATTATAATAATTATCCTAATAATCCTAATAATAATAATAATAATAATAATTAATATAAATATTTAAAAAAAAGATATTTAATTTAGAAAGGTCAAGTTTAAGCAAGAGAAGTCAAATATTTTACCATATATATGGTTTGTTTAAGTGTGCTAAAGATTGAAAACAAGATGCAAATCGATTTGTATGTTTTTCACATGCAAGAGTTTAATGTTTGAATAACTTTACAACGGGTATTCTACCATTAATATGTTACCTTGTTTCTTTAAGCATAAATAAGTCTTTGGGAATATGAACAATAAAATCAACAAATAAATTCAAATCTGGATTACATGTTGAATGAAAAGGAAGTTTTAATGATTTCAACAAACAAATAATTTTTCTGTCTGAATATAATGTTAATGTTAAGAGGAATTTCATCGAAACATCCATATTTCTAAGCGTTGAAACAAAAAGACAGTTATTGATACCATTTTAATGAGAATCAAGCGAGTAAACCTGAGCAATCAGGAAAAAACAGACTTCTACTGAAATTATATTTAAACATAAACTTACGTTATGGTAATACATAATCTACGGGAAAAAAAGCTCATACACCCTACAAAAGTATACATATCTCAGTTACATGCTTTATATGCTTAAAACGATTGGATTCTTTATTGTTTCTCCGACGCTTTGTATTTGATTTATGCTTCAGATAAAGTATGTTTTTATTGTAATACTAATTATATTGTCTCATACCATCTTGCTATCGCTTTTATGTGTCTAGAGGTTGAAATGTTTCGTGATTAAAATCAGTATGTCAATACGATAGCTCAAGAACATTCAAAGGTCATTACTATAAAAGATGATTTAATGAGCAACATTCGTCTTACATTTAAGAGGCAATGTAATATCAAGTTGGAGACAAGTTTATTTCAAATTTGCATTCAGGCCACCGGCCCATACACATGTTTACATAAAATATATATATTATATATAAACACAATAGCATAATGACATGACAGCTAGTTAGGATAATATAACATCGCATAATATATAGATTTACATAGAGTTGTATAAAGTACAATGACATGTTGTCAGAGCAGCATTTTAGCCAATTTTCACAAAACATATAATTATGTAATAAGATTTAGCAACTGACATAAAGACATTTAAGATAAAGATTCATTTCGCAGTTTAAATGCATAATATAAAAACATTGATAAGTTTCGTATTGTCTTAACACTTTTGCATGACATTAATAAGTTAAATTTATGATTATTTGGATGTTCCCAATACTTATTTGGTATAAATTGTTGACGTAGATTATTATATAAAGGACATTTTAACAGAAAATGAAATTCGCATTCAATTTCATATCGACAGTGTATACAAAAACGGATTTCCCTTGGAATACCAATATGTCTTCCTTTCTCTATCATCAATTGATGAGAAGATGACCTAAAAGCAGCAAGACTACTCCTAAATTTCAATATATCTATACAGTCCAGATATTTTTCAAAATTAATATTACATTTAAAATTTCTATAGAATACTAGCTTTCTGTTTTCTAAACACTCACTGTTCCAATTTTGCATGTACTGATCTTTTAATCTATTTACATAAAGGGTAAGGAATAAGTTTGCATTTTCAACCTTTTGTTGTTCCCAAATATAGCCAAAACTATTCTTATAGAGATTTAATCGTAGAGTTGTCACCCAATTTTTATAACCTAGTTCATCTAACCGTTTAAGCATAAAATAACTTTTTTTAACATATCTCTCATCATCCATATATAAAATCCATATCCAAAATTTAATACATCTTTTTGTTGCATATATATACAGTGGGTATCTTCCACAATCTCCCATTACAACTGCATTACACGACTTTAAAGAAATATTCATAAATCTCTTACATGCATATATTTGAACACGTTCTATACAATCCCTAACTTCAAGTCCCCATATTTCTGACCCATATAACAAAACAGGACATATTTTTGAGTCAAACATTTTAAAATAAGATTTACCTGACATTGGTAAAAGATTATACATATTTTTTAAAAGGATAACTAATACTTTTTTGCTTTTATAGCTAAATTTTCAGACATTTTATACAATGATAATTTACTAGTGAAATTTAAACCCACATAGGTAAAGGCATTTACTGTTTCAATAAGGTTATCATTATAAAACCATTTTTCTCGTTTAGATAGGTGACCTCCGTTTTTAAAAACAACAATTTTCGTTTTTTCAACATTTACATTAAGTTTCC
Source organism: Ruditapes philippinarum (assembly GCF_026571515.1). Classification (NCBI taxonomy): domain Eukaryota; kingdom Metazoa; phylum Mollusca; class Bivalvia; order Venerida; family Veneridae; genus Ruditapes; species Ruditapes philippinarum. The sequence continues at coordinate 188,929 of NW_026861047.1, forward strand.
ATTCTAAACAATATTTTTGAAGACCGTTGAGTTGATTTTGTAAACCTACGATGGTATCTGAAATCAAACCTACATCATCTGCAAACATTAAAAGAACAAGAACCGGTTGAACCGGGTGATGCTCCCCGAGAAGGTTCTGGACACAGGAAAGTATAACAAGAGCTGTCGGAAGGACAGCACGCTCGACTATTCTAAGTGCTTGATAGTAAAAGAGCCTTGATAATGTATAATTTTTTAAGTTCACAAAAGGGCTAATTTTTTTTTATAAATTCATGTTATAGGCCTTAGAGAGAGTCTAATTATACAGTATTGCCTTGACTATTCGGAAGGAAATGTCACAAGGGTGTTTTATTGAGTATAATAATACTAATTACCTATGAATACATAAATTTGACAGGAAAGGTACAAAGGCTTGTAATTAAGATGTTTTATCAAGTAAATCACTGCTTTGTTATCATGAATGCATAAAATTGTCCCCAAAAAACACAAACCCTTAAGTAGTTATTGAGATACCAGCTTACAAGCAAAACCTTACCATGAATTTCTAAGTTGAAAAAAGGGGAGAAAAATCAGCCTAAATGCAAGATAGAATTATGGATCTTTGTCAATGACCTACAATTATGACCCTAATTGCATATGAGAAGTTTTAAATAAATATCTTTAATAGTTATTGAGATATGTAAAACTTGCGCAAGAGACTAAGTAGAAAGGGAATATGAATCAGCCTTAATTCAAGATGGAATTATGGAACTTGGTCAGTGACATACAATTATGACCCTCCAATTATGACCCTAAGTGCATGATTGTGTAAAGTTTCAAGGAAATATCTTTGAAGACCTTTAACCTTTAACCAAAATTTCTAAGTTTCATAGGGGCAAATAATTCTACAAATATTGCAGGCAAAGTTATGCAATTTTGCAAACTGATGTACATTGTTACTATAAAAAAGTATTTTAAATTTCAATTGAATATCTCGAGCAATATTTGAGATATTTGACTTTACAAAAAAACTTTAACCAAAAAATTTCTAAGTCCAAAGGGGCATAATTCTGTCAATATTGTAGGCAGAGTTATCCAATTTGTCAATCTGATGTACCTTGTTACTATAAATAAGTAATGTAAGTTTCAATTTAATATCTCAAGCAATAATTGAGATATTAGACTTTACAAAAAACTTTAACCAAAATTTCTAAGTTAAAAAGGGGCATAATTCTGTCAATATTGTAGGCAGAGTTATCCAACTTGTCAATCTGATGAACCTTGTTACTATAAATAAGTATTGTAAGTTTCAATTGAATATCTCAAGCAATAATTGAGATATTTGACTTTACAAAAAACTTTAACCAAAATTTCTAAGTTAAAAAGGGGCATAATTCTGTCAATATTGTAGGCAGAGTTATCCAACTTGTCAATCTGATGTACCTTGTTACTATAAATAAGTATTGTAAGTTTCAATTGAATATCTCAAGTAATAATTGAGATATTTGACTTTACAAAAAACTTTAACCAACGCAGACGCCGACGCGGACGCTGACGCCGACGCCGACGCCGACGCCGGGGCGACTGCAATAGCTCTCATATTCTTCGAATAGTCGAGCTAAAAAAAATGAACAAAGGGCAAAAACTCCAAACAGGCAAGGCAGAGGTATGTTTTTTTGCACTGCACTTCTATTCAATGAGATCTATCTATCTATAAAGTTTCCTGATGATATCAGAATTATGTCCCGGGTAAAATTCAAAGTGTAAAAAATGAACAAAGGGCAATAACTCCAAAATTAGACCAGGCTTTGTTTAGGTTCTTTAAGCATTGCAGTTCTATCCAATTATATCTAGCTACCTACAAAGTTTCATGTTGATATCTCTAATAGTTTTAAAGTTATGTCCCGGACAAAAGTCAAAAAGTAAAAATAAACAAAGGGCAATAACTTCAAAATAAGGCAAGGCAGAGTAATGATTCTTAAGCACTGCACTTCCACCCAATGAGACCTATCTATCTACAAAGTTTCATGTTGATATCTCTTATAATTTTAGAGTAATGTCCCGGACAAAGTTCAAAGTGTCAAAATGAACAAAGGGCAATAACTCCAAAATAAGACCAGGCTTTGTTTAGGTTCTTTAAGCATTGCAGTTCTATCCAATTATATCTAGCTACCTACAAAGTTTCATGTTGATATCTCTAATAGTTTTAAAGTTATGTCCCGGACAAAAGTCAAAAAGTAAAAATAAACAAAGGGCAATAACTTCAAAATAAGGCAAGGCAGAGTAATGATTCTTAAGCACTGCACTTCCACCCAATGAGACCTATCTATCTACAAAGTTTCATGTTGATATCTCTTATAATTTTAGAGTAATGTCCCGGACAAAGTTCAAAGTGTCAAAATGAACAAAGGGCAATAACTCCAAAAGTAGGCAAGACAGTGTTACAGTTCTTGTGCACTGCAAACCTACTTAATGAGATCTATCTACCTACAAAGTTTCATGTTGATACCTCTTATAGTTTTAGAGTTATGTCCTGGACAAAGTTCAAAGTGTGAAAATAAACAAAGGGGGATAATTAAAAAATTAGGCAAGGCAGAGTTACGGTTCTTGTGCACTGCACACCTACTCAATGAGATCTATCTACCTACAAAGTTTCATGTTGATACCTCTTATAGTTTTACAGTTATGTCCTGGACAAAGTTCAAAGTGTAAAAATAAACAAAGGGGAATAATTCAAAAATTAGGCAAGGCAGAGTTACGGTTCTTGTGCACTGCACACCTACTCAATGAGATCTTTCTACCTACAAAATTTCATGTTGATACCTATTATAGTTTTAGAGTTATGTCCCGGACAAAGTTCAAAGTGTAAAATAAACAAAGGGGGATAATTAAAAAATTAGGCAAGGCAGAGTTACGGTTCTTGTTCACTGCACACCTACTCAATGAGATCTATCTACCTACAAAGTTTCATGTTGATACCTATTATAGTTTTAGAGTTATGTCCCGGACAAAGTTCAAAGTGTAAAAATAAACAAAGGGGAATAATTCAAAAATTAGGCAAGGCAGAGTTACGGTTCTTGTGCACTGCACACCTACTCAATGAGATCTATCTACCTACAAAGTTTCATGTTGATACCTCTTGTTGTTTCAAAGTTATGTCCCGGACAAGAAAAGGGGACGGACGGACGGACGGAAAGACGGACGGACGGACGGACGGACAAGGCGGCGACTATATGCTCCCCCGAAATTTTTTCGGGGAGCATAAAAATTTCAATATCTCCAGGTGATAACTGCACACCATGAGTAGCATTTTGTCTCAAAAAAGACTCCAAATCATTCATAAATAAGCAAAACAAAATTGGACTGAGCTTACATCCTTGTCTTAAACCTAGAGGGCATTCAAAGCAATCAGTTAAATTATTATTACTACTTTTGACACATGCTTTTATTGATTTATATATACTCTGTATAGCAAAAAGTAATTTACCTTTAAAAACATGTTGGTACAATGCATAATAAAGCTTTGATCTATTTACAGAATCAAATGCCTTCTTGAAATCTATAAAGGCTACATAAACCTTTTTACCTTTCATACCTAAATATTTACTCACTATTGAATATAATACAAAACCGTTATCAATGGTCGAATATCCACTACGAAAACCTGATTGGGCTTCAGTAATTTTATGTAGAGCCTCAGAGTAAAAAGTTACACGTGTTGTTAATATACTAATATATAGCTTACTAAAAATATCTAAAAGAGCAATACCTCTGTAATTATCTGGATTGTTAATTTTTCCTTTTTTATAAAGAGGAACTATAACTTCTTCTGACCAATTTGAAGGAAATTCACCTGATGTGTAAAGCCGGTTAAAAAGCTTCCTAATATAAGGTAGTAAAATGTGTATACCAAAAATAAAATGTTATGCTACCAAATTACCTGAAGAAGATTTTTTAGGATTTATATTTTTCAAAGCCTCAAGAATTTCATCATCAGTTATGTCACTATTAAACAAGCTGTCTTCAATATCATCTAATATAAGGTTATCAGGTACATTTACATCATCATCAACACTAGTTTCAGTATTACTATTGAACACCTGTTTGAAATGTTCATACCATTGATCAGATGTAATATCTGGATGACACTTTACACTATTTGTCATTCTGTTAAGATTTCTCCAAAATAGTTTGGAATCACGGACAGTTGATTCCAGTTTTCTTAAACAAGCCTCATTATAACTTTTCTTTTTTAATCTACATGTATTTTTATAATTTTTCTTACTTTCAAGGTAATTGTCAAGATCAAAAATGCTCCTACTTTCACGGAATTTTCTTAAACATTTATTACAGTTTACCTTTAAAACCTTGCATTCTTTGTCGTACCAACACTGTTTATTGAAATTATTCATAGGTTTTCTTTTGTATTTTCTGAAAGGGTCACTACATGATAGAATTGCATTTTCAAAACTATTAATAATATCATCAATATTGGAAAGGTTATCATCAACTTGCCTATCTATTACATCAAAAATTCCTTCTGTAGCCTTTTCTAATAAAAGAGACTCAAACACATTACCATTGTCCTTGTTAATACAAAATGTAAAATTTTCAGATTTAGAATTATTTCTTATATTACGGCTTAATGACACTTTGTTAACAGATGTATCTATATCTAGTGTTAAACAAACTGGTAAATGATCACTTTCGGACCTATTTTCAACAGTAAGATTAAAAATTCTTTCAAAAATGTTTCTGCTACTAATAAAATAATCTATAACACTGCAACCAAATGGGCTACCAAAAGTAAAATCTCCACTATTAACGCCAAATCTACCATTTATGATATATACAGAGTAACATTTACAAAAATCAATCAAATCTCTACCAAATTTATTAACAATATCATCACTATTGTGACGTGTAATAACCACATCATCATTTAAAATTTCAACATACTCCTGTAGCTCTGGAATAGACTCGCTCACTGACGTAAAGTCTTGTAAGTTACCTGTTCTACAATTCAAATCACCACAAATAAGTAGTTCATGATTTCTAAACACATTTGCATTTTCAACAATAAGGTTTTCAAAACATTGTATGCCACGCATGTTATCAATTTCATAAAATGGGGAGTTTTCAGGTGGCAAATATAGACATGCAAGGATAATATCTTCTTCGGTATTAAAACATTTTCTATCAATATAAAGAATGACTCCATATTCAAAAGTTTTACAAATACGACTAAATAGAGGTACAAAATTATTGTTTATATATACTAAAACACCCCCCATATTTCTTCCACCTTTTTTAGAACATTTCGCTGTACAAAAATGGCAAGTGTAATTTCTTAACAAATGTTGACTTAAATCTTCGTCTATCATCCACGTTTCTGTTAAACAAACAACATCAAAAGTTTTTAAGTATTCAATAAAATCACTATCATTTATTTTCTCTTGAAGACCACCTATATTCCATGTTAAAATTTTCAAAATGTTCCGATCATGTGCAAGACTTCGGCCTACCCCCTATTCGTAACCTGTATTTGATGAAGCAGCAGATGTGACCATACTGGCTGGAGAAGATGGTTGATTTGTCTCAATCTTCCTTGATGCCTTTTTGAATATTCTGGTGTTTTGGGACCATCTAGTTTCTCTTCTCGAATATATAATGTTCCACTTCTGAAATAGCCCCTTTTACCTTGCCTTGCTAGTTCTTTTAGTTCCTTTTGTTCCCAATTAGTAAGATCACTTCCAATTTTGATACCCCTTTCTCGAAGAACATCGCGCACCGCAAATAGCTTTACTTTACTTTCTATATTCTTAAACTTCACTAGTACCATTCTGGGCTGATCCACTTGTAATATTCCAATTTTTTTAACACTGAGAATCTGGGAAGAATCATTTATATTATTAGGTAGGGCAGTTTTAAGCACTGTTTCCTGTACTTTACTTTTCAATTATTCGTTTGTTTCGTTTTCATCCTCTGATAAACCAAAAATTCTTAAATTGTTTCTTCGGGTTTCCTTTTCAAGAAAATGAATGTGTTTTTCAAGTTTATCAAAATCTTCACATTTCTTCTCATAGTTAAATGCTAATTGTTCAAGATCTAAGGTATTAACTTCCATTTTGTAAGACAATGTTTCATTATGTGTTTCAAGTTGGGTCAGCCTAGCTTCCAAACTATTTTGCTTTGTTTCAATTGCTTCAACCTTTGACTTTATACCAGACATTTGATTTTTTAACTCTCCTATATCTGATCTAACTGCTAGAACTTCGTCTCTAACCTTTTCTATTCTGTCATTCGACTTTTTGATTGCATCAAGAATTTGCTTTGTATCATTAGAAGGTCCAGGATTTAGCTCAATATCAGATGACAAAAGTAATACTCTTTGGTTATATGACATATATAATAATTCAGGCTCCGTGCAACCATTTAAAACATTTGACACACTTTCAATGTCACCCATAAATTGTGCTGGTGCAACTTTGATTTTGTCCAGAGAGGTATATATATATTGTATGGAGGACAAAAGACTTAGAGTTCCTAAGAGCATCAACATGATGACAATACATGATGCAAGAACTCTATAATGAATATCTGAAGGCGTATACGAAGAATTGAAACGTTTTTTTGTCACATGTTTTCTGGTAGAAGTCACCTTTTTACCACCACAAAATAGACCTATGCGATTTCTGTATACTTCAATATCTACTCCCATTTTAGATAAGCTGAAATAGCTGGACTGAATCAACAAAATAAAGAAGATGATTGATGTCACTTATTTGCTTCCGTAGATTTTCCTTTTTGATAAGAATTATACCCACAGTCACAATAAATAGGAGTATAACTGTTTATATAACTGTTAATAGACGGTATATTAGTAAAGAATAGATCTGATATGCTTCACTGATCACCAGGTAGGTAAATCCAGGTATAACTATTACACAATATCCAAATATTCAAATATGTGTATACAAATATCTATCAAAGTTTCTCAAAAAGTCTACAACTAAACAAAAAATTACAGATACCAGCATTTAGTCCGTATGTTCATGATCATATCCATATATTTATATTGTAATTCCAACTCCAGAAAACCCTTAAAAACACAGATAAATTCACTGACAAAGAAACACATCTGCCATGTCAATACACTCAATATCATCAACTCAAGTAACTATTTATGACTTATTACTTATTTCAGTCGAATTTATTATTAAAAATATATGTATGTTGTAGTCTGATTATATAATGTATGCAATAGATATGTTTTAACTAAATACTTCTAAAACAGTTATGTAACTGTTATATTTTGTTAATTGCCATTTATTACATGTAAATATGATACATATATACATTTGTAAGCGAGTTGATATTTTTCCGAAACTAATGCCATGACTCGGAATGCACCATTCTTCTCTTAGAACAGATGCTATCCTAGAATAAGATGATTGATTGCAGTTAAGAGACATTTTCATTATTTACATTTGACCTTTTGTCCCATCAGCATACTAAAAATACAACGAGACACAATGAATTGTATTGTGGGAATATAATATTACAGAGAGCAAAATGCAGTATGACACTACCAATTATTACGGACGCTTTCACACTGTGCGCTTATGTGTGCCAAATAAAAATTAATATATCATGTTGACTAACTGTAATTTCCATGTACTCTTATTATGTAAACAAATATGTCTTGAGGAATGCCTTCATTGAATGCTATCCTTCCTTGTTGATGTTTGTTTTCATTATTTGCAGATGAATACAAACTTTGAAATGTGTAAATGGTGCTGCTTAACATTGATCTCTCGGGAAGCAAATAATGTAAATAAAAAATATGTAATAATGTTTCTGGCTGTTTATTTGATTATGTTACTTCCTATTATATCGGAAGATTGAAAGTCTTCAAAAAACGAATGTTAAAATATTTAAACTCAAATATGTTTATATATTCTTAAAGAGTTCCGTATTCATAATAAATGTTACACCAAAAACACTGTAACCTGATAAAGATCACTTGCTTCCAGGAAAATATTTTAATTATTCACATCACTTTAATACAAAATACTTTAATATTGTTTAGAAATGTCTTTAAACCGTTTAATAATTTGTTCAAAATACTCTTTTGCGCAAATGGCCATATCAGTAATCAATTAGCACGTTTAACTATTAATTTTTAAATTATAATTCAGCCGGAAAAGCGATAATAACATTTATAGCACTTTATTCTTTTGTATTTCATTCACAAGTTTGTAACATAGAATTTCCTTGATAATCCTTGAATCCCATTAACTGTTAACTTACAAACACATAGTGTTAGTCTTATTATTCCTAAATTTTACCAATGACGTTGCATAAATGTTGTAATTGAGGTTGTATACCACACTTAAGTGAAATAATACATATGTATATAATTATGCTTACAAAACAATTTTCAAACATCAAAGAATATGTAAAATATGTACTGCAAATATTTGTACATGTATTATATGTAGTCATTAAAATATTTGCATTAATTTGTTATTGAAAAATTTGAATTAGACTTAATAGAAAAAAAATTTACCTCCTTTTATACATATGAAATGTTAAATTCGGTAATATCTTTATAAATAATGCTTTTTAAAACTTACGAAATTGATAAATCTTAATTTGAGCATCATGATTATGATATAAAACCATAAAAACAATTTCTTTTACATGATCTTTAAGTATGCTGTCAACTACGATTATTACTTAACAGTTTTGTTACAATTGTTTCACAAATAGGCGAATCTGTTCTGACGTCATATAGTTCCCAGTCATAATTATTGTTGTTATTGCAATGAAATTAAAGAATGGTTAATAACCGCGTTGTGTCATTATTACGTGACTTGGAATCATTAAACCAATGGAAACCCTTTTCGCAATACAAAGATCCATTATTCTTAAAATAAAAAAGCACATTGTTTGTCAATGCGAAATTGCAAACGAGCATCTTTACAATAAATCATATCTTAAAACATCTAGAGGAAAGAATGCTTTTGTTTGACATCAGACTAAATACAGCGAAGATTTTTTATTTGATAGAAGTTGGTCTCAATGGGATGTACATGAGTTGTTATCATATTAGGTAACTATAATTTATATTAAACACTACTTGACAAACAACAGAGAATGAAAAGGCTTTAAATAATTCTTGTTCTTTAAATATATCTTTAATAATTCGTTTTATTTAAGAAGAGTATTCGTTGATATGCTAATAAATTAACATTTTGTGTAAGATTTATTGAAAAATACATTTGTACACTTTTCATTATTTGTGTGCTCTTTTTCATTATTTTGATTAATTTTCTTCTATTAAGTTTGTGTTATAATTTAGTCAGTTATTCTACTGAAGCACCTGCAGGAAGTCAACTTAATGACTGATTATGAATATCTGTTACTAAAACAAAAAGATACATTTGCAATATTCTTAAAGTCAATTAATGAAATTGTAGCCGATACAATGGATACGTATCTTTTTACCATAGCAAAGTAACCACATAGCCTCCAAAGGAAAAATCCAATCTCTTTAATAAAATCCGTCAAAGACACATAATATGCAGAGTAATAACTATTTACATAAAACCACTTTCTCATTGTGCGTCACAAAAACAACCAAAGCTTAGTAAGGAAGTCATATACTGATACTTTAGCTTTTGGTATTACGTATTTAAAAAGAAATATTTCATTAAGTAAATTTAACTTTATGCAAGAAAAGTCTATTTTTGTACTTAATATACGGTGGGTTCGAGTAAGCTTAAGATTAAAAACACGATGCAAATATCAATTTGTATGCTTTTCACATGCAAGCGTTTAATGTTTGCATAACTTTAAAACGAGTAATCTTCCATTGATAAATTACCTTATTTCTTTAAACGTAAACAAGTACAAATGTACTAGGGAATATGAACAATAAAATCAACAAATGAATTCAAATCTAAGAAAATGACGTTTAAATTATTTCAAAAAACAAATATATATCTTTTAATATAACGTCAATTTTAAGAAGATTTTCACCAAAACATCCATATTCCTAAGCATTGAAACAAAATGCCAGTAATAAATACCATTTCGGATCTAAAACGCTAGATGAGAATCGTGCAGGTAACCCTGAGCAATTTAGGAAAGAAATGATATTTATCCATAAACGTACATAATGGTAATAAATGTATGATCCACAGAAATAAAGAGATTATACACCCTACAAAAGTACGCATATCTCAGTTACAGCTTCAGTAACTTTAGTATGCTAAAAACTATTGGATTCTTTAATGTTTCTCCGACGCTTTGTATCTGATTTATGCTTCAGATAAAGTATGTTTCATTGTAATAACAGTAATATTGTCTCATACCATCTTGCTATCGCTTTCATGTGTCTAGAGGTTGAAATGTCTCATGATTGAAATCAGTATGTTAATACGATAGCTCAAGCACATTCAAAGGTCATTACTATAAAAGATGATTTAATGAGCAACAGACATCATACATGTATTTAAGAGGCAATGTCATATCATCCAGACAAAAAGTAACTCAAAGCCGAACTATTTATGAGGTGAGTTTAATACTGTTGACCTCCAAATTAAATGTCAGTAAAAACATGGCATAATCAATTGTTTTCATTCAGCATGTATTATGTGTAAATAGTTGGATATTGTTGAACAAATGGAAAAAAATATTTTGCCCAAAGCGAGGCTCAGAAAAATTCTGAGGAACAGGGGTATTTCTCGTAACTATGTAATTATATATAAAATTAGTTGTAGCAACACCTGTTTGATTTAAATGTCATTGAATTATAATATGTATTAAAAATGTGTTGTAACAGACTATTGTGCATTATACTAACATTATAGTTTCAAAATATCATATAAGACATAAACATGACTGAGCTATAAATGTTAGGGTCTTAGGTGCAATTGTTTAAATATCACACAAATTATTCACTAAAAAAACTTTAAGATACTAAATTCCTCTTATTATTCATTTTAAATTTAATTAACTTGTCTGTCTAGGTTACCAAAAGTAATTTATAATTCCAGACAAAACGTAATTTATGACTGTAGATAACATTCTTGTGTGTATCAAATTTGCATATCTTTCTGTGAAAGTGTCAATTAATGAAAATATAGTTTTAAGTCCTAATACGACCGATAACAAAAATAGTCAACCTTTGTAGTGCTATTTCATGTAAAGCAGCGTATTGTAAGGTGCACTAAACGAGACAGCTATGGGTGGAATTACATTGAATTCTGAAAATAATAAAAGGTTATGAAGCAATGACGCCTGCATATCAATCAAGACCAGTTTTAAAAGCAGGCATCATATCCTAAGGATATAAATCATCACTTCAAGATATCAAATGCGTAATAAAGAGCAATTTATTGGCTGATATAAAATCTGTTCATGTATATTGTTAAATAAGCACTCGCAAGCACGTTTTTTGCTTCCTTATACCTTATGACAATTTTTGTATTGGTCGGAGTAAGAAGATGTTTTTTAACGTAAAAGAAAGAATGCAATATAAAATTATTTACTTCTTCGTGTAAAATTATTTTTTACAATTCATTACAAGGCATAAACTGCAGTCATGATGGTTTCATAAACGTTTAAAAGATATTTAAATTATGTTCTTATAAATTTTCGTTAATTGTACGCTGTTTAAGTAACTGAAAAATAAAGTTGTAACCGGTTATCCCAGGTAAAAAGTCTTTGCCAACTTAGAGATGCTATAGGTTTGAATCGAATGTCCTAAAGGCTCAGGGCAATATGGAAAAAGGAACATTGTCTAGTGCGCAAACAATCAACAGGGAAGTAAATGGTAAAATAATTAAAACAGAAAAACATCGATATCTTTGAAAACATTTTTATAGACTCGAAGATATATTGGCAATCATTGTTTAAGAAAGACATTTATTAAGTTTGCCATTATATATAAAAGGAACATTTTGCATACATGAACAATTTACCATACATTAAATGACAATACATATATCCTTTTTTACTTTTACAACCCAATATTATGATGAATCGCAATTTTTCGTCTTAAATAAAAACAAAGAAGATTCCGAAGTTCCATGCAAACTGACTGTACTTGCGAAAAACAATAATATTTATACAAGCTTATCTGATTGTTTTTATTGATTCAATAACATTTATTTAAAATATTAACGGAAAGCAGGTAACACAATCACAAACTATATATCCTCCAAAAGGACAGGACAAAACAGTTTAGCAGAAATTTATTCAGAAATGAATCTAAAATAAAAGCATACACGATAAAAAATTGGTAAGATAACCAGGCAATATAATTTAGTTTGAGTGATTCCATTAAGTCTTGTGATGGAAACAATTAAGGGCACTCTAGATAATGACAGTCCCTCAAGACATGTAGATTGTCAATTAGACCATTTCATCTTCCCTGAGAAACTCTTGTTTAGAATATCCGTCTCTGTTTCCAGTGAAAATACGTTTTAATGACTTACTTTTGACCTCAATTTTGCCTGGGTGTCCTTTTATGATTTTAAACTATGATGTGCTAAAGTAAGGTTCAGCTTAAAGCCTTTTCATTTTTCATACTCTTTACTACATTAATCGTATGAGACCTTTATTTTCAAATATAAGATAATCTACGATTTGTTGACTAATCTAATCTAGGATTTGTTGACTAATCTAATCTAGTATTTGTTTGCCATTTTTACAGGGTTTCTTTTGAAATTCAATTGTTATAATTCATTTATTATATATTATATGATACATACATTTGTCACATTGCTTATATTTTTCCAAAACTGATGACGTGGCTCGGAATATAGCATTGTTCTCTTTGTACAGTTGTTGTCCTAGAATATATAATTGATTACAGTCGGGAAACATTTTCATTACTTACATTTGACATTTTGACTCATCAGTATACCAACATTACAACGAGACACAATGAACGGTATTGTAGGAATATGATATCACTACAAACATCACGCCTAGGTAATATCTTCTAAGCACCATACTGACTGATAACATATTACATTTTCTCTTATTTCAACAAATATATCTTGCAGATGAATACCACTTTGAAAATGTGTCAACGGTAATGCTCAACATTGACCTTTCGGGAAGTAAGTACTGTATAATGATGTCTAGTCGGTAACATAACTTTGTTTATTTGATTGTCTGACTTTTATTTTACTATAATTGTGAAAGAGAACGAAGTTGATTTTAACTTCCTGTCCTCTCTTTGACATCATATTGTCAAACATACACTTTGATAAACACCAAAGCTTACATTTTGAATCTACCTGTTTTCTTAAATTATATATTTATAACATATTTCAAGCTGAACGATGGTCACTTTTACATTATTATATGTTATATCATTTATATAAATTCTCTTGAAGGGAATGATACAGATTCGATTATCAATAACTTAAAGGTATTTTTGAGTTTGATAAATGTTATGTGTTTAAGCAGATATTGTATCGCCAACAATACGATACCGTATATCGATTCATTCTGTTGCATATTCTTTTGATTTATCAAGGCCAGGTTTCTTTTATTAACGGCCCTAATTATATAATAATATGAAATATATCATAGCAATTATGAGCTATATGAGCTGATATTTTGCTTTTGCAGAAAATTAAAAGATATGATGTTTTATGTTCTTTATACAACAACTGTCATTGGAGAAGAAACCAATCATGATTTATGACAGCATGATAATGTCCGATTAATAAATCTAAGAAACGCAGTAAAGAACAAAATTTATAACTGCGATGACAATACCTAATGAACTTTTTTTTAAAATATAGTACTACTATCATTTTAGATATCTTCATTCTATTTTATGTATTCCAAAATCGATGGCAGATATTTCTTTCTCTTGGAAAGATGTTTTTCTGTCCAAGCATTGAGTGTACTTGCTTGATTTTTCGACTGATATATGCTGTAACTACAGACCCATAAGTGCAAAATGAAATGCATACGGAGTACAGCAGGAATCTCAAATTCTGATGTGGGGTTTCGCTAACAAGGTACAGTAACAAAGCTCCATCAATTAAATCATAAGAAACAAGACGAGAATGCAAAAATCAGTGATATACCGGTATATGACTGATGGCATTGTACACAAGAATGTATTTTATATACTTTACCATTTGAAATTATCTATTTGCAGTCAAATGTAAAAATTATATTATAAAAAGATGATGAATTTCAAAATATGTTTTTAATAACTTTATACATATATATATGGAACAGTACATGTATATTCTTTAAAAAAAAAAACCTGAGCTTTTTTATATATGTTTCTTTGTTATTTCCTTAAGCATACATGACGGTTCAGTATGAGACATTTTCTAAGGCTCCAATCGAACAATATAGCGCAATATGAAGCCACAAACGTCATCACATACATTATTTAGTTTAGATGTATGTTAAAGTTTATGGAAAACATCATCGGCAAGTTTAGAAAATGCTAAACTGAATGGTAAATGTTAGTACATTGATTAATATCACATGAAGTCTAGAATAAATAATATCAAAACTATTCATTTTAACTTGAAGTTAGAATGACTTACAGCATTTTCAGATATGCTTTAAGAAAACCATTAAGCAGAGTGTAAATTATGTGTACAATACACTATTATGCAATATTGTCAGATTTTAATATTGAGTCCGATAAGACGAGCACACAGCTGTCAATCTTTTAATAATTTGATTTTTTTTTTCGATTACGATTATAGTAATTTGATATGCACTTTTGAACCCGAAGAAACGAAAGTGATTCTAGATAAGAGTACAATGCTGACATGATTTTTAATTTTAGACTGACAAGTAAGGACATTCTTCATATCTTATATAAGTATATTATTTAAGCTGATTATAGGTATATCTTAATTTACTAAATCAATAAATTCTAACGGTTATTGGTTGTTTATTTTATTATTAGAGTAACACATTTTCATTTAAAGTTATTTAACATGCAATCTTTGTCGACAAAAATTGATACTAGTATTTGATATCTTATTTCTATTTTTCGTAGAAATATCGATTATAAAGCAATATCGTGTGGTAATGAAGCATTATTCAGATGTATTGTCTAATTTAAACAGTGTAATACACCTTAACGAAGGAAACATCGGAAATTATGTATTTTTTATAGTCGCAATTATCTTTAGTCAGGTGGTATTTGTCAAATTTTGCAGCGTGTAATTAACGTATAACCTTTGAAATATTGGATTTGCAGCATGTTTACGGATATGAGATATCGATTGATATTGGGAACGCTTTTCATGTTAAAATAACTAGTGGTTTAAGTAATCATGAATTATTTGTAAAATAAGCATCACAATGAATTAATAAACAATTTTGAATGCTGAATGCTTGAATATTTCAACGGTTTTGGAATAAAAAAATTTCAGACGAAAGCAAATGCATTTGTTTAGCAAGATTCATGAAACATTTAAGAGCTGTCTTCTTAATGTTTCTTAAAGTATCTCCTTTCTCAAATGCCCTTTTTGTTAATTTTCATACTAAAAAAATTACATTTTATTGGAGCTCAGTAGCTTATGTCAAAGATATAAAATACATTCTATGAAGTGTTTTATACGAGCGAACGTTTGTGTTCAACTTTACTAAAATGTTGAAATGTATAAATAATGGTTTCGTTATATCATGAACATATAAACAGTTTTGTTCTGAACATGCTCTTATATTATATATTTTATATATTTTCTGAGCCAGTTTAAGCTTTGGCACATTTTTTTATATTATTAAATGTGCATCAAACATGAAAATAAAGATCGTTTCTCTGTTACATTAAATAAATTTATTTTAGTAAGATATTTGCGGCTTGCCCCTGACAGGGTTTGAATCAACGAGGTCAGCAATGATGACTAGTCCGGCGCGTTAACCACTCGGCCACGCCACCACACAAAGATCAACATGGAAAGGTGGTATGTTTCTTAATTCAAAATTTCACCATATTCGTGTTAAATGTTGAATTCTGCTTAGGCCGGTGTTAGGGGGCGTGGACGGTAACTTGCACTTTCCAGTACTGTCCATGAACAGGCTCAATCAAACCGAGCCTGCAACATTTTCAATTTTGACGTGTTGGACTTTCTTTAGGGATTCTGTTTTTCTCTATGTCAATAAACGCATTCCCAAACACAGCACAAGTTTCTTCAACTCATTAAAAGCAACGTTCTATTTGACATGAAATCAGTTTGCAAACATCTCCCTCGTAGTCTTATTACCATTTAAAAGTATTTCGTCATATTAGATTATATTTCTGCTTTATGACTGCGTATACTATATATATTTTAGCAGGTGTTAATGTGTCCCTCGTTCGTTGCATTTTCCTCTTTGTACTCAATGCTTTGTACTCGAACCATAAAATATATGATTGATGATAATTTGGTGTGTTTTTTCCTGGCCATATATAAACTAGCATATGAATGAGTAACGCAATAAGGTGAAGAACTGTAATAATAGTATGAAATGAACCAGTATAGATAATTATTACTATAACATTTCAGTTATCTTCATACGATGCTCTAAGTGCATTTGTAAACATCCACTTCTTGATTGTTTATTTGTAATTCTATACAATCTGTCAGATTAATAAATTTTATAGAAAATATGTATATATATTTATGCATTGAAGCAAAAAATATATAATATATGATATCATTTCTAGGATCATTTATCAGAATTCCATTCTTTTGTTAAATCAAATGACTTTGCAAAAGTTTTACTTATGTCAAGGATAGACTGCACAAGCTGAATGACCTTTTTATATAAATATCTTAATATGCTTATATGCTTAACCTCTATACTGAAACTTAAGCATATTTTAAGAAACCTAGATCACCAACTACTAGGTAAATTAACTAATACTTACAAGCATTCAGTGAAAGAATATGTGAAAACTTTACGCATGACAAATGTGTAGAGATCATTTATACCTCATTGGCGATGATGTACAGTAAATATATAATTATAGTTCGTGGATTGATGCTTAGCCACAAAGAACATATGAATGCAGTCTGATTATAATCAGCTCCTTCTAACATTACATAAGGTTTAAATTTAGGTTCGATTTATCTAAGTCCTCGGCGATAAAGATATAGATTAACACAAATAAAATATTTGACTACACCTTAACTTCACATAGATGTTACCGTTTTGAAAGAATATCCTTTACATGAACACAGATTATATACAGTACCATATTGCTTTTGGAGTGGGAAACCTGTTACCCTTTTTCTTTCAGCAACTACTTTTGCTATTGATGAAATACAGGACTAATATTGATAGGTCGATACAACAGTTCGTTAACAATAATACACATGACATTTATTGACAATTATCATGATCAAACTTTTTGTGCAGTATTAAGCAATTTATTCATATTATTCATATATCTAAATATTTTCATTAAAACACTTCTCAAAGACAAATCCATTCATTTACAGCTCGTCTTTAAATGAATGAAGTTATCTGGTCCCCCATTACAAGCAGAGATCTCGTCCGGTCTTGTTACTTCAACCACGTGCTGTGGATGACGTCATAATAAAACCTGATGTCGGCAAGGAAGCATAATTATACATAGTTGACAACATAACATAGGATAAAATAATGAGCATTATTAAATACTATATCACATACGAAAAAACTATGACATGCTCTCCAACACCAAGGATAACACAAAAAAGGACGAAAAAGCTTTTATTTCAATTGTGGTCCTTTGTATTGGCGGCATGACATAGAGAGGCAGACCTAAATATAATCATGTTTAAAAATACTAATAAATCATAAAAATGTATATCACAGTCAAATCTTGAGTTAATGACACTCCTGTTTACAGCTGGGATTTAAAACACATTACTAAAATTGTAAAAAGATATTTAGCAGACAATTTAAAATAACACATACCCATGTCCCAGGGGTGTTGGGACAACAGTCGCTTAATCCTTCAATGCAAGTATCATATACACAGCATTGTCAGGGAGCTGTTTCCTCATTGGCCTTAGTCGGAAGGATTTGTTTCAACTTCACAAGGCTGCAGATGTCTCCTGCTTGAGTAATGTTCGAGTCACCTGTGGTTGGGCAACCTCTGATGGTACATGAAACATAAAGCAATAAAAATGTTTTTAATTCGGTAGTATTTGATATGGCTTTGCATGTAAAGGCTAGTACGAAAGAAAGACTATTAAGTTGAGAATTTGTTGATTTTACATGCTTACTAGAAAAAGATCACTCCGCTCAAAGTAAATTCCTAAAAGTTGTAAATGGCATGCTAGTCTTGTCCGATAGTTCTAGGTATATTAAACATAGTTTTCTGTCAATTGGAAAAGAGACTGAAGCCTTTTTTGATATATATAAGTATTTTGATTGCCAAACACCCCGAATTAGCCATAGAATTGTTGCATTATTTAAACACAATTCGATCTGTTTCAAACCGAAATCCGATTGGCTAGATAAAATATTACAAATATTTCAGGTATAAAATGTTACAATATCCAAATACAAAAATGGTCAAATATTGATGCTGAGATATGGTCAGTTACTATGACGAATCTAGCTCGAATCAATCAAACAAACAAAATCACTGTTATGAGTTCAACGGTAAAGGGTTTTGTTCAAAACCGGGTTGTCAATACTTGAAACATGTAAAAATGTACCGGACTACATTCTGCTTTGCTTTGCAGATCACCTACACCAGGATTTGTAAATGCTTATAATAGTAATTTCAGACAAAATAAATACAGACACCCCAGGTTTGAGCACTTTTGTCAATTTGAAACTCCGAGAGCACCTTTTGGCAACACCCCCAATAGATACTTTGAGTCTAGAAATGTGGCTCAAAGGTTATAATAAGGAAAATGCAAATTTTACATAAAATAGATTCAAGGAGGGGTTAAGGCTACAGTACAATGGTCCCCACGGCAGTCTGCGATTAGATACCCGAACATTTTAGCAAAGAAGCTTTAAAAGGAAGTATAATATGGACGATTTTTAGGTGCCTTAACAACCAAACCATTTGTAAACTTACGTTTCAATCCAATTTGGTTAGTTCCCAAAAGTACAGGTGAAGTGCGCCTAATAGCCCATTTATCATATACTTATAATGTAACTAGTGTCAACGATTTTATTGATCGTGAAATAACTATGGTTCCATATTTCCGTTTTGACAATGTTATAAAAAGATAATACAGTGTTTAGGTCCTGGTGCACTTATGGGGAAAAGAGATGTTATATCGGCCGTTAATCTCTTTCCTGTACACCCTGACAAATTCGATTTAATAGGTGGTAAATTTGATGACAAGTATTGTTCGGTCAGCCTCGCCTTTTTTCAAAAAAAGAATAAACATTCCTTCACTGGGCTGCTTCTCAATATGCAAACTCGTCGAACTTACACCATTATTTAGATGATTCTTTTCTTTGCCGGAAAAGCCGGCACAGAGGATTGCACAAATCTCATGTTGGATTTTGAGTACGTAAGTAAACATATGTATATTCCTATAATTGATGATAAAATTCAGATATACAATCATTACTTATGTAGGCGTAAAAAATGATTCCTTAAGGTATTAGCACCCTAATGCATTACCTCCGCTTTGAAGAGTATTCAAATAGGTAGAACTACTGTTAACTACATTGAAAAGAGGGCCATGGGTTCAATCCCCAGAAGGGTCAACTTTTTTTTCTTTCTTTTTTTCTTTTAACATTATTTATGTATCTCTCATGTCCCATTTGGAAAGAAAAAGTGTTTAATTTTGATTTTTTAATTTATAAAGGTATTTATTGGCTAAATTATGCTAAATCTAGTAACAAATATGGTACCTGATATTTTCAAAGTGTAATATAATCAAAACTAGACGGTAAAAGTATTTCATATTTTACAAGATCAACCAATATACTTTTTTAAAAATTTAGGGAAACTTTGAAAACAGGCACTCGTTTGGGTAAATTTACAGAATTTTTAAAATTAGGCTCCCTAAGTAGAAAAATGGTCAGACACGTGGTAAAAATTGGTGGGGTAGGGTAACATTTTTATACAGATTTCATAAATTTTAAGTAGAAACCATAATTTTGCTTATTTGGATTGTTACCTGAATGGTACTATTTGTTTCTTACCAAAAATTAATGGGGAAACATTTTTCATAAGAATGTTATTGCAGATTATTTAAAGGTTCCTACTTTCTAAAAAAAAGGGCCCTCATAACATCCTAGCTTGAGTTCAGAAAAGTGGCCATAACTTGATTTTCGTACGGTAAACTTTGTTTAAATTTTGCATACAGGTGCACTTTAAGGTATACATCTGACTTATGATGTCAATCTTTTAGTTCCTGATAGTGCCCATTAGGGTCCTAATACCTTAAAGATGGAAATAAGAGTTCCCTTTGACAAAATAAATAAAGCAAAATCATTGCTATTAGATACCCTAAAATCATATTCAGAGAACTGCAATCAGTTCTTTGCATTTTAAAATTTTAACGAAAGCAATACTAGCAGGTCGTACATTTAACTGTAGATTATACGTCAGGCCAAGAGATCTTTTCATTATATTCGTTTGAATAAAGATGTTAAGGAAGATATCAGAACTTGGTTGCGATTTTTTAGATCATTTTAATGGCGTGTCAATATTCAGTGATCAATACTGGTCGTCAAATCATGAACTTCGACCTTTATCCAGATGCTGCTGGTAACAGGCATTTAAGCTGTGGTGCTTACATGGACGGGGAATTGACATGGCCAGCGTTTTGGAGTAATGGGGTATTTAGAGGCATTATTCTTCTTGAACTAGACCCTACTTTATTTGCTTTTTACATACGGGGATCAAAGCGTAAAAGAAAAAAAATAATCATCCGTTGTGACAAAATGAGTCTTGTGCAGATTCTTAACAAAAAATCATCGCGAAATCTGGAAGCCATGATTCTGCTCCGAAAACTTGTTTTGTTATTGCTTTATAACAATATACTTACAAATAAAAGCAATTCACATCGTTTCGAAGAAAAATATATGTGACGCGATAAGTAGATTACCATTATGTAGACAGCAGAATTGCTTGCCTGTTAATGCTAGCAAAACCCCTCTCTTCATCCTATTTGATTTTCAGCAACTTATCAACATGAAATCATTCGACTGGTAAATATGTCTTTAAGTGAGGATAGAAACAAATGTTATAAGTCGGGATTAGAATAATTTAAAAAAATTAGAAATTCAAGGCTGTATCCGAACGTTTGGCCACCTAGTCTAAATGAAATCGTAGAACATATAGCGTTCATGTCACATGGCGGATATGCATATAAAACGGTAAACTGTCAAATCGCTGCCATTAGCTATGTGACCAAAATAAATAATTTTCAAGACAATACTAAATTTTTCATAGTAAGAAAAATGTTAGAAGGAGAGAACAGATAACAAAGTCAATCATGCTCTCGTTGGTCAATCAGTCTGCATCTTCTTGAGCAAATTATGCATATCTTGGTATTTATATGCATGTCCAATTATCTTAAAACATTTTTAACTCGCATTTTTGGGTTAATGCGCGTGAGCTCTACAGCGAAATTCAGTCAAATGTTTCATTTGTTCAAATACACATACGATATTCTAAAACAGATCAGATTGGTAATGGTCAAACTACACGGATAGATTTCGAGAGTGAAGATGCCGTTTTGCTCAAACCTACTTTAGAAAATTATAAAAGATCTGCCGTTCAAGCTCAATCAATATCTGTGTCATGCAAATGGACAGCCAAGGTACTTACGTATCTGAAGTGAAGTACACTTTTGGCATTAGTGTCGTTGATAATGCCCTAATTCTTTGCAGGACTTAGTACTACGACGCAGTCTTGTCCTGGCGCTTTGGCATTCTAGCGTACTTATCAAGTAACATATCTATGTGTTTAAAGAAGCATTCCTCATTGTACTTGATTGGTATTTATATATTACAAACCTTTCTTTTGGCATATTGGTAATCGCAATCAAAGTTAGAATCTATATTGAAAATATTTTGTATGATATATTAATGCATGTGTAATGCGTTTTTGTTAACGGTCAGTCATGGCCCTTTTAAAAATAGATAACTATTGCTATTATATAGATATACATTTAAAGTTGTATGAATAATCTGAATAGAATACCATATATAGATTATGTATTGTGTAAGTTTTTTTCTCATAAGGTGAACGGATAATAGTTTCTATTCATCAGTTCAGTTAATTTAAGATAAAACAATCAAAACAAGTAATGTTAACTTTAATTCATCATCATCAAATTAACCGAAAGAAAATTATCAGAACAACAAAAACATTACAGGTACACCGAATTCCAATTTTTTTTCCAGGTTTAATAATAGACAATGGAAACAAAACTGTTTTTGTATGTTCTGCATGTTAAATAACACATCGGAAATAACTTTAGAATACAAAAATTTAGCACGTTTGTAATTTGGCTGTCAAACAGAAATTTGGTAGTACAATGACAAAGTTACTAGTTCATTTAATGTACACATATTCAAAAGATTTAGTTTTATTGACATGTTAATGATTTTATTGTCACAGTAATATTGAAATATATAAAGCTATATGTCAGCTGTCGGTAGCTTAAACAATTACGTATTGCATATTGAAAGGGAATATCCACAAGAAAGAAATATATTTCATTAAGATGTCATGACGCATGCACGGAATCATAAATCGACATAAAACTAATCCGAAGCAATAAATACCATATTAAAATGTCTGAATAATATTGTGTTCCGGAGCATAAATACAATATTCATGTATGCTAAATAACAAAGATATTCTATGTTACCAGTCTTTCTAGATTCGCCTATAAAATTATTGAAACAAGACAATTTTGCCGTTTATATATTCTATAAAAAAAGTGTTTCTTAAGATATGGCTTTTGTCCGTGAAAGAACCATAGTAAAATCAATGTCGAAACAATATTTTACAATCACGGGCACGTTGCTGATTATTTTGATGATATACATATTTAATTTAAATAAGTCCATGATAAAAGGCCTGTAATAACATAAATTATTATTATTTTGATAATATTAAGAATCATACAAGACTACATATATACGAGGATTGATCAAAATGTTCGATGTACTTCCGGTAGTCAGAGAACCCAACTAATGGTTTAACTTTTCAATATAATCGCCCTCTACATCAATGCACTTTGTCCACCTGTGCTCCAACTTGTTTAACCCTTCAAAATAGAACTCTCTACTTTGGTCCTCAAAGAACTCATTGACTGCCTCCATGACACCTTCATTGCTTCCAAAACGTCTACCACGAAGCTTGGTTTTCAGTTTTGGAAACAGGTAGAAGTCAGAAGGGGGCAAGGCTGGAGAATATGGGGGATGGGAAGAATTTCAAAGCCGCAGTCAGTTATAGCAGCCATCGCAATTTGCATGTGTGAGCTGGCGCATTGTCCTGCAGGAGCAGAACGCCTTGAGTCAGTTTGCCCCTCCTTTTACGCGCGATTTCTTGACGCAGACGACACAATTCGTCTGCATAGTACGTACCTTTTATGGCACGACCTTGCTCAAGATAGTCAATCATGATTATCACCTGACTATAAAAAAACCTTATCTCCCCTGCTGATGGTACCGTACCCTCTTGAATTTCTTCGGAGGGAGTGAGCCAGGGTGCTTCCACTGCATGCCCTGTTTTTTATTATGGATCAATATGATGGACCCATGTTTCATCCCGATTTAGAATCCGATAGATAAAATCAGGTTCATCCTCGTAGCGAAACAAAAAGATATCTTGACATGTTAGGATTGGTCCGTTTCTGGTCGTCAGTCCACTGTCTTGGAACCCATCTAGCGGAAACCTTTGACATGCCATAGACATCATCCAGAATTGTCTGAACTGAACCAAACCTTATACCCACTTCCCTTGCAATGCTTTGCAGGTCTCACCTTCTGTCGCACATGACCAGATCGTGCACAGCTTCGGCAGTGTCATCGCTGGTGGCCTCGTTTGGCCGCCCAGGCCGCTCATCATCTTCAATGCTCTCCCTACCCTCTTAAATTCAGTATCCCATTTTTTAACAGTGCTTTAGGAAGGGGACTCCTTCCCAAGTGTTTTCTTTGGGGCCATCCCTTTCTTACCGAGGTACTTATGACGGCTTTGATTTTAACTTTCTCATTTGGTCTAAATGACACACCCTCTACTAATCGAAGTGTGTTTTGATCAGGCTCAATCAAACCGAGCCTGAAACATTTTCAATTTTGTCATGTTGGACTTTCTTTCGGGATTTTGTTTTTCTCTATTTTATGTTACTTAATCTGTGTAAAACCGCGTGTAACTCTGTCAGTAATCTTCAATAAGATATCGGTATCGACGTACCGTGTGTTAATGTCAGTGTACTGACTAGAAGTATATCGGGCCGAGAACTTTTTGATCATACCTCATATGAAAGTTACACGTCAGTATAAGATACATGACCCCATATTAAATATCTTCATAATATGAATAATTAATTGTTCAAGAACAAATTATAATTATTCACTATATAAAGCTTCGTACTATTAAAAACAAGGAATTATGTCAACAATTTTATAAGAAAAATGTTAATATTAATATTCAAATGATACGCTAGAATTGATTTACTTAATATTTTAAATGGTTATGGAAAATGTGCCCATTATGGACCAATCCACTTTAAATTCACACAAAAAAACGGAAATGATTATATCATGACATCATGAAATTACTTAAATGTTTAATTCGTTTTTCATATTAATAGACATTAGTAAAACCTGAAAATAGAATACAGTGTCGTCTTGATGATATATATTTTAGTTTTAAACCTAGTGACGAGACACCAATATCGTTAAGCCTTGCACTAGAAATAGCCAAGTTGATGTACTTAAGCTAGCTATTTGACAAAGTATTTTCGTTCACGGAATAAATAAACTGCCAGACACATAAAGCTAATGACAAGATGGTGTTTGCTAAAACAATGTAATTATTGATGCGTAAAAATGTATTAACTTTATCAATCTATAACCTGAATCATTACGTCGTTCACAGTAAGTGGTACGAAAAAATAAAAGTCAATCAATACAACTATCAGAAACCCGAAGTGAATGCAAACATTGCTGTAATACAATGAAACAATTGATTTGTATGGTGATATTTTACTCGACATTGATATGTTATTCATATGTAAAGAATATGTTCTGAGATCGTTATGAGATTAAAAATAAATACATTGTTGTTGCATATAGAGCTCTGTATTCTATAAATAAACTGTTGTATGAAATGTGGATCCTTTAAAGATATGATTTGCACTTTACCAAGACAGACATTCATAAACTAAAACTAGAAACTGCTCAACGTTTCAATGTAACACAACTAAAAAAGTGCATGCCTCGAGATCTGATAGCTAATTTGCAAACAAGTAACTAATTTTTTATATTCAAATGTGTTTGCACAATTTTTTTTGTCACTCAAAGTTCAAGGACCTCAAACGTTTCAATGTTAACACAAACATAAAAAGTGCATATAGCTCTCGAGATCGTTGATAGCTACTTTGACACAAACAAGTAAACCTAATTTTTTATATATAAAGCATAAACCATATGTCAAAAATTATCAATTTATTGGACAAACATCGGGAAATTTTTTTTTAATCGAGCTTTGAAATGAGAAAACATATAAAAATATACTTTGGTTATTGGAATCTTGAATAAGGCATTTTGTTCAGTTTTAATCGTCGTAGTTTGCAATTTTATATTTCTTTGTCAGACACACTGAACTGTATTTAGACACAGCATATTTTTCTATTTTTCTATTTTTTGTGAATTCTGTTTACAATTTGACGACTGATCTGATCTCTATATATATTCTCATTTTACAGGATGTTTCTTACGTTTCTATTGCTTATTGTCATTTATTACACGTATATATGATACATATATTTGTTAGCGAGTTGATATTTTCAAAAACAAAACTCATATGTAGCAACATTTTCTGTACAGATGCTATCCAAGAATATGATGATTGATGACAATCAAGGAACAATTTCAATATTTACTTTGACCTTTTTCCTGTCCGTTTACTAACAATACAACAGGACACAATGAATTGTATTGTAGGAATATAATATTAGTGCGAGCAAAATTCAGTATAAATCCCTACTACAAATTACGGACACTTTAACACTGTACGCTTAAGTGTGCCAAAGAACACTTAATATATTATGTTATCTAACTCTCTTATTTCATTAAATATGTTTTGAAGAACGCTTTCATTGAATCATCATTTCTTGTTGATTTTTATTTTCATAATCTGCATATAAATACAAACTTTGAAATGTGTCCATTGTGCCCTGCTTAACATTGATCTCTCGGGAAGCAAATTATCTTAAACCTCAGATATGTCTATATTTTCTAGTGAGAGTACTGTATTCATAATAAATGTTACACCGAAAACACTATTGCCCGTACCTACTTTATGATAAAGTTCACTTGCTTCTAGAAAAACATTTAAATTATTCACCTCACTTCAGTACAAAATACTTTAATATTGTTTAGAAATGTCTTTATACCGTTTTATGATTAGAATGGCCATAATTAAATAGCACTTTAAACGATTGAGACTAAAATTTTAATATGGTTGAAAAGAGATTTATTCTTTTGAATCAAAATTATTTTTTAATTTACTGGTTTGTTATGCGTGCAGCATAGAATTTCCTTGAAATTAGGGATAACAAGTTTTATATGACTATCCTTCAATCACATTAACTGTAGCAAACACATGCAATAAGTCTTATTATTCTTACATTTTAACATTTGCAATACACATAGTTAACCATTAATAACAAGGATTATTAGAAGGAAAACATGAAGAACGACAACAACTCTATCTCGCCAGTCTCACAACTTTTCAAATCGTTATTTAAGTATGCTTGTAACTATGATTAACTTTAATATTTTACTACCGAGTGAAAGAATCTGTTCTGACGTCAAGAAATTCCCAATCATAATTATTTTTGTTATTGCAAAGAAATTAAAGAATTGTTTAATAACCGCGTTGTGCCCTTAATACGTGACTTGGAATAATTAAACCAATAAAAACCCTTTTTGCAAAGCAAAAAACCATTATAATTGCTAAAATAAAATAGCACATTGTCAATGTTGAATTGCAAACGACGAGCATCTGTACTATAAATTACATCTTAAAATATTAAGAGGAAAAAATGAATTGTTATCATATAACATATAATTTATTATGACAAACAACAAAGAATGAAAAGTCTTTAAATAATTCTCGTCCTTAAAATATATATAAAAAGGCCATTGCCTTACATAAAACTACACGTTTATGCCGGTATTCCATTGACACGGGAGCGCGACGTGAACGTTTAGCGTGAGCTTGAAACTTGAACGTGAGGCGTAAGTTTTCACGCTCTCACTATTCCATTCATCCGGTTAGCGTGAAAACAATTCTTTCGTCCATTTTGTTGGAGAGAACATATGTCATTAGATGAGTGGTCGCAATTTCTTACTCTCTTATGTGGTTTTGCTTATATACATGCACGCAAGTACAAACGAAAACACAGATGGTTAACATTGTTTTGCTACTGAAATTAATTCATGTTAGGTGTACCTTTCAAGACAGGAATGTTGAGAGAGTCAGCAATTGTCTGCAACACCCGGTCTTTGGTGTCTGTGTCCCTGTACTCTTTAAGGGACTGGTCGTACAGAACCGGGCATTTTCTAATTGCTTCAATAAGTATTTCTGTTGCATCTGGCATAGACAGAGGACCTTTCATAGTGGCTTCTCTTCCGTGAATGCTTTGCGTGAACGTGAAAAATCACTACATGTAGCAATCGATTTCACGCTCGCGTTACACGGACACATGTCATAAATTTGCGTTTTACGCTCACGTTGTTATTCATAAATTACAACAAAAATATATGCTTGCAATATTCTTAATATCAATGAATGAAATTGTAGCCAAAAGTGTTTACCTACTTTTTTATCATAGCCACTTAGCCTTGAAAAGAAAAACTCCAAACTCTTTCAAATACTTATCTCCTAAAAGTCGACAAAGACACATCTATGCAGAGTCAAATTATTTTACATAAAACCGATTTCATATACAATGTCGGAAATACAAACAAAGCTAGGTAAAGAAGTCATAATTGATACTTTTCCTCATGGTGTTTATTACCAAAGAAAATGTTATAGATTTGAATTTGCGTACTAGAAAGTATCACACATAATAACAATAATAATACAAAAGTTCGCATATCACAGTTAAAGCTTCAGTTACTTTAGTAGGCTAGAAACGATTGAATCCATTATTGTTTCTCCGACGCTTTGTATCTGATTTATGCTTCGGATAAAGTATGTTATTGTAATAACAATTATATTGTCTAATTCCACCTTGCTATCGCTTTTATGTGTCTAGAGGTTGAAATGTCTCGTGATTGAAAACAATATGTCAATTCGATAGCTCAAGAACATGCAAAGGTCATTACTATAAAAAAATATTTAATGAGCAACATTCATCTTACATGTATTTAAGAGGCAATGTCATACAATCCAGACAAAAAGTAATTTAAGGCCTAACTGTATCATATTTGATGAGCGGAGTTTTATACTGCTGACTTCTAAATGAAATGTCTGTCTGTTAAAACATTACAAAATCAACTGATTTCATTCAGGGTGTATTACGTTTTATTAGATTGGTATTGTTGAACATATAACAAATAGTTTGCGCAAAGGGAGGTTAAGAAACATACTGAGGAACAGAGGTATTTTTAGTCGTATGTAATTATACATAAAAATATTAATTTTTGCAAGACCTGTTTTTTTATGTCATAAAATTATAATATGTATCAAAATTTGTTGTGAAAGATGATGGAGCAGTGTACTCAGAGAGTTTCCAAATATATTAACAGACATAAAAATTCTGATCTATAAATGTTTGGGTCTTAGGTGCAAACGTTAAAATACCTCAAGATTTGATTACAAGTTATTAACAACAAACTTAATATACAACATTCATCTAGTTAATTCATTTCCAATTTAATTAGGTTGCTAAAAGTAAAAAATAATTTCAGACAATTTATGACTGTAGATAGCATTATTGTGTGTATTAGACAAATTTGTATGTCTAACTACGAAAGTGTCAGTTAATAAAAACATAGTTTAAAGTCCTAACACGCACGATAACAAAAAAGAATCCACCTTTCAAGTGCTATTCAATGAAAAGCGGCATATATTGTCAGTAAATGGGTGTGTGGGCTATCAATCCGATTGAAATGTTATTAAAATCAGCTCCTAGTTATCGCTATGCAAGAAATAATTAAGTAGATCTGAAAATTACTTAGATGTATGTGCTCTTATCGAAACAGCTATGGGTGAAATTAAATAAAATTGAATTTTGAAAGAAATCAGAGGTAATGAAGTCCTTCCTGAAGCCAACTTATCAATCAAGACCAATTTCAAAAGCAGGCATCATATCCTAAGGATGTAAATCATCACCTTTAAATATTAAATGCGTAATAAAGAACAATTAGTTGGCTGATATAAAATATATGCATGTCTATTGTTAAATAAGCACTTGTTAAAAACATTGGCAAGCACGTCATTGCTTCATTAATATCTGGAGAAAAGGGATCTCTCAGAAGCATTAAAATCAGTAAAATTACATGAGAATTACAGACTCTGTTTGATTGAGTCTGTGCATGAAATATTCATTAAACCGTATTACTTTTGTTTAATTGTTTGAAGAAAATGAGTTTTAACGTAAAAGAAAGAATAGAATATTAAATTATTTACTTCTTCGTGCATGCAATGCAGTCATGGTTGCTTTATTCGTTTTAAAAGATATTTAACTTATAAGTTGAGTTCATTGAACGTCACCCTTCCTTGATGATTTGTTTTTAATATTTCGTTAGTTGCATGTTATTTAAGTTATAACTTGAAATTTTAAACGGTTTTCCCAGGTAAAATGTTTTTCAAAACTATAATTTAAGGAAACAGGTAAATCTAAATGTTACTTTTGGTACTTATTCAAAGAGTGTGTTTAACAATATATTATCAAACAGAAGACAGGGAATTAAATTTAATTTGATTCTCTTTCACAATAACAGTGCAATAAAAGTTATACTATCAAATAAACAACGCTATGCTATCCGCTAGACAATATAATTACACAGCATTTGCTTCCTAAAAGGTCAATGTTGAGCGGTACCATTAACATACTTAAAAAATAAAAAAACAGGGTTTTTTTACTTTCATTATAAAATTTATCATAGACTTTCAATAAAAATGTGAATGTCATAGTAAGTATAGTCTGATATTGATGATTTTAAGGTAGTGCAATTAACACATCAAAGATAAAGAAAACAACATCAAGTGATTTATCATAGAACAAAGTGATGATTTTGTTAAGTATAGATTGTAAAATTATCAACACTGTGATAATATACGGATCTTGTTTCAAAGATATTTTATATTTATATTCCTTACTTATAAACATCTAACTTGGATTAACAGATAACTGGATTACATATATTCTGTTCATTAAAGATATAAACAGCAATCAAGGAATGTCAGTGTAAATTATTACGCATTTTTGAATCCCGGTGCCAGCTAAATGGGTTTTATTTCTAATGAAATATTTATACACTCACTAAAATTTTATACCAAATACATTAAATATATGTTATGACCATTCTTAGTTTACATTGTTTAGTATACGACAATGAATTTAAATCATAAACTTTCTTATTGAACTTCGTAAACACATAATACATTCTCTTCCACTGACTTGATATCTTTTTTGTTTTAATAAATTGTACTGCTTACAGTGTCATTTTTTCTTACCAGCATACTGATACAGTTTTCTTTACTGTATAATTATGTTGCGACTCAATTGTTATGTCCCGTCACTGATGTACTTTACGTTCTTTGCTAACATCTAAAACATCAGCATATAAGGTTATAAATTGGTAAATTAGCCAGGCAATATCATTTAGTGACATTGATTTAATTACGTCTGGTGATAGAAACAATTAAGGGCACTCTAGATAATGATAGTCCCTCAAGACATGTAGATAGTCAATCAGATCAATTTATTTTCCTCGAGAAAATCGCGGTAAGAATAGCTGTCTACTTGCCAATGTACCATTTTCAGTCAAAATTCGTTCCAATGACTTATTTCTACCTCAATTTTGCCGTTTGTGTCGTCCCCTTAGGATTTAGTCTATATCATGCTCCTGTTAGGTTTAATATTTAAAAGATTCACATCATTATGAGCAATATTACATTGTTGAAGTATAAGGCATTCTGTAGAATAGTGTCAGTTTCTGTATTTTGGTCAGAGAAACTATTTAACAGAATAAGATATGACAACCCGTCAAGCTACTGAATGGTATGTATTTGAAGCTTTTACACGCATAATTCCCCAAAACTTCTGTGTTTATTTACAACTTGATGCCTAATCTAATCACGTATTCGTTTCGTCATTTTACAGGATTTTTCTGATTTCTTTTGTAAGATGTAATTTATTATAGATATATGATACATATATTCGTTTATTTGTCAAAATGCCTGTATTTACCCAGACCTGATGCCATGGCTCGAAATATAGCTTTGTAATCTTTGTACAGTTGTTGTCCTAGAATATATGATTGATGACAGTCAAGAACCATTTTCATTATTTACATTTGACTCATAAATATAACATTACAACGACACACAATGAACGGTATTGTAGGAATATGATATCGCTACAAACAAGACGCCTAAATAATCTCTGTTACAAAATAATGACATTTTTTACTCCGTGCGCTTCAGTTTGCAAAGTACACTTTGAACACCAAAGTAACTATAAGTTATCTTGAACCGCATACCGATTCATTCTGTTGCCTATTCTTCTGATTTATCATCGCTAAAATTGAGCTCATTTCAGGTCATGTTTCTTGTATTAACTGCCCTAATTATATGATAATATGAAATATATCATCGCACATATGAGCTATATGAACTCATATTTGCTTTTTCAGAGAAAATGATTCGTTGTTTAATGCTCTTTATACAATTGTTGCCATTGGAGAACAAAGCAATCATGATTTATGACAGCTTGATAATGCTTATTCATAAATATAAGAAACGCAGCAAATTATGAAATGTGTAAATGCGTTTATTTATCTAATGAACTATTAAAAATTTATAGTATTGCTATAATTTTCAGATATCTTCAACCCAAGAGCACTTCTATATATTATGTGCTCTAAGAACGTCTGGCAGATATTTGGTTCTATTGGAAAGATGCTTGCATATCAAAGCATTGAGTGTACTTGTTTGATCTTAGATTTTCACTGACATATGCTGTAACGACAGAAAAATATAATCCATGGGGATTACAGCATGAATGTCACATTCTGATGCGCGGTTTTGCTTTAAGTCGATTGCCAAAGTTTTGAAATATGTATGTATTTGCATTCCTAGAGAACTAACCAGCAACTACAAACTTTCCGCAAGTGGCCAACTAGTAATTCCACCTGATTTATGAAACAAACTCGTGTCAAAGTAGAGATTTCGCTTCGGTGCGTGCAGGAAATTTGAATAGTTTTTTTCTGATGCGATATTATTATAATAAATCCGCTACATGTACAGAGCTCCGGATAAGATAGGTAATGTCAAAAATACTCATTCACAAATTAAAATCGTTCCATTATTTCCTCAAATTATAAATCTCAGCGATCTCAACAATCAAATTGTCAAAACAATCTCCACATTATAAATGGTGTGTGTACCTGAATTTCACTAACGCGGTATGGGCGGACAAATTTTAGTCAATATTTAAGACAAATTTCAGTTTGAACTTAGATGGAGGTACAGACTGAGGTTGATAATGAAGCACTAGCTGAACTGAAAATAAAAACTCCTTTTGAAAGCAGAACGGCCCAAATGAAAGTTCCAGTCGATAAGTAAATAAAAAAACTACAACAAAAAGTATGGACAATGAGATATTTATTCAGGTTAAAACACACATATATAAATATATAATACAATGAATTTGAGCCGCTTAGGCTAGAATTGAGTTTCAATAAAAAAAAATATGGACAATGAATTTGAGTCTCTTAAGCTTGAATTGAATTGCAACAGATATATGGACAATGAATTCAAGTCTCTTATCCTAGAATATTTGAACATTTGAAAACAAATATAAAGAAGAGATTTAAGAAAGATGATGCTTCTATTGTTGATGACTGAATCTAGACTTAAAAGTCAATAACTGCTGTGTTAACTATTTCCGGTAATATCTTGAGGCTGTTTCACACAAAGGAGGATTCTATGATTTTGACAATAAGTTTATTGACAAAAGTTTAACTGACGATAC
This sequence comes from Ruditapes philippinarum, assembly GCF_026571515.1. Taxonomy (NCBI): domain Eukaryota; kingdom Metazoa; phylum Mollusca; class Bivalvia; order Venerida; family Veneridae; genus Ruditapes; species Ruditapes philippinarum. The sequence continues at coordinate 222,324 of NW_026861047.1, forward strand.
AGAAGAAGTTTATTAATTCTGCATGATTAGAAAAGGAATAACGTAGGTAAACGCATCCTTATCTTAATCAAATGAATACTTCTGTAGAAAAAAATATTACTTCATAAGGATATTTTGAGGAGGGCAGTTTGAGTGCTCATTATTGCTTTGTTAACAGTAGTACAAAGTGAGAAATTTGACATTTATTTTGACAATAAGAATGATAAATATGAATAAGGCAAAGCCTAAGAGCGATCTCTTTAAGAGAAATAATAGTTCAAACACATTTCACTTCTATATTGACCATTAAAATAGAGAGAAATAAGAATCTCTAAAGAAAACCCAACATGGCAAAATTGAAAATGTTGCAAGCTCGGTTTGATTGAGCCTGTTCATGAACCTCTTCATTAACACAACGGCGGACGCCAAGTTTTTTAGCCACACATTTTATGAAACTTACACTCAACAATACCACACACTATTTGAGGTTCTAAATTCGACCATTTTATAATTAATATATCTTAAAATCCAATTTCAATATTTAAAATTGCATTTCCGGGAAAGGAATTCGCGAAACGGGAACCTAACGGAAGTTGATATTAACACGATTACCTGTCAAAGTAATGGATTTGAAAAACGTTCGCCGAAAGTACAGCAAAATTATAGGTAATAAGTTTGCCTGTTCTTCATTAGAGACGATAGTTTCATGTCCTATTGTATTTGGAGTACCAGCAGGTTACTTTCACTATTATTTATCATTCTTTTTTCTGTATGATTCTTATATAAGCTAATTTTATCACATTCTTCAATTCTAAATTTGTTAACCTGTCTGTCGTGTCAAATGAAATTGATAATTTCAAACAAAAATAGAAATATATAACAATAGCGATAATTTTTATCAAAACTCGTTTACATTTTATGTCTAGCTTTGGATATATTTATGATTTATAAAAGAGAAAGATGCCATGTTCTTCAAATAGATCAGTAATAATGTATATTTTTATTTGTCTACAAGAAACACTGCTTGTTGTAGTATTTGGCAAAAACAAAAGATAATAAGTTATATTTGAGGTATCCTTAAACCAAATATACATTGTAGCACATATTTTCCAAGTTGATTGAATAAATGAAATTAGATTTTTGACATAGAAAATGATTATCGAGGACTCTAATAAACTCAAATCAACTTGACATACAATTCAACATGAGACATTTTCGTAGGCTCGAATTGAACAATAAAGTGCAGTATGAAGCCATAAAACGCCATCACATACATTACTTTGTTTACTGGTGTTAGGGGATGCGTTCGTTCTATGCCGCCCATCCTTTTTAAGCGTGTTTTTATATTTTTGGACTTAAAAAAAGTTTACAAAATTAAAAAGGAAGGTGGTTGATCAGTTTGTGCTACTTCTCATACTAGTATGTTTATGGAAAGGGTTAAATTTGTGTAAATGCTTATTGCAGTATAAATAGTTAAGGTGTTTCTTTACACTCTAAAATATCTAACTTGTTGAGGGCATTAATATGTATCGTATTATCAAACTTAGATCTTAGAACAAAAGAACAATGTGTATTAATAATTGAAGTTACATGTAGGTACAGTTAAACGTTACCAAGTTCACCTAAACAATCCGTACTGTAATAAGGAATTCCGCCTTATGTGCGTTCAATTGAAAAATTGCGCGGAATTATTTACTCCTTCCATTTTGCTTTTACTCCTTACATTTTGCTGTCAAAATGATCCATGATATAAGTTTTTTAAGATTGGGTTTTATCGCCAAAAATAAGACTTCCATTCAATAAACCAACAGCTAACGGGAATTACGCGTTGCTGAGGAAAAAATGTAGAAAGTACTTTTTTTATTGAAAATGACTAGAAATCTGCATACCCAAGGGGACATTCATAAAAACGAGTGTTTAATATTGTTTTAATAGTCAAAGGACTATATCGTTTCTTAACAAAAGAGCAAATAGAATCCCTAAAGAAAACCCAAAATGGCGAAATTAAAAATGTTTCAGGCATGAACGGCCCTGGAAAGTAAAATTTTCCGTCCATAATGAAATAATATGAAACAATCTGAGAACATCGCTGATACTGTTTATTGTGTCACGACATAAACACATTTATATTTAAAGCTATTTAATATAATAATTGGCAATCTTTGTCGGCGAGAATTGATATTTGGTACATTCATCAGTAATCTGTTTTTCTTTTTCCATAGAATATCGATTATAAAGCAATATCGTGTGGTAATGAAGCATTATTAGATGAATGTTCAGATGTATTGTCTAATTATAACAGTGTAATACACTTTAACGAAGGAAACACCGGAAATTTTGTACTTCATTTGTATTCTTAATGGTTGCAATTATCTTTAGTTAGGTGCTTTTTCTCAAATTTTGCTGCGTGTAATGAACGTATAACTGTGAAATATTGAATGTGCAAGCATGTTAACGGATATGAGATATCGTTTAACATCAGAGCATGCTATTTATGTTAATTAAAACAAGTGTTTTAAATAATAATAAAATATGAAATTTTAATCATGAATTGTTTGTAATATAAGCATCACAATGAAAAAACAAACAAAATAACTTGAATTTGAATGCTCCGAATATAATTATTTCAACGTGCTTTTAAAATTTAGTTTAGTCGAAAATAAATGCGTTTGTTAAGTAAGGTTTATGAAACATTAAAGAACTGAGTTCTTTTAGTCTAAAGTATCACCTTCCCCAAATGTTTGATATTCATATTATAAATATAACATTTTATTGCAGCTCAGTAGCATATGTCAAAGACTTAAAATACATGCACTCATAATTCATTGCAAAAAGAAAAAGTATTTTTTTTCATTTTCAGCCCTAAGTTGTAATGAATTGGATCTTTGAAAAAAGTTATAAAGGTATTAGCGGCTTGCCACTAACAGGGTTTGAACCCGCACGGTCAGCTATCTTGAGATTACTTTTCCGACACGTTAACCACTCAGCCACGCCGCCACAAAAAAGATCAACATGGAAGAATGGCATTCAATAAACGCATTCCAAAGCACAACACATGTTTTTTTTCAAATCAATAAAAAACCAACGTTCTATTTTTGACATAAAATCAGGTCATATATGAATGAGAAACGCAACAATAAATAAGGTGAAGAACTGTAATAATAGTATGAAATTAACCATTAAAGATTATTATTACTATAACATTTCAGCTATCTTCATACTATGCTCCAAGTGCATTTGTAAAAATCCACTGGCTGATTAACATCCTGTTTATTTTTAATTCTGTACAGTCTTGCAAATTAATATTTTCTATGGAAAATATGTCTATATATTTATGCCTTGGAGCAAGTGCATTTCGGTGATTATTCATCAATATTGCATTCCATTGTAAACACAAATGACTTTGCAGAAGTTTTACCTTTATCACGGATAGGCTTCATAATCTGAATGACTTCTTTATATGAATATCGTATTTCTTAGCCTCTTTACTGAAACTTAAGCATACTTTAAGGAAAACTGAATCATGAACTTTCATGCAAATTAAGCAATACTTACAATCATTTCATTATGGAGAATGAAACGTAGAACATGGTTTACTCGTGTCTTAAAATGCACGAGTGAGCAGCTGAAACCTTTCTCAGCCCGTTAAGTATTTATACACACTTTGCAGTATTGGTGTGACAAAACAAATAAACATGAAAACATTCATTGAAAGAATATGTGAAACATTTACGCATGACACATGTGTAGAGATCATTAAAGACCACATTGGCGATGACTGTACAGTAAATATATTACTGCAGTTTAACTACAAAGAACATATGAATGCCATCTGATTTTAAACAGCTCCTTATAACATTGCATAGGGTCTGAAGTTTAATCCGATTGATCATGGTCCTTTGCGTTGAACATGTTGATTTTTGCATAAATGAAATATTTGACTTGACCTAAACTTGATAGGGCTGTATCTATAAAATGCAACCGATTTGAAAGAAATTTATATTCTCTACATGAACACAGATTATATAAAATGTCATTTTGCTTCTTTATTTTGGAACGGGATACCAGTTACCAGTGTAAACATGGAATGTACTTTGTCTATTGACGAAATACAGAATTTTGATATTGATAGGGCGATGCAACAGTTCGTTAATAATACGACATTTATTGACAATCATGATCAATTTATTTGCGCAGTATTTAGCAATTATTCATATCTGAATGTTTTCATAGAATTTAATGGTTTCTATTTTCATCAGTACATTTAAGATAAGACATACAAAACTAGCAATATTAGATTTAATTCACCGTCATCAAATGAACCGAAAGAAAATCATCAAAACTCAACAGCAAAAACATTACAGGTACATCGAATTCAAATTACAGGTTCAAAAATAGACCACGTGAAACATGACTGTTTTTGTATGTTTTGCAAGTTAAATTACGTGTCGATAAAAACTTTAGAATAAAACATTGCACAACGTAATGTGGCTGTCAAATAGAAATAGTGTGGAATGTCAAAGTTACCCGTTCATTTAATGTACACATATTCAAAAGATTCAGTTTTATTGACATGAAAATGATTTAATTGTTCCAGTTATACTAAAATGTATAAAGCTATATTTCAGCTGTCGGTAGCTTACACAATTATGTTTTGCATTTTGAAAGGAAATATCCTTAAGAAAGAAATACATTTCATTAAGATTTTATGACGCATGCAGGGAATTATAAAAACGACATTAAACCTATGTTAAATACCATATTAAAATGGCTGAATAGTGGTGTGTTTCTGGGCATGTTATTCTGTTTAGATGCAATATTCATATTACTTGAATAACAAAGACATTCTATGTTACGAGTCTTTCAAGATTTGGCTATAAAATTATGGAAACATTTATTAATAATTTTAACGATATAAATTTTATATAAAATATTTCATAAAGCTTCTCTTTAAAGAATCATAGGAAACACTGCTCGTTCAATTAATTACATTAAAATGTCTAAACAATATTTTATAATCCATCAATAGGACACACGAGCAAATTGCCGATTATTTTGATAATATTAGAATTAAATAATTTTATAATGGAAGGCCTGTAATAACATAACTTATTATGTTGATAATGTTCAGAATCATAAAAGACTACATATATATGAAAGTTGCACATGAGTATGTTATACATGACCCCATATATCTGCATAGTATAGATAATAAATTGCTATAGGACAAATTATTATTATTCAACATACAAGTTTTATTAGAAACATTTTCTAATGGTTTTTATAAATATTTTAAATAGTTAGGGAAAATGTGCCGATTAGAGACCAATCCAGTTTAAATTTACAAAAAAGGAAAGAAAAAAAGCAGAACTAATTGCATCTTGAAATCATGATATTGCTTAATTGTTTAATTCATTTCTTTATTAGTAGAAATCAGTAAAATTTGAAAATGGAATACAGTGTCGTCTTGATGACATGTTTTAGTTTTAAACCTGATGACGAGACACCAATTACATTAAGCCATGCATTACTATTGATATAATTGAGCTATCAATTTGACAAAGTGTTTTCGTTTACGGAATAAATGAGCTGCCAGACACATAAAGCTAACGACGTTGTGGTGTGTGTTAAAACAATGTAATTAATGATGCGTAAAAATCAATTGCGTAGCTCACAGTAAGTGGTAAGAAAAAATCAATACAACCATAAGAAACCTAAAGTGAATGTAAACATTGCTGTTATACAAAACAATATTATGGCGATATTTTACTAGAGATTGGTGTGTCATACCTCTAGCAGAAATTATATAATTGATGCCGTTGTAAAGAATATGTTCTGGGATGGTTATGAGATTGAAAATAAATATACTGTCGGTGCATATAAATCATTTAGAGTGCTGTATTCTATAAATAAATTGTTGTAGGAAATGTTGCCCCCTGCATGCAGCCAAAATTTCAAATTTTATAATTATAATATCTAGCTCCAAATGTGTTTGTACAAACCATTTTTCATTCTTAATTCAAGGCAACGCAAACATAAAAAATTGAATATAGCTTTGTAGATTGTTGATTGCTGTTTTGACACAAACAAGTAAAACTACTTTTTATATAAAAACATAAGCAAGATTTTTTCAAAAATTATTAATTATTGAAAAAAAAACAACATAAAAAACCAGATTTGAATCAAACTTGAAAAACAAAGTATATTTTGTTCATTGAATCTAGAATGCAAATCACATTATTATGATAAGTCTTGCCCATCTGTGAGTCCTCTTGAAATCGAAGGAATGAACTGATTGAAAAAATGCAAAATGAATCTGTTATGCGAACGGTATGTTTATTCTATTACCTTATGTCATAAGTTGATTCGATTTTGTATAGGCGTGATTTTTAATTGCGATGGTTACGTTTAACTAATCTTTGTCTTTTACGAATAATCTCAAATAATCCAAAAAACGATTTTATAATGCTTAAATCCTTTAAATCAGAAGGTTACACTACATGTAGTGGTAGGGTTTTAGTAGAACAACACTCAGTGATGTTTGTATATGTATGTTTATTCAATAAAGAATAACAACTGTAATAAAATAAAACAACAATAAGATATAACATTACAAAACACATTTTTTACAAGAAAAATGCATTTCTACATTTCACAAAATACAAAATTATATATAATACAATATATTACACAACAATTCAAATTACAGTTAAATCAATAGCACAATTAATAGATGTATACATACCAGGCTTTTTAAGAAGAAATCTAACGTATTAATTAATCGAAATAAATAGCAAGTATTTCTATAAAGAAATTACGGAATTAAATGAATATGTTGTCACTTCGAAAGCAAGTCAATGATAGGTCATTTACCAAGAAAAAGTTAGCTATCCCAGAAGCAAATCATTAAAAGAAAATTGCATACCAAAATCAATCATCCATCACTCAACTTGCAAAACCAGTTCATTATTTTCTGTTAATAATTCGATGACTTATCAGATTTATTACATGTAAAATTATACATATATATTTGTCAGCGGGTTGATATTTTCGAAACTAATGCCTTACCTCAGAATGTAGCGTACTTCTTTGTACATATGCTGTCCTAGAATATGATGATTGATAACGGTCAGGAAACATTTTCATTATTTACATTTGACCTTTGTGTACCGAGGAAAATTACGGACGCTTTCACACCTAACGTTTTAATACGCCATAGAACACGAAAATATCATGTTTGCTAAAAAAATATGTTTTCAGGAATGGCATTGAATGCCATCCTTCCCTGTTGATCTTTGTTTTCATATTTTGAAGATAAATACAAACTTTGAAATGTGTCAATGGTGCTGCTTAACCTTGATCTCTCGGGAAGCAAATATGTAATTATATTGTCTAGTCGGTGATATAGCGTTTTTTATTTGATAGTGTTACTTCTATTTATATCGGAAGTCAATAAAAAACATAACTTTCATGTTTAAATCTTAAAACTCAGATATGTTTATAGTTTCTTAAAGAGTGCTTTATTCATAAAATAAATATACACCGAAATCACTATTATCTGTACCTACTGTATGATTAAGTTTATTTGCTCACAGAAAAACATTTTCATCATTCACATCACTTCAATACAAGATATTTTCATATTGTTTAGAAATGTCTTTCAACATTATTTTAATTTATTTTCTTTTTACTAAACTGGCCGCATCATTAATGAATTAGCACTTTAAACAAATGATTTTAAAATTCTAATATGGCCAAAAAGAGATTGTAACATTTCATGCGTATCTAACGCACTTTATTATTTTGTAGCATTATTATTTTTTTTCATTTACTGAATTGTTGTGCGTGTAGCATAGAATTTCCTTGCAATTAGGGATATCAAGTTATACATGATTATCCTTCAATCACGTTTACTGTTACAAACACATGCCTTTAGCCTTATTATTCCTTTATCTTAACAATTACGATGCACATAGTTATCCATTAATAACTATTAGAATTAGAAAAAAACATAAACTACGACAACAACATTATCTTGCAATTTTAAATCTTTAGCTAAATATGCTTGCAACTATGATTATAACTTTAAAATTTTACTACAATTGTTTCACAAATGAAATAATCTGTTCTGACGTCACGAAGTTCCCAATTATAATAATTATTTTTCTTATGCAAAGAAATTAAAGAATCGTTAATGACCGAGTTGTGTCCTTATTACGTGACTTTGAATCATTAAACCAATAAAAACCCTTTCACGAAGCAAAGATCCATTATTGCTAAAATAAAAAAGCTCATTATTTGTCAATGCGAAATTGCAAACGAACATCTGTACTTTAAATCTCATTTTAAAATATCAAGAGGAAACATTGTTTTCTTTGACGTCAGACTAAATACGGGCTGTGTTGATATCATATTACGTATAATTTATTAATAACACTACTTGACAAACAACAAAAGGATGAATAGGCTTTAAATAATTCTTATTCCTTAAACATATCTTTTATATATTTTTTTACTTTCAAATTAGAAAAGCATTGACATACATAAATTTTCAATTCATTGTTTTAAACATTAATTGTTCATCTCCAGATATTACGAATACCGTTGATATGCTAATATATTAACATTCATTTTGTATAACAATTTTTGAAAAATACATTTGTACACTTTTCTAGGTTTTCATTTTCATTTTCTGGGTTAAATTTTCACCGTTAAGTTTGTCTTATTAATGTTTTCAGTCAGGTATTCTACTGAAGTACATGCAGGGAGTCAACCTAATGACTTATCATTAATATCTGCAAATATATTGTCAGCAAAACCAAATATTTGCAATATTCTGAACGTCAATTAATGAAATTGTAGCCGAAAGTGTTTACCTATTTTTTATCATAGCAAATTAGTCAGTCACGTAGCCTTAACAGGAAAAACGCCAATCTCTTTAAGATGCTAGTTTTTTAAAAGCCAACAAAGGCACATATATGCAGAGTGATAACAATTTTACATTAAAGCGTTTTCATATATAGCGTCGCAAATACAAACAAAGCTAGGTAAAGTAGTCCCAATTGATAAATTTGCTCATGGCGTTCATTACCAAAGTAAATGTTATAGTTTTGAATTGGCGAACAATTTACTTATAATTAAAAACTAACACATTTAATAATAATAACAATAAATATTGAAACAACTATTTAATTTAGAAAGGTCAAGTTTAAGCAAGAGAAGTCTAATTTTTCACCTAAAATATGGTTTCTTTAAATATGCTTAAGATTGAAAACCAGATGCAAATCGATTCGTATGTTTTTTTACATGCATGCGTTTCATATTTGTGTAACTTAACAACCAGTAATCTTTCATTTATTAAATATCTTGTTTCTTTAAACGTGAATATGTCTTTGGGAATATGAACAATAAAACCAACAAATAGATTCAAATCTGGATTACAAGTCGAATGAAAACGAAGTTTCTAATAATTACAACAAACAAATATACTGTTTTGTCTGAATATAACGTTAATTTTAAGGAGATTTTTCATCGAACTATCAATAATTCTACGCATTGAAACAAAAAAGACAGTAAAAAACCCGTTTTAATTGTTTAAACGCCGGGTCTTAAGAGAAAACAGACTGAATTTATCCATAAACTTACATTGTGGTAATGCATGATCCACAGAAAGAATGAGATCATACATCCTACAAAAGTAGGTTTATATCGCAGTTATAGCTTCAGTAACTTTAGTATGTTTAAAACAATTGGATACTTTAATGTTTCTCCGACAGTTTGTATCTGATTTATGCTTCAGATAAAGTATGTTTCATTGTAATTACAAATATATTGTCTCATACCATCTTGCTATCGGTTTTATGTGTTTAGATGTTGAAACGTCTCGTGATTGAAATCATTATGCCAATACGATAGCTCAAGAACATTCAAAGGTAATTTCTATTAGAGATGATTTTATGAGCAACAATCGTCTTACATGTATTTAAGAGGCAATGTCATATCATCCAGACAAAAAGTAACTCAAGGCCAAACTATATCATAGTTTAATACTGCTGACTGCTAAATGATATGTCTGTTAAAACATGACATAATCAACTGATTTCATTCAGGGTGTACTACGTTTTAATAGATTGGTATTGTTGAACATATAACAAATAGTTTGCGCAAAGGAAGGTAAAGGTACATTTAATAAATTTCATAAAAAAACTAAATAGCGACATTTCATTAATAAATTGGGTTTTATATCGACTCCAGGTCTTATTTTGGTGTCCAGACAACCAAAATGAGTTTTATTAGCATAAAAATAGGTAACCTCATTGTGGCGAAATGGGAAGTACACTCTTTGTTTGCATGTGAAACTCCGCCTTCGGATCATCCGTACATCAATATTAAATCAACAAACATGACTATAAGTGGCAGTCCTAATTTAACGGTATATTTCCGCATTGTAACGGATGTTTTCATACAAATTTTATCTTTTTACGAGATGATTACTTTTACTGGTGCACCGTGAAGTTTAAATTGTTAAAGTGTGTTTGCACAAGAAAATATCACATTTGCTGTGTTCCGGATAGCAACTATAAAACTGTGACGTAGCGCATACACGAGCTCATTATAGTCTTCATTTGCATGTTAAAATTCGTATACGAACTTTAGTGTTACCGTGGGGTTTCCCGTTTAAAATCCTAATTTATGAACAATATTTGATGAGATTTACAACAATACTATTAAACAGGTTAATGAACTGTAGAATGTTTGATTTTTAGGCCGACGGCAAAATATTTTTTACATATTTATTTAATGTAGCTGTATTTTGGTCACAGAAACTATTTAACAGAATAAGATATGACAACCCGTCAAGCTACTGAATGGTATGGATTCGAAGCTTTTTAATTCCCCAAACCTGTGCTTATTTACAATTTGATGACTTATCTAATCACGTATTAGTTTTGTCATTTAACAGGATCTTTCTAATTTCTGTTTTAGAGGCCATTTAATATACATATATGATGCATATATTCGTCTTTTTGTCAAAATGCCTATATTTACCCAGACCTGATGCCATGGCTTGGAATATAGCTTTGTCATCGTTGTATGGTTGTTGTCCTAGAATATATGATTGATGATAGTCGGGAAACATTTTCATTATTTACATTTGACATTTTGACTCATAAATACAACATTACAACGAGACACAATGAACGGTATTGTAGCAATATGATATCGCTACAAACAACACGCCTAAATAATCTCTGTTACAAAATAATGACGTTTTTAACACTGTGCGCTTAAGTACGCAAATGTACACTTTGAACACCAAAGTTACTATAAGTTATTTTGAACCGTATACCGATTCCATATGTTGTCTATTCTTCTGATTTATCATCGCTAAAATTGAGCTTATTTAAGTTCATGTTTCTTGTATTAACGGCCGTAATTATATGATAATATGAAATATATCATCGCACATATGAGCTATATGAACTGATATTTGCTTTTCAGAGAAAATAATACGTTGTTTAATGCTCTTTAAACAATTGTTGCCATTAGAGAACAAAGCAATAATGATTTGACAGCTTGATAATGCTTATTCATAAATTTAAAAAAACGCAGCAAATTACGAAATGTGTAACTGCGATTATTTATGAACTTTAATAAAATATAGTATTTGCTATAATTATCAGATATCTTCAACCCAAGCGCACTTCTATATTATGTGTTCTAAGAACGTCTGGCAGATATTTGGTTTATTGGAAAGATGTTTGCATATCAAAGCATTGAGTGTACTTGTTTGATCTTAGATTTTCACTGACATATGCTGTAACGACAGAAAAATAAAATCCAAGGGGATTACAGCATGAATGTCACATTCTGATGTGCGGTTTTGCTTTAAGTCGATTACCAAAGTTTTGAAATATGTATGTATTTGCATTCCTAGAGAACTAACCAGCAACTACAAACTTTCCGCAAGTGGCCAACTAGTAATTCCACGTGATTTATGAAACAAACTCGTGTCAAAGGAGAGATTTCGCTTCGGTGCGTGCAGGAAATTTGAATAGTTTTTTTCTGATGCGATATTATTATAATTAATCCGCTACATGTACAGAGCTCCGGATAAGATAGGTATTGCAAAAAATGCTCATTCACAAATAAAAATCGTTCCATTACTCACTCAAATAACAAATCTCAACGATCTCAACAATCCACTTGTCAAAACAATCTAACAATTATAAATGATGTGTGTACCTGACTTTCAATAACGCGGCATGGACGGACAAATTTAAGTCAATATTTAAGACAAATTTTAGTTTGAACTTGGAGGTACAGACTGAGGTTGATAATGAAACACTAGCTGAACTGTAAACTTTTCCTTTTGAAATCTGAACGGCCCAAATGAAGGTTCCAGTTAATAAGTAAATAAAAAAGCTACAACAAAAGTATGGACAATGAGATATTTATTCAGGTTAAAACACACACACATATATATATGTAATACAATGAGTTTGAGTCGCTTAGGCTAGAATTGAGTTTCAATAAAAAACAAATATGGACAATGAATTTGAGTCTCTAAGGCTGTTTGACTTACAACAGAAATATGGACAATGAATTCAATTCTCTTAACCCTAGAATATTTGAACGTTTGAAAAAAATATATAAAAGATATTTAAGAAAGAAGGTGTTTCTATTGTTGATGACTGAAGCAAGACTTAAGAGTCGATAACTGCTGTGTTAACTATTTCTGATATCTCTTGAGGCTGTTTCACACAAAGGAGCATTTTATGATTTTAACAATAAGGTTATTGACGAAAGTTTAACTGACGATACAGAAGAAGTTTATTTATTCTGCATCATTAGAAAAGGAATGACATAGGTAAACGCATCCTTATTTTAATCAAATGAATACTTCTGTAGAAAAAATTACTTCATTTGGTCTACTGTTCTCATAACAATAGATGTCTTTGATGTCATTCATTCCGTTTCTCTTGTGGGGTTATTTTCTGCATTGTGGGATTAAAAAAAAAAGAAATAACAAAAGAAAACCCCATAATGTAGCTCTGGTAAGAACGTCCGTCCGTCCGTACGTCTGTCCGTACGTCCCGAAATCTTGTGAACGCAACTCCTCTTAAACCAGATGGCAGATTTTGCTTAAACTTCCAGGGATGAACAATCTTAATGTAAAGATGGTAGTAAAGGAAGGAATTTTCGCTGTACTACATTTAACAGAATTATGGCCCTTTGTTGATTTGTTCACTGTATACTATGTAGAAAAGTTTTGAACGCAACTCCTCTTAAACCGGATGGCAGATATTGCTTAAACTTTCAGGGATGAACAACCTTAATCTGTAGATTGTGGTAAAGGAAGGAATTTTTGCTGCGACCAAATTTAACAGAATTATGGCCCTTTGTTGATTTTTTCACTATATACCATATATATGTTGTTTGTGGGGGCATCCGTGTCCTTTGGACACAGTTCTAGTTTCTGTATTATTCTTATATAAGCTAATTTTATCACATTCTTCAATTCTAAATTTGTAAACCTGTCTGTCGTGTCAAATGAAATTGATAATTTCAGACAAAAACAGAAATATATAACAATAGAGATAATTATTATCAAAACTCGTTTATATTTTATGTCTAGCTTTGGATATATTTATGATTTATAAAAGAGAAAGATGTCATGTTCTTCAAATAGATCAGTAATAATGTTTATTTTGATTTGTCTACAAGAAACACTGTTTGTTGTAGTATTTGGCAAAAACAAACGATAATAAGTTATACTTGAGGTATTTTGAAACCAAACATACATTGCAGCACATATTTTCCAAGTTGATTGAATAAATGAAATTAGATTTTTGACATAGAAAATGATTATCGAGTACTCTAATAAACTCAAATCAACTTGACATACAGTTCGACAAATGACATTTTCGTAGGCTCGAATTAAACAATAAAGTGCAGTATGAAGCCACAAACGCCATCACATAATTACTCTGTTTAGATGCATGGTATAGTTTATATAAAATGTCATCGCAAAGTTTTAAAATGTTAGTATATTCTATTTGGTAAATATCATATGAAGTCTTGAATGAAGATTGTCCAAAGAAGCATCATTCTAACTGTAGTAAGAATAACTTGAAGCAGTTTCAGCTAAAAGAACCAAGTAATCACAATGCCAACTATATGTACAGTTGCATCTTAAAATATCGTATACTATTTTGAGGTTTTTATGAATTGTTGAATTCAATACCAATACAAATAGACGAGTATACAGCTTTCAACCTACAGTGAGTTGGACTTTTTGAGCTTACAAAATGAAAAGAACGCTGGACAGAGTACACTAGTTATTTGATACGGATTTTTGGATTTGAGGAAATAAAATTGAGCCTATATTGAATACATGTACAATACTGACTTGATTTGAATTTTTATCTTATAAAATAAATTGGCGGCTAATATGATAACATAATGAAAAACGGAATCAACGTGTAAGTAACGTCCAAAACCGCAGAATTGAAGGTGTTGCAGGAGCTTGATTAGCCTGGATGTAATAATGATTTTGATAGGGAGATTTCATAGTGCAGTTGCTGGAAATTCATTTGGTGCATGTTATAAGGTGTAAAATAATTTATAATATTATCTTAGGTAAGTATATTATTTTGGTTGAATATATGTTTATCCTCATTTTCTAAATCAATAACTTCCAACGTTTTTTCAGTATGTTATAATTTAGAATTTTGTTATGAAAATTTATGATAAATAGATATTGTTTAATATTTCATTGTTTAATGAAGAATGTTTTAATTTGTCATTTTATGCGGATACATGATTTGTTTAATCAGTATTATTAAAATGAGTTTTTTTTCTTTCTTTTTCCAATTATTATTATACGGAAATTATCTTTAAAAGTTATCAGTTGTTCAGACAGAAAAAAACAAGACAACAGTGTATTGATTCGTGCTCAAAGCTGTTTCGTATTTTTTATATTGTGATACTCAAAAGCTATACGCTATACTATAATAATCAACTTGCCGCCAGTTCTGTTACAGAATAAAATAATTGGCGAATGGGTTAACGATTTTATATTTCAGACAAACAATACTGTTCAGTTGGATATTGTGTTTATTGCTACACTGTCGGCAGACTGACTTTAACATAATTGCTTCCGTGTGCCTTGTCCTCGCAGGTGTCCTGCTGGGCACCTTGTCGGAGGTCTTGTGTTAGAGAATGCGTTCGTTCTATGCCGCCAATCCTTTTTAATCGTGTTTTTATATTTTTGGAACTTACAAACTTAAAATGGAAGGTGGTTGATCAGTTTGTGCTACTTCTTATAGTATGTTTATGGAAAGGGTTAAATTGATGTAAATGCTTATTGCAGTATTAATAGTTAAGGTGTTTCTTTACACTCTAAAATATCTAACTTGTTGAGGGCATTAATATGTATCGTATTATCAAACTTAGATCTTAGAACAAAAGAACAATGTGTATTTATAATTGAAGTTACATGTATGTACAGTTAAACGTTACCAAGTTCACCTAAACAATCCGTACTGTAATTAGGAATTCCGACTTACATTTGCGTACAATGGAAAAATTGCGCGGAATTATTTACTCCTTCCATTTTGCTTTTACTCCTTACATTTTGCTGTCAAAATGATCCATGTTATAAGATTTTTAAGATTAAGTTTTATCGCCAAAAATAAGACTTCCATTCAATAAACCAACAGCTAACGGGAATTACGCGTTGCTGAGGAAAAAATGTAGAAAGTACTATTTTTTATTGAAAATGACTAGAAATCTGCATACCCAAGGGGACATTTATAAAAACGAATGTTTAGTATTGTTGTAATAGTCCGAGCACTATATCATTTCTAAACGAAAGAGCAAATATAATTCCTAAAGAAAACCCAAAACGGCGAAATTAAAAATGTTTCAGACATGAACGGCCCTGGAAAGTAAAATTTTCCGTCCAAGCCCCTGACACCGGCTTAGGCAGATTTTAATATTTAACATGAAATGGTAAAAATTAAATGCAGAACCATCCGCAGATGTTTCATTGCAGTTATTGTACGTTCAATGTTATACTGGAATAAAACATCATCCACACATTATTTTGTATAACATCTAATTGATTTAAAAAGATTTTCAAAATGAAATAATATGAAACAATCTGAGAACATCGTTGAAACTGTTTATTGTGTCACGACAGAAACACATTTATATTTAAAACTATTTAATATAATTACTGGCAATCTTTGTCGGCGAGAATTGATATTTTGTACATTCATCAGTAAATCTGTTTTTCTTTTTCCATAGAATATCGATTATAAAGCAATATCGTGTGGTAATGAAGCATTATTAGATGAAAGTTCAGATGTATTGTCTAATTATAACAGTGTAATACACTTTAACGAAGGAAACATCGGAAATTTTGTACTTCATTTGCATTCATAATGGTTGCAATTATCTTTAGTTAGGTGCTTTTTCTCAAATTTTGCTGCGTGTAATGAACGTATAACTGTGAAATATTGAATGTGCAAACATGTTTACGGATATGAGATATCGATTAACATCAGAGCATGCTATTTATGTTAATTATAACTGGTGTTTTAAATAATAATAAAATATGAAATTTTAACCATGAAATGTTTGTGATATAAGCATCACAATGAAAAAAACAAAAAACAATGTTACTTGAATTTGAATGCTCAAAATATAAGTATTTCAACGTGTTTTTGAAACTTGAAAGTTCAGTCGAAAATAAATGCATTTGTTTAGTAAGGTTTTTGAAACATTAAAGAACTGACTTCTTTTAGTTTAAAGTATCTCCTTCCCCAAATGCGTTTTTGTTAATTTTCATATTATAAATATTACATTTTATTGCAGACGAGTAGCATATGTGAAAGACTTAAAATACATGCACTCATCATTCATTGCAAAAAAAAATAGTTTCTTTTTTTTTTCATGTCCAGTCCTAAGTCGTAATGAATTGGATCTATCAAATAATTTATACGAGCGATGTTCTTTTTTAATTATAGTTAGATGTTGAAGTGTATAAATAATAGTTTCATTATGCTCTTATTTTATATATTTTCTGAGTCAGTTTTAGCTGTGACACATATTTTTTATATTATTTAATGGGCATCATCAAATATGAAATTTTAAACAAAGATCGTTTCTGTGTTTGTTAATTCACATATATTTTAGTTCGATTGTCTTAGAAGACATTAGCGGCTTGCCACTAACAGGGTTTGAACCCACGAGGTCGTTCAGCAATCTTTAAGTTACTTGTCCAACGCGTTTACCACACCGCCACGTCACCACACAAACAAAGATCAACATGGAAGGTTGCTATTCAAAAAACGCATTCCAAAACGCAACACAAGTTTCTTCAACGTTCTTTTTTTATATGAAATCAGTTTAATAACAATCATCTCCCTCGCAGTTTTATTACTATTTAAAAGTATTGTGTCATATTAGATCATATTTCTGCTTTATGATTGCTTATACGAAATATATTTCAGCAGGTGTTAATTTGTCCCTCGTTTGTTGCATTTTCCTCTTTGTACTCTGTGCCTTGTATACTCAAACCATAAAATATATGATTGATGATAGTTTGGTGCTATGTCCTGGTCATATATTGAATAGCATATAAATGAGCCGCGTCATGACAAAACCAACATAATGGGTTTGCGACAAGCATGGATCCAGACCAGCCTGCGCATCTGCGCAGTCTGATCAGGATCCATGCTGTTCGCTATCAGTTTCTCCACTTGTTTGTTTGTTTCATTTTACGCCTTTTCCCAACAGTACTAGTATTTCAGTCATATAGGCGGGTAGTTTCCTATCCATCGTTCCTGGAGAGTTACATTAGTACTAGACTACCTTCCTCCGCGCTAAACTACCAAGGCATCTCCCGGGGATCGAACCCCCGCCAGAGAGGTAACTGGATTAGAAGTCATCGACTCTAACCCCTCGACCACGGAGGCGGTCTTTCTCCACTTGTAATAGAGTTGGTAAGCGAACAGCATGGTTCCTGATCAGATTGTGCGGATGCGCAGGCTGGTCTGGATCCATGCTGGTCGCAAACGCATTACGTTGGTTTTGTCATGGCGCGGCTCAAATGAGAAACGCAACAATAAATAAGGTGGCGAACTGTGATAATAGTATGAAATGAACCATTATAGATTATTATTACTATAACATTTCAGCTATCTTCATACTATGTCCCGAGTGCATTTAGTAACAACCACTGGCTGATAAATATCCTATAATTCTGTACAATCTGACAGATTTATATTTTCCCTAGAAAATATGTCTATATATTTATGCATTGAAGCAAGTGCATTTCGAGGAACATTTATTATTCCATTCCTATGTAAACTCAAATGACTTATCAGAAGTTTTACTTATGTCAAGTATAGACTGCATTAGCTGAATAATTTTTTTTATGAATATCGTACTTGTTTAACCTCTATTCATGAACTTAAGCAGTAGCTTTTAAATGACAGACGATATACAATTTATTAATACTTTCAGGCAAATCAGCAACAGGAGAATAAAAAGTAATGATTCAACGTTTCACATATCTGCAAACAAAATTATCTGATGTTTGAAAAAACGCGAGCTCAAAGATTTTCCTTGACAGGTACTTTAGGTTCCTACATTTTATAAAATACTTTTTACTACATCTTCTACGCTGCGATATAAGTTGCAGTTAGTCTATGATGTGGAGGAAGATTACAAATTGATTTTTTTACATCTTCAACTTTCAAAGCAATTATGCACATTATCTTAAATGTATAGCTTGAAATCAATCCACAGACTGCTAATTAGTCTGCAAATTGATATTGATGTTCTTATTTTTTGTAAGTCACACCGTAACATAAAATCATTCATTAGTGACAGAGTGGTTGGATTCGTTGACAAATAATCACTAGCCCCGTCAGGAACTTTGGATTCTGTCAATTAAATTAGTTGTCCAGCTAACTTACGGAAGGTCAGTAGTTCTACTCAAATATTTGCTCGTGCCTGAAGAAATGCACGATGGAGCAGCTAGCCTTCCTCCGCCAGTAAAGTTTGAAAGTCTCCACATGAACACAGTGTTGGTATGACTTGAAATCCACCTTAACAAACAGACATCAAGACATTCAATGAAAGAATATGCAATAAAACTTAACGCATGACACATGTAAAGTCTATATTATGACCGCATCGGCGATGATTGTACCGTAAGGATACTATTGATAGCTTAGCTTCAAAGAACATATAAATGGAATCTCATTATAATCTGATAATAGCAACATCACATTAGGTCTGAATTTTAGTCCGATTGATCTTTGTACTTGGCGATGAATATAAAGTTTACACAAATAAAATATTTTACTTGACCTTAAAGGGAGACACAGGCAAATTTTTCGTTTCTTGGTTTTGAATTTTTCATTCATTATTCTGTAAATGCCCTTAAAATGAATATATTAGACAGTCAATGGAACAAAACTTTTCTTAATATAAAGAATAAAATGGTGGTTTCCTAACTTGAAAATATATATAATTCAAACAGAAATTAATGCTGAAACTTCAAGAAACGTCATTTTAGCCTTATTTGAGTACATAAGATCATTTTAATATTTTTGGAATTATTTTGCCTGAATATCCCTTTAACTTGATACGGTTGTATCTTATAAAATACAACCGTTTTGAAAGATATTCTCTACATGTTCTCAACACAGATTAAACACAATACTGTCTATATATCCTTGCTTTTTATTACACATAATTATATATATGAAAATTGCACGTAATTATGTGATACATGACCCGATATTACATATCTACATATTACAGATAGAAAATTACTATTCGTCATATAAATCTTCGTACTAAATTACAAAGAATTTTGTCAACATTTTTTAAATAATTTTCTAATAATTTCCAAACGATACAATATTACTGCCTTTTATAAATGTTTTAGTTATGGAAAATGTATCCATTATACGAGGATTGATCAAAAAGTTCTTGGCCCGATGTACTTCCGGTAGTCAGAGAACCCAACTAATGGTCTTACTTTTCAATAAAATCGTCCTCTACATCAATGCACTCTGCCCACCTGTGCTCCAACTTGTTTAACTCTTCAAAATAGAACTCTCTATTTTGGTCCTCAAAGTACTCATTGACCGCCTCCATGACACCTTTATTGCTTTCAAAACGTCTACCACGAAGCTTTGTTTTCAATTTTTGGAAACAGGTAGAAGTCAGAGGGGACCAAGTCCGGAGAATATAGGGGATGGGGAAGAATTTTAAAGCCGCAGTCAGTTGCAGCAGCCATCGCAACTTGGGATGTGTGAGCTGGCTCAGGAGAAGAATCAAGCAGTTTGCCCCTCATTTTGCGCGCAATTTCTTGACGCAATTTGTCTGCATAGAACGGACCATTATGTTTATCCCCTAACTATCCTGCTGATGGCACCCTCTTGAATTTCTCCGGAGGGGGTGAGCCAGGGTGCTTCCACTGCATGTTCTGTTTTTTGGATTCTGGGTCGAAATGATGAACCGTTAACTCAGTCAGTAGTCTTCAATAAGATATTGGTATCGACGTATCGTGTGTAAATGTTAGTGTAGTGACTAGAAGTATATCGGGCCGAGAACATTTTATCATACCTCGTAGACCAATCCACTTTAAATTCACAAAGAAAACAGAACTGATGGCATCATGAAACATTGATATGGCTATAATTTTTAATTATTTAATTAATTTATTCATATAAGTAGAAAACAGTAAAATTTGAAAATAGAATACGGTGTCGTCTTGATGATATATTTTTAGTTTTCAACATGGTGACCTGGTGACGAGACTCCAATTACGTTAAGCCATACACTAGTAATTGACTTTTTGATATATATCAATTTGACAAAGCGTTTTCGTTCACGAAATAAATAAACTTCCAGACACATAGAGCTAATGCCAAGGTGGTGTGTGTTAAAACAATGTAATTAATGATACGTAAAAAATCAACTAACTTTATCAATCTAAAACGTGAATCATTGCAGGTAAGAAAAAATAAAACTCAACCAATACAACTATACGAAACCCAAAGTGAATGCAAACATTGCTGTTATACAATGAAGCAATTGATTTATATGGTGTTGTTTTACTCGATATTGACATGTTATTTCTCTAGCGGACAATATCTAATTGCAGTCATATGTAAACAATATGTTTTAGAGATGGTTATGTGATTTAAAACAAATATATGGTTGTTGCATATAAGTCATAAAGAGCATTCTTTTATCAAATTGTTGTAGAAAAGATTGAATTTCAACGTATTATTTGCTCTTGTACCAAGCGACACTTTCATAGACTCTAGAACAACACACAATCAAGTATAGTTTCAAGCCATAAATGGAATTGTGACAATTCATTTAATTAGAAGTATGGCGTAAATTATTAAATTTACGGAGAGATCAAGATCAAACGATGTCTTGATAATTAAAAATATAGTAATAAATATCATTCTGGAATAAAATTCCAAATTCTCGCACTCCAAACTAGTTTCTTCTGTTAATATGTGGAAATATCGTTGTATTCTATATCTTTTTTGCACTTATTACTTTATGGATATATCTGTCTCGATAAGCTTTGTGTTTCATAAGATCGTGAATTATAATAATGATTGACAAAGATTAATTATGAAATTGTTTAAGATAAAACCTACCAACTGTTATCTTTTCTTTAAAAAGCTGTCCCACTTCATTTAACACAATTTACAGAAAACTTCCAAAAGATATTTATTGAAGTTTTATGTAGGTCACGCGAGTTTGGTCATTCATGCAAAGATTTTTATAAAGTTAAAAACAGTCAGGGTCAAATGTAAAGGTTTTTCACCTTTTGCATGTAAAGTAACAATTAAGCATTGAATTAGTTCAAACCACATGTCCCTCCTTACCGCTGAAGATTTGAATTCCGCCAAGAACTTTGAATTTTTTCATATTAGGAAGCTATCTTCCTGCCAAACGTTCGTGCCCGTTTTTGTCACAGGGGGGCGGAACATGCTAAGATAGAGAAATGTTAACCAGCTGTATGTATTTGTTTTTTTTATTTTCAATTAAAAAAACATTTTTAAATGTCAATATCAGAATGGAAAAAAATACCTCTTAAGCATATATTTAAGACATTTAGGACAAAAGGAAGGAACCCCGAGAATGCCGATTTCTACTAACATTTGTCAAAACACTTGCCGTCGCTCCATTTTTATATATAATTTGCTCAATAACTTTTGCCAAAAACATAAGCAAAAGAACATACAAACGGAAATGTATTCTGTTACTATTTTTAGAATTGATAAAATGAAGAAAAAAACGATTTACTACAGTCACGGATGACATAAAATGCTTTTCTGTATACTTTGCTAAAAAGCCTTTTGGAATATACCTGATACAGATTGATTTTGAACCATCCTATAAAGGAAAACACTTTGTCAATACGATAGCTCAAATACATTCAAGGGCCACTATCGACGTATGAGTTAATGTTCTATATGTCTCACCACCATAAATTGACAACAATACCACATTGTACCACTTGAGATTGTGAGTGTCTATATCTTTTTATCTTTTCATGTCGAATTTAGTTCAAAAATTGAAACGTTTTGGTTACTCATTTTCAGAGAGAAATAATATGTCTTTAAATTAATCCGCGTCTTGCTGCGCTTTTACATCGGGAAGATGTAAGAATTTGTCAAATGTTATGATTTATTACAGTGCAATTTCTTCAGAAAACGTTGTTTTATCATATTCAGCACTTCTGTAATCATATTAACATGTCTGGCTTGTCAAAAATCACCAATATATTACAAATGATAACATTTTATGAACACATTACTTTTTGCTTATGTCTAGTTGTTGATATCAATGATCTGATAAAAGTGACTTAAAAAGAAATTTTTAAACAGAGATGTCCCAATGATGGCCAGTTTGTAGTAAGAACTAGTTCGGTCTATGTTTATTTTACGTATTTAAGATATGGAGATATAGAGTATCTTCAATAATACTATAATGAAGAGAGTAGGAAAGTTGCAAAGATGGGAGACAAAAAAAATAGGTTTGTAAGCTATGCTTTCGAGTATCTTGTATGTTGTTTGTTTGTTTTTTTAAGTTACTTATTCCTAGGATGTTGTATATTGTGTGTGTGTTTTTTTTTGCAATAGTCAAAATTATAGCCTGTTTATTGAAACTCTTAGTGATATGTGTTAAGCAGTATTTGTAATTATGCTTAAAAGATTTAAAGCTGTCAGTTCAAAAACGAAATGTCAACTACGTGTATATGTTTCATTGTTATTGACGTCACAACAAAATTTATATATAATTGTTGTTATTGCCTTAAAGTAAGATTAATTGTGAATGTGCATATGGTATATGAAGACAAGAAAAACACAACATAACATTAGAATGCCTACTAAGTGATAAAAGAGATCAACGCGTATCTTGTACAATATTGTGAATTAAAAAAATTTAAGAAACAAAATTAAATTAACAACGTTACACAGTGTTATGTTATCAGTTACACATCATAATTGCATAGTATTTGCTTTGAAGATCAATATTATGCAGCATCACTGACACCATATAAAGGTGGTATTTGTCAGTGTAAATATGAGTGAATGGATTATATGACTAGTCAACGTGATATCTGGGGTTGTTTTTTTTTTTTTGGCGCACTTACGCGCACACTGTGAAAAGGTCGGTACTTTTGTAGTAGATATTAATTATGCGTTTTGTTCGTAGTAATATTTTATTCCTACAATACCATTCATCGTGTGTCATTGTTATGCTAGTATACAGAAAGGACCAAATGTCAAATAAATCTTTCCTGACTACTACCAATCATATTTTATAGGACAATATCTGTACTGAGAAGAATGCTACATTCCGAGTCTTGGCATTACTTTCGGGAAAATATCAACTTGCTGACATATATATGTATCATCATATACATGTAATAAATGACATTTAACAATAGAGATTATGGGGGGAAACACTATGGAATGGCAATAAATAAGGGAGATTAGATCAGCCATCAAATCACAAATAGCAACAGCAAACAAAAGCACAGAAGTTATGGAGAGTAATTCGTGTACATGTAAACGTTCCTTATATACCACTAAGTTTATATTCCACTCTGATAGCCATATCTTATATTTAAACTTCAAATTAAGAGATAAGCTAAAGATGTTCAATATGTTCTTATCTCAATTTGATGTTTTTAAGAAAACATTTATACAAATCTATGTGTATAAATATAAGGATATATAAAATAAAACCAACGCTGTACCAACCTATGTCAACCTTAACGAAATGGTGACAAAGGAACGATGATGAATAGGTCATACATCAAATGTTGATAACCCTATATGATATTTCTAACGGTGAGCAAAGTACGTTGAAAACCACAAGCTATGCAACAAAGCCTTATATACCCCATATAATGATTTTGTGCTCAAAGGACG
The DNA here is from genome assembly GCF_026571515.1 of Ruditapes philippinarum. Taxonomy (NCBI): domain Eukaryota; kingdom Metazoa; phylum Mollusca; class Bivalvia; order Venerida; family Veneridae; genus Ruditapes; species Ruditapes philippinarum. The sequence goes on from NW_026861047.1 coordinate 246,803, forward strand.
ATGAACACACAAGCAAGTCAGTATAGGCCATACAGCTATCTGTTATTTATTACATCAAGCAGAGAACGATGATAATGCAGTAAAGCCCTGATAGCCTTCTGAGTTAATCCTATCTAAAATTTTTTACCCTCATACAAAGCATGGTGATAACCACAAGCAGTGCAGTATGGATCACAATGCGCACGATAATATCATTATCTATTTGTAAGTTAAGCAAATCACGGTAATAAACACCCACAATCAATACTTTAAAGCTAATAATGCCCACGGTGACAATACTATAATATATTATTTATGAAGATTATACCTTTCAAAAATTTAAGTGCAGAGTACAAAATGAAGGTAAAAATGAAAATTATAATTTTGCCATATTTTTTTTTATAAATTCAAAGTCATTTATAATAAATCAACCTCGTGATTCACAGAGCAAAATTCTATAAAAATTCTTTAGAAAATTGGAAACGTTCAAGTAATAAATAGTGCAGTATTTTACTTTCAAATAGGGAATAATGGTAATAAAAAGGCTGATTGCTCCATGCGTATATATTACAACTTACATCATGATACAAAAATGTAAGACGTTTAAAACAGCAAAATTGAAGTAAGTCAATCAAACCATTTTAAAAATCTAGAAAAGGTACATGTAGACAGCTATTCTCTGCACGAGTTTCTCGGGGAAGATAAATTGATCTGATTGACAACCAACATCTCTAGAAGGACTATCATTATCTAGAGTGCCCTTAATTGTTTACATCACCAGACGTAATTGAATCAATCACACTAAATGATATTGCCTGGCTAATTTACCAATTTATAACCGTATATGCTGAAAGTTTATATATATTTCTGTATCATTAGCAGAAAACGTAAAGTACGTCAGTAGCAGAGCATAACAATTGCGTTGTAACATAATTATACAGAAAAGGAAATTGTATAAGTATGCTTTTAAGAAAAATGAACCTTTATGATATAAAGTTCTTTACAAGATATAGGATGAACAGTTTTCTAAGTACTAATAGATATCGGGTCAATGGTAAATAAATTCGGAAAAGTGAAGTTCAAGATCCAAACGGTCTATAAATATTTATTATATCATTACATTATTATTATTATTTAACAATGGAATATAAAAGTGCCATTTAACATATGTCTGTATATCATTGTATATCAAATTCTAGTGTATACTTTTCATAAGATCTATAAATCATCTATCTGGCACCGAAATTCAAAACAAACAGAATAATTGGGTATGTCATGCAATTCCTCTCGGAATCAGATCAAAATATCTGTAACTCAGTTGTCTTTGGAACGATTTATTAATACATGTAAGAGAAACATTAGTGGATGTCCATATACGATTACAGTTTTACGTGTCATTCTAAACAAAAGACTTGTTGGCAATTATGTTGTTGTTAGCTGGCGATGAACATGTTTATGTTTTTGACAATAGCATATTTCACTTGACTTTTGTTACAATGCGTTAAATCTGCGATTTGGTCAGTCATTTTTCGTAATTTAATATTATCTACGAAATCAATGGAAAAAATGTGTCCTGCAGTGTATGTTTGATAGTACTTGTGTTCTTGAAAATACTACAACCAACCTTATTTCTTGTAAGCAAATCAAGATATCCATTGTAACTGAACTTTTTGAAGAATATGACATCTTCTTGCACTACATATATATAAAAGATGGTAGTTTCAACAATATAACTGTCCATTATGTGCACTTCATTACTCTAGTATGCATGGTGTGAGAAAGGAAATAACACAATTTTTTTTTTAGAGTATACTTTTTAATTTGATCTTTCATGGAAATTAAATGTCATTTCCTTGTAAATCATCATCATGCAAATTCATTGTTCAAATTATGAAAATAGTGTTTGCTTTCTCTTTTGGATTCTTATGATTTACTGACTGAAAAAAAAACAAATATTTAATATATAGAGATTCATTGACTTTTGTACGCGTCATAAAATGTATTGTTTTAACACACACCATCTTGTCATCAGTTTGATGTGTCTGGAAGTTGAACTATCTTATAAATGAAAACACTTTGTCAATACGATAGTTCAGGAACATTCAAAGACCATTACTAGTATAAGACTTAATGTCATAGGTGTCTGACCATCATAATTTGGTCCTAAACGGCGTGTTACGGCCTATACCCTCATATCTACTAATGGCAAAGATTAATTTAAAATTTAGCCATTAAGTTATTCAATCTGTTCTCATTTTTAAAATAATGTATTATTAAAATAAAAGGCAGTTTACTTTAACATCTATAGCACGAAAATAAATGTTAGAATTAAAATCAAAATATTAGGTCCAAAGATATGATCTATTTCAATACATTTTCTTCAATAAGGATTATTTCATTATAGTCTTCACTTCTGTTATCGAAGTAACTTGTATGTTTTATTAATTGATTTATAATTTCAGATAAAAATTGAAATAAATTAGGATAGATAGATATCTGTAAAGTTTCGGCTATTTCTAATGTCTAGATATTCATGATTTTATTTCATTAATAATGTCAAAATGTCAAATAAATAGTGAAAAACAGAATCCCTAAAGAAGCAAAATTGTAAAATGTTGCAGGATCGGTTTGATTGAGCCTGTTCATGAACGGTAATGGAAATTGCAAGTTACCGTCCATGCCCCTTAGCACCGGTTTAAGCAGAATTCAACATGTTAACACTAAAATGGTGAAATTTTGAATTTAGAAACATCCGCAGATGTGTTCATACGGCGGTTATCATGGAATCTTCAATGTGACACAGTAGTGTCATTCCATGAAAAGCGGCATATGGTCCCAAAGTAAAAGAATGCGTGTGCACTAAACGAGAAAAGAATGGGCGGAACTAAATAAAATGGAATTTTGAAAGGGGATCTGAGGTTATGAAGCCTGCATATCACAGATAAGACGTCAAAAGACAAATTTAAAAAGCGGGCAACATATCCTAAGGGTGATTATACAGTATTCAAGTAGGAATACTAGAACCACCCAAATTGAAAAAGGCCAAATACAAGAAACTAAAAATACCATGTAAAATGTATACACAACAATAATGTCGTGCTGAACGATCTTCAAGGAGCGAAAATATAACATCATTGATTAAATATACGGAGAGACTTTTTACAGCCGCCACTTGGCACAAATAACACGGATGTGACAATGAAATAGTGAAAAACAGAATTCCCAAAGAAGGCCCAACACGGAAAAAAGACTAAATGAGATGTAACATCACGATGTCCTAAAACTTTCATTTTTATTTTAAAAATAAATAGTTTAGTAGGAGACTGCTAACATTTTTTCAAGAACACTTTTCCTGATTACTTTCGTGCTCAATGATTTACCCTCGTGTGTAATTTATGAATAATCATTTGCCTAATACTTCGCTCATCTTTCTTGTCCTCCGGGATAATTACTTTCAGTTTTGAAAATTGAATACCGCTGAAGTTGGTACTAGGGATGCTGCATTTTTCATGTCATGGAAATAATGATTCAGTAAGAACCATAAGTAAGAATATATAGTTTTGTTTCTTAAATACAAAGAAATACAAAAATATTATATTATTAAATGTAAGAAAGCAAATTAAATATCAGTTTCTTTAAAAATACTTTAACAAACTTATACATAAAGAAAAATGAATATTCTTCTTGCATGCATATCGCATTCTTTAGCATCAAATTCCAACTTTTATTATTCATGTTTATGTATGATTTATTTTACGACGATTGTATTTGCAAATGAGGGTTATTTAAGCACACGATAAATCAATCGTAAAATAATTACAACTGTTAGTAAATTCAAAAGATGACACTTGTTTTGTAAAAAGAACAAGTAAATCAATTATGATACCTGACATCTTTATCGATAAGGATATGAAATTTATTTACGTATCCAATAGATGACTAATTTTCTGAAAATGGTTTATTGACAGTAACATAATAACAAGGACGTCTAAACTTTTATTGCTTCGAAGCATTGTATTTGTGTTTTGTTAGGTCTTTACTTCTCAATGGTGAGGTAAAAAAAACTTTTTGAATATTACTATCTTAACAAAATATACAAACATATTAAGTAATTTAATATTATCGACTACGAAATGAAACAATATTCATTTAATATCTGATTTATTCACTTGTTACTGTATTCTACATACTGTATGACAAAAACTTCTTACAGAGAAGATTAGAATTATTTGTAGAACAATATCGTGTGACTCTGGTATATCGTTTTACGAAATTAACATTCTGCTGACAGCCTAGACAACAGAATGCGACAGGTTTGACATGCTACAAAACTCCTGGGGATTGAAAAACAATACAAATAGATAGTTTATATGCTAAGGCTATTGTATAGTGTTTTACGAACCAAAGTATCTAGACAATTGCTATGAATAGTGCTAAAGTTGTCAAATTAATATTAATGTGTCATACATCTATCTCCGTCAAATGACACATGTACCCTTAAAAAGCAATTTAACAGTATTCAAGTATTAATACTGGAAACACACAACAAGAAAAAGACCAAACAAAAGGAACTTAAATACCACAAACAAAGATCAGAAATGTTACATATAGATGTGCTTGTATGTACTGGGCGACTTTTAACGGCACCAACAACGCTGATGTGGCGATATAGTGATGAAAAATGGAAACCATATAGAACATATACTTATAAGTTATTTGGATAACTACAACTTCAAATTATTAAATATAAAATTTTGTGTCTTGAATTAGAATCTAATTCTAAAAAAAATGTGGCTCTAGAATTCATTGTCGGAGATAATCAGAATTCGATTAATACTTTGATAAAGTAAAAAATACGTAGTATGTAACCATTCAACTTGCGTTGCACTAAACTAAACTCACTTTGGTGTAAATGATTTAAAACATACAATGAAATACGTTTTCGATTACTGTTCGACCACTCAAAAACGCACATGTAATATTATTGCAGTCTTTGGTGGAAATTACATTGTTATCGACACAGATTATTAATATAATACTATTGTACATAAGACGTCACTGTTATAAAAAATATATTTCGATACAATTTTGAATATTTATTTATCCTTTTAAGTTTTTATAAGGTCTATATATTGTACAGATTAGTCTTTAAAATATGGCTTGTTATCAAGACTTGCCCTTCTAAGGGGGGAAATTTTTAAGGGCTGAGGCATCAGAATTGCAGCTACCATTCGTAAGAGGCGACAAAATGGGTCCGAATTACTGGAGTCTATGCATCTCCAAGTTCAAGCAGGTGAGGTTGTTTTCACACCTTAATGTTGCCAAAAGTTTGTAACAACCAATGTTTGCCAAAATCATCTTTGAATTCCTGTTTCGGTGCCATATGACCAAAATGTTGCGGTCGCGCCGTAAAACCAAATAAAACATTTTTTGTATTCAGCCATCTTAATATATATGATACAATCATTGCAATATCAATATCCATCAATATCCCTCAATGATAGATAGGGCATGAAGTAGGCGTTTTACGGCATATGCTATCAAGTTACTGACAATTTGTTTTATGCTAGAAATGCAGCAAATATAATAAGATCATGAACTAGCTTATGTTATTCAGAAAATTCTTTTAATATTTGCAATACAAATTTAAATGTAATGTAAAAACCACATTTTTCAAAATAAACATTGTACTATAATGTACTTTATTAATACAAACATTGATTCATATTTTTTCTAGCATGCTGACGTCAAAAGTGGTGTCGATTTGTCGATTTGTGTGTTTGCTGAAAAATGTGGTCACTGACACCAGACGCATCACCTTCTGGTATTCTTATTTTCTAATTCTCGAATGCTTGCATAGGCGACAATTAAAATATTTATTCTAGACACTTTTATACAATTATACCGATATATCTTGACATGTATTGCAACTTCATCCATCATTTTAAGACAGATAAACAAACTTCACGATTTATACGTTTATCGAGGCACATAAAAGGACGGAACATTCAATTATATTTGACAATACAATATTTTATGGTATTTTATAAGAAAGTTTTAATGTATAAATGAATGTGAAAAAACAAATTTAAATCCAATAATCTACATAAAGCAGAATAATATCATTTTTGTCTGTTGAATGTTGACGCGCATCACACACGTTAGAGCATTATTTACATTTATTTTTCAAATCTAGATAAAAAACCCAGAGATATTTGGAATTTAACTACATAATTATATATCTTTTAAACAAAACATTTACCATATCAGGTATGTAAACACTATTATGAGTTAAATTAAACGATCAATATTCCATATCCATGTATCCGTTAAAATGACATGCAAGTCCTTTTGTTTTTGTAACATTCAAACACGCAGTGTTTCCACTTAGATACGCATTTTACAATTAAAGCCATGAAATATCCGAAAATACAGTACACAATTTCCGGTGTTTCCTTTTTAGGATATTTACTTGTCACAGTTACCTACATTTTAGATACTTATAGTTTAAAACATAACAGGAACATCAATGGTCTCTATTCTACATTTATAAACACCATTAAGCACATTCAATCACTGGAGTATCTTTTTTTGCACTGCATTAATCTCTAAATATATTTTTGCGGTTTGTTTTCATAATGTCAAAAATTCTATTTCAAAATTAAGCTAAGTTTACAAATGTTATTAAAATTATATAGAAATTTGAAAACCTATTTATGGTTGTACACAGCAGAAACAAACAATTGGCATATGGTGCTAAATACATAAATATAATATAAGTGATTTGACTACACTCGGCTGTTATAATTTGTTATGGTTGTGACAAAAAATACAAATAACAGGCTCAAATAAATTTGATTTATTTCAATTGTTGTGTTTCAACTTTCGTTTAGTCGTATTATTAAATACATGTGAAAGGTTGGGGCGAGACTATGGATTTCAAGAATGCGAACATCATAATTTTCAGGAAAACAGTCAATATTTTATTTGATTGTGTCATCACAAAATTAATGCAAACTGGGATTCGCCAGTGTTTAGTGTTGTACTGATATTAACATTAAAATCTTAGACCCGAGAAACGATTTTTATAGATAGAAAATTGTTGTAGAATTGTCTATGCTTTGAAAAGAAGTCTGGCGATAATGACAATAAATATATTGATATAGAATGATGTTAACATGTCGAAATAACGTTCTCTGTCTTGCGCCTAGTGTTTTGTTTGGGGTCCTCCTGGGTTCCTTGCCGCTGGTTTCTGTTGCTGGGTCGTGTGGGGGACTGCGTTCGATGAACGCCGCCTTTCTTTGTTGATCCTGTTCACCATATTTTACGTATAGCTTACCATTTAAACAAATGTACACGTATGTTTGACAAACAATGCTATTTGCCTTTATGCATTTAATGCTACGACAGTCAATTATGTTAATGTACTAGAAATGTCAATCTCTTGAAAAAAAAACGTTTAAATAAATGACACATTTTGAATATGCAGACGTCGTTGGGGAATTGTTTTTCAATAAGGACTCAATCCTTTAGACAAAATACAAAATAAATAACTAAAATAATAACTTAAATATAATATTTTAGCACAGAAACAACTTTGTTATTATAACAAAAACCAGAGCCGTTATAATAATAATCTTTTTTTTGGAAATCAAATACGGTAGTGCGCCTGAATTTGTGTCTTCGCAAATACCAAATCAGACTAAAACTAATTATTCAACCGAAATAAATAGCATACCAGAAATAACTACTTTATATTTTAAGTTCCTTTTTCAAATTTATGTACGTGAATGTAGTAACTTATATCTAAGTATATGTCCAATTTTACGAGAATATGAGACAGCCACACATCAAATTTTACGAGAACATGCCACCAAAATACTACAACGCTTCATATTCTTCATGGCAGTTAATTAAAGAAAAGCAGCTTTTTAAATAATCGTCATTTTCATTAAGAATTCAACTCCAACACCGTTATGCTGGTTCTGGCAAGTTGAAACTTACAGAATACAGGGGGTCCAAAACATTACTGAAACAAAGCGGTAGAAGGTTCAAAGTAACTTCAATTTATTCTTGCAGATCAGACAAGATTAACTACTGTTTACATCGACAGATATTCCGGTCTTTCCCGGCAGCCGGTGTAACATCCTTTTACTTGTTTGGCAACCCGAAAATACTAAATACTGAACTGAAATGCCACAATCCTTAAGCATTTTCATATACAGAACGATTTCACTGACAAAAATTTAGTGACATTGATATTGTTATCTCTTCTCCTAAATTCATGTGCCTATTTAAACTAAATATCAGTTCTAGAAATAAATTTGTGTCAATAGTGGAATGTGCATTTTCCAGGTTAAGTTAAACTAGATAAAATGTGTTATTTGAACATATTTCGCTACCAGTTCTCTGTTGTCGCAAAAGTCCTAATATAATATATACTTAATGTAAATAACAGTGATTTATTCAAAAGATATATAAAATGATGATACCGCATATGTTAGTACAAATATTCATTATTATTTCCGTTCTAGATTATTTTCATTCAATTATTATTCTAATATTAAACAAGACCGACAGACAGTCAATTTTGCCAAAATCTTGATAATACTAAAGACAAAAATCTGGCACGGCTATTGCGGGTTTAGACAACTCATGGTTCCATTTTACCAAGATTTTTATATTATAATATTGGAAGACTTTATTGTATTAAACGTTAGGATAAATGAAAAAAACGAAATTCTGACAAGTGTTCTTAATAATAGAACTGTATGAAAACAGAGTTTCTGATAGTTAATATTGACATAAATATAACAGAAGTAGTGCTTAGAAGTTTTGATTGTAAGAGCTATCACATTTTATTGTCTGGCCAGAAATAAAAATGATATGCTTCAGGATATAAACATAATGTGCAAAACACAATTTTTTCTGTTTTGTGTCCAAAAATTGTGCAAACTGGTACTTAAACTTATTTTAGCAATTTATTAAAATTGACGAGTCGAAACATGTTCACGACCCAATTGATAAAATCCTAAATGTGAAGATTTGATGTGTTTCTCACTGTTTATTTTTTTAGTATAGATGGTAAAATCGCATCAGTTTGAAACTCGAATATCATAAACATAAAAACTCAGTTTAAAACTATAGCATTCATATATGTTTAAAAATAAACAAAACGAAAAAAACTAATTTGAAATTTAAAGGAATGTGGTTACTTGTTCGGTGTATCATATAAAAGTTATTCAAGTATAAAAAAACTGAGCAGATTAATTCAAGAAAAAAAAATCATTGGCTCATGTTATAATAGAAAATGGTTGTCTTGGAAATGCATTTTGATCCGGAATGTAAATTAGAATGGCATCGAGTTCATTTCTTACGACTGAGTAATCGTGCTTTTTATTATAGGGCACGGCAGATAGAATAAGAATATAGGCAAACTCTGGAACACAATTAACCATTTGTAATGAAAAACATAAGTCTATACCATAAATGTAACATACAGTGTCCTTTTTTTGGAGAAACACTATTTCCTACCATGTGGAAAACATATGTTATTCATGTGTATCCATATGAAAAACATGTGTCTGCAACATATGTAAAACATATGGGGTACTTTTCTTGGAGACACTATATGTTTCTACCATATGTAAATGTGTGTGTCACATACGTTTAACATGTGGTGCATATTTACCTCTGTAGACATGATAATGTCAAGTCAAAAATATGAATAAGTTATTAACCAGCAATAGAACCAATTGTTATTTCCCTACAAGCCTTAACCAAACTCAATTTGTAGAAGCTGCAAATATAATATTGTCCTTGCTTACTTCGATCGAGATTATGAAGACTTTCTTACATTCTTAATTTATAAACCTCATTAATTTTATTCGTTCAGTGAATGTAATTTACGTTTTAAAATAATATATGCATTCTAGTTTTATTTTTAACAACGAAGTCATTCACTGAAAATATTTCATTGCCAAAACTAAGTAATACTATGTAAATATGCTGTGTTTTATTTCTTAAAAGCCTAATACGACGCTGCTTCTAGAAGTGAAATGAACTGTGCGTCACTTATAGTTCTTGAATAATGCAATATTAAACAAAAACTTAGAAACATGATAAAATACTATCACAACACGCTTAACAACTAACAATTACCAGGAGCATACTATTAGTTTTCGTAACGTTTTACGACGCTCGAACACAGTCTTTACATAGAATGTTCTGACCAAATAACTCTTCTATAGAATGTAACTCGGAGAACTACAATATTCAATTCAATTCAATATCCTTATTGTACAAGAGGCCTCCGGCCCATACACAGTGTATACAATATACAATACAAATTGGCAATACGAATTTCTAATACAATTATAAAATACAATCTGAATATAAATTATTCAAAACATTTAAGAAAATTATCCCTTTCTTTCATTGCATAATAAATATACATAGCAACATTACGTATCAATGACTCGTCTTCAGTTGCCATCAAAGAGTAGAAGACTTTTTGAACATTCGGATATTGATAATAATACAATGGTTATATGTAAGAACGTAAATTGCATATAAAGAACACACAAAAAAGAAAGTGATATTTCGTCCTCTAACATTATTCCACATACATACAATCACGATGTTCCTCTATCAATATTAAAATGCCTACCCTTTTCAACCATTAAACAATTGTGAAGAGCTTCTAAAACTAGCAAAAACATTTCTATATTTGTCAATGTCTATAACAGAAATATATTTTTCACTTTGAAAAGGTAGTCTTAAACATAACATAATGATTTAATTTTTACATTTTCTAGACACTTTAAATTGCCAATGCTTTGCACAAACTGGTCTTTAGACGCTGTTCATATTGCACTATAAATAATTTAGGATTGGCTACAACCTGTGCCTCCCATACGTATTCCAAATCCATTTTTATATAGGTTAATCGTATATCAGTTACCCAATTTTTTGTATCCAATACTGTCATAATACATCAGCATTTCATAAACATAAGCGTGTATATCTATCTCTAGGGAGATTTATAAGTCTCAACCAAAATCTAATACAACGTTTTGCAGCAAATATATACATTTGGTATCTACCTAGATCGCCAAGGAATAGCGTCATTACAAGCAGAAACATTGACATTCAAAAAACGTTTACAAGCATATAATTGTACAGTTTTCTATACATTTATTGTCTTTTAAGACCCACAATTCTGATCCATATAACATTATGGATGCTACTTTACAATCAAAAAATCTTAAAAAATGTTTTTATGTGGTAAACAAGAAATATTTGAAATGAACTGAGAATATACAAAAGTACTTTTTTCGCTTTGGTGGCCATAGCCTCAGCCATTTTGTACAAAGATAATCTGTTACTAAAAATATATTCCAACATATGTGAAAACCACTAACAAATTCTAATTGGTTACCATTATACTGCCATTTTTCTCTTCTAGATAACTGAACCACCTCTTTTAAATACAAGTACTTTAGTTTTTTCAATAATTAACTACAAGTTTACTACTAATGCAAAATTGTTGTAAACAAGTTAGTTGTTTTTTGTAGACCGACAATAGTATCTGAAAGTAAATGCTATATCATCAGCAAACATAAGTAAAAAATACTTCAACAATATCAGGAAAAAGTTGGATACCTCTGATATCATTTTCCACCATTAAAATATACAATTCATTAATAAAACAAAGCAAACAAAATTGGACTCAAACTCACAACCTTGACGAAGTCCTATTGGACATTCAAAAATATTTGAAAGATTCCCATTTGAAAAAGTACACATGATTTAACAGAAAAGTAAATACTTTGAATTGTATTATATACAATTTACCCTTAACTCCATCTCTTTCTTAAAAAATATCGTATTAATATTGTTGTGGTCCACGGAATCAAAAGCCCTTCTGAAAATCTATAAAGGCTACATATAAAAAATCGACGTTTCATATTAAATACCTAGAGACAATTGATTTGCAATACAAATGCGTTATCAATAGTACTATATCCGGCTCTGAATCCTGCTTGGGATTCAGAAAGTTTATTAAAAGCTTCGGCGTAAAAAGTAAGCCGTTAGTAACAATTGTAATATATACACTTTACTAAGTACATCAAAAGTGCAATGCCCCTATTAATTATCTGGGATCATTTAAACTTCCTTTCTTATGTAAAGGAATAATAATTGAAGTTGCCCAACTAGTTGGAAAATTCACCTTTCGTAAAAAGTCTATTAAATTAATTTACGAATATACGGTTATAGATATTGAATACCGTAGGCAAGTTGCTGCGGCAAAAGATTACCACCCGAAGCTTTATTAAGTTTAAGTGATTTGATACTTGTCAGTATCTCTTCATCAGAGATATCAGAATTAAATATCAACTGCTCAATTTCATCAAAATGTGTTGTTTAAATCTACATCTTCTGAGCCGGTTTCATATGCTGATTTGTATTAGTATTAGAAAACAAATCTCTAAAATGATTATACCAGTCATCTATAATGATATGTTTGATTCAGTTTTAGATTTAATAAGTACACTTTTTATTTCCCGCCAAAATCTACGCGGGTCATGAACACATGAGTCTACTTTAGATAAATACTTTTTAGTATATAACCAATGTTTATGTTTACATAAATTTCTATAATATCGTTTACTTTCTCAATAAACTTTAAAATGTTTCATTACATTTTCTTTTTCTAAACTTTTTAAGCAATATTTGCGATTTTCGTTTTGCTTCTCTACAATTTTGAATCAAACCATGCATTTTTTCTCACTCTATATTTTTTTCTTATTTTTTTAAACTCAGTACAACTTTTATTTATTGACATTTCAAATTCTTGTATAATATCATTAATATCACAATTGTCATATTTTAACATATTGTCAAACTCCGACTGGAAATTACCCTGTAGAAATATTTTCAGATAAATTCCTGCGGTATTCTTCGCAATTGCCACTATTTAAATCATAATACACACAGTCGGATACCACATGTTTATCCCTGCTTTGCTTTTTGTGACGTAATCATTGATAAAGACAGTGGAAAATGACAACTTTCTGTATTTGATTTGATTTCAAAATTTTTTACACGATCCATCAATTTTTTTTGAGAATATAGTAATCTATTGTACTGCATCCATTTTGATTTACAAAAGTATAACCATCACTACCAGTACTTCTGCCAAATCTTCCGTTAATGATATAACAAGAAAACACTTTACAAAAATCTATTAACTCTCTCCCAAACTATTAATTTTAGTATCATTTGAAGCTCTAAAAGTACCAATATCACCCATCAACAATATCGTTAAATTCATCAAGTTCTGGAATATTGTGCGTACCAATAATAAAATCACATAAAGTACCTGTTCTAGCATTGAAATCTCCATTTAGCATCAGATTAGTATTTAAGAAATTGTTTCTTATAATAACATCTTCTAATTGTTTTAAACCGGAAACTATATTGTCAGTATAGAACGGTGAATGTTCTGGTGGAAGATACAGTGAAACATATAAAACATCATTTTCTATATTAAACAAACTTTTACTTATCAGTAATATAACACCATAGCTAAATTCATCACACAATATTCATTGTATCCAACAAAAACTTACAACAGAAGAAGATATCTTTTTCAAAATCGAGACTGCTAACTTTAATAAACCATGATAATAACATTGTATATAAATAGAAGAGAACAAGTGAAATATAATGAAATTACTTTTTGTTGAGCACTTTAAACGTTGCAAGTAAGAAAATTGATTTGAAAACGCTTTTAAAAGTATACTAATTACATTACTTTATATTTGTGATCAGGCTCATTGCTTGCTCTCCGGTAAACACATCTTCCTGGCCGTCTTAAAATATAACATGCATGTACTTCAGTTATACAATATGACATCTAAAAATGTTTTACTATGTAATACATATAACGATATTTGCAATTTTAGAAAACCACGACACCTTTACTAAATATAAGAAATAAAAGTTGTATGAGCAAAAATGTAAAGTATAAATCTTAATTCCTTAAATAATTTTATGGTATTCTTAAAAAAAAACATTACCAAATATGAAATATGGAGAAAATCGAACGACTTATTATAAAAAATGTAGATTTATGATTCATAAAAACAGCACATCCTCTACGTTATCTTTATAAATATGTAATTTGTCAATAAGGTATCGTTGAGAAGTTATACACCATACGAACGTTAATAACTTTAGATAAATATATAAAAGATAGCAAGTTATTGTTCTGGGACACTGCACTTCCTCTTGTTATAATTATTTTTGTGTTGATGTTGTAATCAAATTACTTAATATCATTTTAAGTTTCTCTCGGGATAGGAGTGTGAAAGACGGATCGACATGGCGTCGAGTTTATGCTGTCCTTTCAAGAAGAAAACAGTTCTATCATAAGAAAGAAATCATACGCTACATTTATTTATGATCATGGTTTAAAACATGAATCTGAGAACTCAATGAATATTCTTGTACTATATTTATTTTCCCTTAGCAGTTTAGACATATTTCGTTTTCTTGATAAATGTTTATTTTATACAATAGTACATTTTCCATAAAATAAAAGCTTATTTTTTTATAACTGTCATCATTATTTAGTCTATTCAAGAGTTTCTATAAATAAATGGAGATGCAAATAAGAGATCTAGTTCAATGATTGTTATACTTTCCAATACAACCAATAGGACACAAATGATTAAACGAGCAAGAGTATATAAATAGTACAAGGTAGCGTCTGTTACTACTAGATATTATACAAATATGGACTTTTAAGCTGTTGAATATGATGTGATATGTACTGAAAAAATTAATATTGACCGAGGCGATAGCCGAGGTGAATATTAATTTTTCAGTACATATCACATCATATTCAACAGCTAAAAAGTACATATCTGTTTTATTATATAATTTATAAATAGCTTTTATATGGCTTATCACATCTGCCATTGCATACGACGGAAATCATTATTTTTCAGCTTGTCTACTGTTTCCATAATTTGGTCCTTTCTAATCCCTATTGGTCTTAAAAATGAAAAATGGTAACTAAAATAGACTAATTTGACTCTTAAGTACACCCACACAAAGTTTTTTCAGAATAACAACAAATTTGGCGTGACGTCACGTAAAAGTCTCGCGTCTTTAAGGGATTTCCAGAAAATCTATTTTTAGAAGAAAAACCGGTGAATATACTCTGAAAATCTATTTAAAAAAAAAAAACAGTGAATATACTCTGATATTGACCTGTTATTTTTTACAAAAAGTTGCTTGTTAGCCAATCAGGGAAAGGCATTTCAAAGCTATTTATAGATTATATAATAAACTGCAATATTGATTTGGCATCAAACATTGATATTTGAGCAGCAGGTGACATGTTCATAGCGATAACTAAAGCAGCTCTTAAGATTTAGTGATCACTATATTTTTTATTATCTTTCACTGCTCTTGAAAGTCAAATGCATATTTTGTCTTCTGTAGAAAGGGAAAACCTGCATAATAATTCAGTAATTGATAAAGAGCATTTTATAGATACTTCTCACTTGAAGACAATAGCGCTGACTGTGAAATATTTTTTTCATATTTTTCATAAAAGTAGCAAAATGTAAATAAAGTGATATTTGACTTCCATACAAAATTAATATTTCTATACAACTGTCGAAATTGCAAGAGTTTATGTCAATAAGTTACATTTTGGATACCATAACAGGATATCAAAAATACAAAAAAAGTCATAAATGAAAACGATATAGTTGATGCTTATTCAGGGTGGCTGATCACGTGACATTTGTTAATGGTAAGGTTGAGTCACCGTTAATGGCCGCGCCCATGACTTAAAATATATTTGTTTTTTTGTTTTTTTTTTTTTGTTGTTTTTTTCTCGTTTTTTTATATCTTACAATTTTATCATAATTAATAATACCGTGCACCGGGCTAGTATTTTTCGATTCCATCGGTACAAGTCTTTATAGTGCACTTAGTACTTTTCCAATATGCTTGCAGAAAATTGTACACATTTTTACTGAGTGTATATTTTCATCAAAGAAAACTGCAAAATTAATTGGAAAATATGCTTTATCAGATTGTTTTATTCTCGATGTATAATGCTTTGCCTACTTTGAAACAAAATAAAATCAAAGGCAAAATATAATATATCTGCAGAAATACCTCTTAGAGTGATACTGGTACAGATGATTTTATCTTCTGGTCCGGATAAGATAGTCTGTGAAAATAAATAAATCATGAGTCAAATGTTTCCTAACGATCCTAAAATATCCCATATTGATGTTTTTAAAATCTATTTTTCATACAATCCATTTCCGTCTATTTTTATATATAGAAACTTATTAGCTCTAGTTCCTAGTTCTGCGAGCTAATGTTGGCCCAAATTGAAACAAAGGCTTTGTAGAGTTTGATATAAGAGCGATCATATCTTATTGTCTGGCCAGGCAATAAAAATGACAAATGATACAGGGTTTAACATAATGTCGCTATTGCAATTCTGCATTTGCATCTAAAATGTATTATTTGAATATATCATCATTTGTCGGATGTCAAAAACTCATTATCGATTGACAAATTCCTAAAAAAGGTATACAGAAAACGGTTTGCGGGTAAGCGACGTGATTTCTGAAAATTGATGACGTCATGTAAAGGATATTGCTGACATTTCATATAGGTCATCAGTGTTTAAAACAATATTCATTACATTTATAATGCTTTTGATAACACTGGACAGGTACAGACTTTTGTATTTGCCCCCCCCCCCCCCCCCAAATTACCTGAATGTAGGTAGTGTACTCTAAATTGATAAAAGTATACTGATAGTGGTTATTTGTATTCAATTGTTAACAAAAACGTATGGATTAAACGATTAAGTAAGTATAAATAATCGATCTATGCTAATACAATATAAAAGCTTACATATTTAATTAATAATGTCTTATTTAAATCAGGTAATAAATGTAATATAACACTTATATTCTTATTGAATATATGCAGTGTCATGTTATAATTAGCATGCTTATTCAGTCGTGAAAAAAGGTATTTATGACATTTTATTTGTATTCCGATACAGATTGTTAATTAGAAAACAGAATGTGTATTTTTTTCATGATCCGACGAATGTATTTCTTGACTTAGTTTACACAGTATGTTTTATTCAATAATTTATTTTTTGATACATCGAACAAATTGCTTCTCAAAATAATTCTTCTTATTAGGATTTCATTGTATCATATTTTTGAGACCTTTCTGACCCCACACATGCACAGTGCGTTAACTGAAGTGCAGGTATTAGTTATCCGTATTCCAGAGCTCATTTTTTCTGGGGGTACCATAATTATGACGACGGGGAAAGGGATAACAACAATAACGTCATGTTAAGATGCTCGTTCATTAGTTACTTTTTACTGCAGATTCACATTGTGAATACGGGGAACGTGTTTTTATTTTTGTCTATAATACAGAAAGGTAAGAACATCAAAACACTCGGCAATGTTATCTATACTCGGGGGGCTTCGCCCCCTCATACAAATCAGATAGCCTTGTATTTCAATGGTCTTTCATTACTTATCAATACTTAGCAATAAACCGAAAAACCTAAACGAGAAAGAATTGTACACATTTAAGGAATTTACTTCAAGCCTAATGTTTCTTTAACAGTCAATTGTTTTAAAATAAAAAGACATTTTAAACAGAGATGTCCCTATGGCCAGTTTGTACTTAGAACTAGTTCGGTCTATGTTTTTCCTACATATTTAAGATATGGAGATATAGAGTATCTTCAATAATACTTTAATGAGGAGACTAGGTAAGTGGCAAAGAAGCGAGACTAACATTTTAGGTTTGTAGGTTATGCTTTCATATATCAAAGCACATGAGTTATGGCGAATATCTCGTGTACCTGTATCAGTTTCTTTCATACAACTTAGTTTATATTCCACCCTGATAGCCATATCTTAATTAAGAGATAAGCTTAAGGTGTTCAGTATGTTCTTATCTTATATTGGAGGTTTTTAAAAACATATATACAAATCTATGTGTATAAATATAATGAATTAAGTATATATCATAAAACCAACGTTGTACCAACCTATGTCAACCTTAACGAAATAGTGACAAAGGAACGATGATGAATAGGTCATACATCAAATGTTGATAACCCTATATGATATTTCTAACGGTGAGCAAAGTACGTTGAAAACCACAAGCTATGCAACAAAGCCTAAAATACCCCATATAATGATTTTGTGCTCAAAGAACGATGAACACACAAGCAAGTCAGTATAGGCCATACAGCTATCTGTTATTTATTACATCAAGCAGAGAACGATGATAATGCAGTAAAGCCCTGATAGCCTTCTGAGTTAATCCTATCTATTTTTTTACCCTCATACAAAGCATGATGATGACCACAAGCAGTGCAGTATGGATCACAATGCGCACGATAATATCATTATCTATTTGTAAGTTAAGCAAATCACGGTAATAAACACCCACAAGCAATACTTTAAAGCTAATAATGCCCACGGTGACACTACTATAATATATTATTTATGAAGATTATACCTTTCAAAAATTTAAGTGCAGAGTACAAAATGAAGGTAAAAATGAAAATAATAATTTTGCCATATTTTTTTTTATAAATTCACAGTCATTTATAATAAATCAACCTCGTGATTCACAGAGCAAAATTCTATAAAAATTCTTTAGAAAATTGGAACCGTTCAAGTAATGAATAGGGCAGTATTTTACTTTCAAATAGGGAATAATGGTAATAAAAAGGCTGATTGCTCCATGCGTATATATTACAACTTACATCATGATAAGACGTTTAAAACAGCAAAATTGAAGTAAGTAAATCAAACCATTTTAAAAATCTAGAAAAGGTACATGTAGACGGCTATTCTCTGCACGAGTTTCTCGGGGAAGATAAATTGATCTGATTGACAACCAACATCTCTAGAAGGACTATCATTATCTAGAGTGCCCTTAATTGTTTACATCACCAGACGTAATTGAATCAATCACACTAAATGATATTGCCTGGCTAATTTACCAATTTATAACCGTATATGCTGATTTTTTATATATATTTCTGTATCATTAGCAGAAAACGTAAAGTACGTCAGTAGCAGAGCATAACAATTGCGTTGTAACAAAATTATACAGAAAAGGAAATTGTATAAGTATGCTTTTAAGAAAAATGAACCTTTATGATATAATGTTCTTTACAATATATAGGATGAACAGTTTTCTAAGTACTTCTAGTAATTGATATCGGGTCCATGGTAAATAAATTCTGAAAAGTGAAGTTAAAGATCCAAACGGTCTATAAATATTTATTATATCAATACATTATTATAATTATTTAACAATGGAATGTAAAAGTGCCATTTAACATATGTCTGTATATCATTGTATAACGTATCAAATTCTAGTGTATACTTTTCATAAGATCTATAAATCATCTATATGGCACCGAAATTCAAAACAAACAGAATAATTGGGTCTGTCATGCAATTCCTCTCGGAATTAGATATCAAAATATCTGTATCTCAGTTGTCTTTGGAACGATTTATTTAATACAAGTAAGATAAACATTAGTGGATGTCCATATACGATTACAATTACATAAGTTTTACATGTCATTCTAAACAAAAGACTTGTTGGCAATTATGTTGTTGTTAGCTGGCGATGAACATGTTTTTGTTTTGTTTTTGACAATAACATATTTCACTTGACTTTTGTTACAATGCGATAAATCTGCGATTTGGTCAGTCATTTTTCGTAATTAATTTAATATTATCTACGAAATCAATGGGGAAAATGTGTCCTGCAGTGTATGTTTGATAGTACTTGTGTTCTTGAAAATACTACAACCAACCTTATTTCTTGTAAGCAAATCAAGATATCCATTGTAACTGAACTTTTTGAAGAATATGACATCTTCTTGCACCACCAATATATAATAGATGGTAGGTATTAACAATATAATTGTCCATTATGTGCACTTCATTACTCTAGTATGCATGGTGTGAGAAAGGAAATAACATAATTTTCTTTTTAGAGTACACTTTTTAATTTGATCTTTCATGGAAATTAAATGTCATTACCTTGTGAATTATCATCATGCAAATGCATTGTTCAAATTATAAAAATAGTGTATGCATTCTCTTTTGGATTCTTATGATTTACCTGACTGATAACAAATATTTAATTGATAGAGATTCATTGACTTTTGTACGCGTCATAAAATGTATTGTTTTAACACACACCATCTTGTCATCAGTTTGATGTGTCTGGAAGTTGAACTATCTTATAAATGAAACACTTTGTCAATACGATAGTTTTGGAACATTCAAAGACCATTACTGCGCAGTCTGATCAGGATCCATGCTGTTCGCTATCAGTTTCTCTACTTGTAATGGAGTTGGTAAGCGAACACCATGGATCCTGATCAGAATGAGCGGATGCGCAGGCTGGTCTGGATCAATGCTGGTCGCAAACGCACTATGTTGGTTTTGTCGTGACGCGGCTCAAATAATTACAACTGTTTGTAAATTCAAAAAGATGACACTTGCTTTGTAAAAAAACAACAAGTAAAATCAATTATGATACCTGACATCTTCATCGATAAGGATATGAAATGTATATAAGTATCCAATTGATGACTCATATTCTGAAAATGGTACTATATACAGTCTACTCCACTTATAACGAGATCGGTTTTAACGAGGTACCGCTTATAACGTACATTCTACTGTGTCCCGGCCTTTTTCCTTCTATTTTCCTTTCATTTTATATCGTTTATAACGAGATCGGTTTTAGCGAGATATCGGTTACAACGTACATATATTCGCCGTCCCATGCGTATTTTTCAGAATTTTAACGAGGTCACGTCATTGGCACTTCGTCTGCATCAGTTTGACACCTTGAGATAAACAATGGTGACCAAAAACAAAGGTCAACTAAGGAAGAAATTATTGAGCAATTAGTGATCAAATGTGTCAGTCTTGTTTTGTCAGCACTCCGGGCTATATTGTCCTTTAGGTGACGAAATCTTATAACAAAACAATTTCATTAAGTGATTAGCACAAAGGAAGCGGCTAATTTCTTGCAGTGTTATTCGGTGATCGTAGGAAATACCCTGCGTGACTTTTGAAAAAAAAATCTAAAATGTACATATCAATAAAAACACACGCGGTTCGACGTAGTATGGGTTTTTATATGTTTTGTTCAAATTTTATGATAGCTAGATATATTTATTTACATGTATAGTTTAATAAAACAAAAAACTACTGAGTGCAAAGAGTTACCTCCCATTATGTACTCTTCAAAAAGGAGGTACGCGAAAGCGAAAGTAGAAATAAATGATGTTCGACGGTGTCAGATTTCTCAATTTGTTCTGTCCCGGTTATAACGAGACCCGGTTATAACGAGGAATCTTGCGAAGTCCCGACGATCTCGTTATATCCGGAGTGCACTGTAGCTTTATTGACAGTAACATAATAACAAGGACGTCTAAACTTGTATTCCTTCGAAGCATTATATTTGTGTTTTGTTAGGTCTACTTCTCAATGGTGAGGTAAAAAAAACTTTTTGAATATTACTATCTTAACAAAATATACAAACATATTAAGTAATTTAATATTATCGACTACGAAATGAAACAATATTCATTTAATATCTGATTTATTCACTTGTTACTGTATTCTACATACTGTATGACAAAAACTTCTTACAGAGAAGATTAGAATTATTTGTAGAACAATATCGTGTGACTCTGGTATATCGTTTTACGAAATTAACATTCTGCTGACAGCCTAGACAACAGAATGCGACAGTTTGACATGCTACAAAAACTACCTGGGGATTGAAAAACAATACAAATAGAATAGTTTATATGCTAAGGCTATTGTATAGTGTTTTACGAACCAAAGTATCTAGACAATTACTATGAATAGTGCTAAAGTTGTCAAATTAATATTAATGTGTCATACATCTATCTCCGTCAAATGACACATGTACCCTTAAAAAGCACTTGAACAGTATTCAAGTATGAATACTGGAAACACACAACAAGAAAAAGACCAAACAAAAGGAACTAAAATACCACAAACAAAGATCAGAAATGTAGCATATAGATGTGCTTATATGTACTGGGCGACATTTAACGGCACCAACAACGCTGATGTGGCGATATAGTGATGAAAAATGGAAACCATATAGAACATATACTTATAAGTTGTTTGGATAACTACAACTTCAAATTATTAAATATAAAATTTTATGTCTTGAATTAGAATCTAATTCCAAAAAAAAATATGGCTCTAGAATTCATTGTCGGAGATAATCAGAATTCGATTGATACTTTGATAAAGTAAAAAATAAGTAGTCTGTAACCATTCAACTTGCGTTGCACTAAACTAAACTCACTTTGGTGTAAATGATTTAAAACATACAATGAAATACGTTTTCGATTACTGTTCGACCACTCAAAAACGCACATGTAATATTATTGCAGTCTTTGGTGGAAATTACATTGTTATCGACACAGATTATTAATATAATACTATTGTACATAAGACGTCACTGTTATAAAAAATATATTTCGATACAATTTTGAATATTTATTTATCCTTTTAAGTTTTTATAAGGTCTATATATTGTACAGATTAGTCTTTAAAATATGGCTTGTTATCAAAGACTTGCCCTTCTAAGGGGGGGAGTTTTTAAGGCTGAGGCATCAGAATTGCAGCTACCATTCGTAAGAGGCGACAAAATGGGTCCAAATTACTGGAGTCTATGCCATCTCCAAGTTCAAGCAGGTGATGTTGTTTTCCACACCTTAATGTTGCCAAAAGTTTGTAACAACCAATGTTTGCCAAAATCATCTTTGAATTCCTGTTTCGGTGCCATATGACCAAAATGTTGCGGTCGCGCCGTAAAACCAAACAAAACATTTTTTGTATTCAGCCATCTTAAATATATGATACAATGATTGCAATATCAATATCCATCAATATACCTCAATGATAGATATGGCATAAAGTAGGCGTTTTACGGCATATGCTATAAAGTTATTGACAATTTGTTTTATGCTAGAAATGCAGGCGAATATAATAAGATCATGAACTAGCTTATTGTTATTCAGAAAATTCTTTTTAATATTTGCAATACAAATTTAAATGTAATGTAAAAAACCAAAATTTTTCAAAATAAACATTGTACTATAATGTACTTTATTAATACAAACATTGATTCATAAATTTTTTCTAGGCATGCTGACGTCAAAAAGTGGTGTCGATTTGTCGATGTGTGTGTTTGCTGAAAAATGTGGTCACTGACACCAGAACGCATCACCTTCTGGTATTCTTATTTTCTAATTCTCAAATGCTTGCATAGGCCGACAATTAAAATATTTATTCTAGACACTTTTTATTACAATTTACCGATAACATCTTGACATGTAATTGCCAACTTCATCCATCATTTTAAGACAGATAAACAAAACTTCACGATTTATACGTTTATCGAGGGAACAATTCAATTATATTTGACAATACAATATTTTTATGGTAATCTTTTTTATTTTATAAGAAAGTTTTAATGTATAAATGAATGTGAAAAAACAAATTTAAATCCAATAATCTACATAAAGCAGAATAATATCATTTTTGTCTGTTGAATGTTGACGCGTATCACACACGTTAGAGCATTATTTACATTTATTTTTCAAATCTAGATAAGAAAAAAAAAGAGAGATATTTGAAATTTAACTACATTATTATATATCTTTTAAACAAAACATTTACTATATCAGGTATGTAAACACTATTATGAGTTAAATTAAACGATCAATATTCCATATCCATGTATCCGTTAAAATGACATGCAAGTCCCCTTTTGTTTTATAACATTCAAACACGCAGTGTTTCCACTTAGATACGCATTTTACGATTAAAGCCATGAAATATCCGAAAATACAGCACACAATTTCCGGTGTTTCCTTTTTAGGATATTTACTTGTTACAGTTACCTACATTTTAAAAAACTTATAGTTTAAAACATAACAGGAACATCAATGGTTTCTAATCTACATTCATTAAGCACATTCAATCACTGGAGTATTTTTTTTTTGCACTGCATAAATCTCTAAATTGTTTTTGCGGTTTGTTTTCATTATGTCAAAAAATCGATTTTAAAATTATGCGAGGTATACAAAATGTTATTAAAATTATATAGATAATTGAATACCAATCTATGGTTGTACACAGCAAAAACCAAAAATACAAATAACAGGCTCATATAAATTTGATTCTATTTCAATTTGTTTTGTTTCAACTTTCTGAATTTAGTCGTATTAATAAATACATGTAAAAGGGGGGCGAGACAATGGATTTCAAAGAATGCGAACATTATAATTTTCAGGAAAACAGTCAACATTTTATTTGATTGTGTCATCACAAAAATGAATGCAAACTAGGTTTTCGCCAATGTTTAGTGTTGTACTGATATTAACATTAAAATGTACAGACCCGAAACGATTTTATAGATAGAAAATTGTTGTAGAATTGTCTATGCTTTGAAAAGAAGTCTGGCAAAAATGACAATAAATATATTGATCTAAATGATGTTAACAATACCTAAAAAAAAACGTTCTCAGCCTTGCGCCTATTCCCTTTTTTGTTTGGGGTCCTCCTGGTTTCTGGTTCTTTTGTTGCTGGTCATGTGGGGCTGCGTTCGATGAACCCGCTTTTTTGTTGATCCCTGTTTCCCATATTTTACCGTATAAGGCTTACATTTTAAAACAAAGTAAACGATGTTTGACAAAACAATGCTATTTGCCTTTATGCATTTAATGCTATGTCAGTCAATTATTTTAATGTACTAAAAATGTCAATCTCTTGGAAAAAAAACAACGTTTAAATGAATGACACATTTTGAATATGCAGACGTCGTTGGGGAATTGTTTTGCAATAAGAACTCAATCCTTTAGACAAAATACAAAATGAATGAACTAAAATAATAACTTCAATTTAATATCTTAGCACAGAAACAACTTGGTTATTATAACAAAACCAGAGCCGTTATTATAATAAGCTTTTTTTGGAAATCAAATACGGTAGTGCGCCTGAATTTTTGTCTTCGCAAATACAGGACCAGACAAAAACTAATTATAATTCAACCGAAATAAATAGCATACAAAAAATAACTATTTTATTTTAAAGTTACTTTTTTAAAATTTTTTTTGTTTGTTTTTTTTGGGGGGGGTTTTTTTAACGTCACTTTCGAAAAAGATGGGTTTCAAAATCGGGGGCCGATGTCCAGCTTTACGGGTTTGGATGAAGCCTCAGGTCCCCTTTCCCGTTTTTTTTATTTCAGACACGAAGGATACCTGAGTAAGCCCACCGGCTTTCCCCGAAAACCCTAGCGGTTTTCCCTTTTTTCCAAAATTTTTTGTACGTGAATGTAATAACTTAATATGAAATTAAAAGGGAGTTTCCCCAAATTTTCCAATTTTCGGAGGGTGACAACCAAAATATTACAATCCTTGGGAAAAACCTGCAACTATTTCAGGGTTTTATTAAGGGAAAGTTGCAGCTCTTAAAAAATTAAAAAATCTCTTTTTTTTTTCCAAATTTAAAGAAAATTATACATCTCCAACAACGTTATGCTGGTTCTGGCAAATTGAAACTTATAGAATGCAGGGCGTCAAAAACATTACTGAAACAAAGCAAATACAAAAACAAATAATAGCCGTTATAAAACGTAATCCACGTAATAAATTTGTTAAGAGATCCCTGGTCAATTTAAAAAGTAGTTAAGTAAATCGTTTTTGATCTTAATTTAAGATAATTTCGTCTCGATGGCATGTCCTTTCTTCTTTTTTCAGATACAGGAAAGCATTTGTCATAAAATAAAAAAATTCTTGTGTTCTTATTTTATATTTTTACATACAATTATATAGTTCTATAACCAATAGGAATTTTGAATTAGTACTAAAAGAATTTCTGTAACTTAAAGATAGTTGATACAATTTCTCAATCATACATTCATTACGAACTATAAACAATGAAAATAATATTTATTCACATTTCTTAAAACTACTAAAAAGAGATTAAAGACAGATTGTTTAGTGAAGAGTATTTCCATTGCCAAGTTTGCCGAAATCTTGATAAAAGTAAAGACAAAAATCTGGCACGGCTATTGCGGTTTTAGCCAACTCATGGTTCCATTTTACTAAGATTTTTATATTATAATATTGGAAGACTACTGTATTAAACGTTATGATAAATGAAACAAACACACATTTTATCTGACAGTGTTCTAGACATATAGAACTGTATGAAACAGAGTTCTGATATTTAATGTAGACCTAAATATAACAGATTTAGTGTAGAGTTTGGTGTAAGAGCTATCACATTTTATTGTCTGGCCTAGAAATAAAAATGATATATCTTCAGGATATAACATGATGTGCAACATTTTTTTTGCGTTTGTGCCCAAAAAATTGTGCGCAACTGGTACTTTAACTTATTTTAGCAAT
The DNA here is from genome assembly GCF_026571515.1 of Ruditapes philippinarum. Taxonomy (NCBI): domain Eukaryota; kingdom Metazoa; phylum Mollusca; class Bivalvia; order Venerida; family Veneridae; genus Ruditapes; species Ruditapes philippinarum. The sequence continues at coordinate 273,372 of NW_026861047.1, forward strand.
GATAAATTGACGATGTCGACAATTCACGACAATTGATAAAATCCTAAATGTGAAGATTTGATCGTGTTTTCTCATTTTGTTTTTAGTATAGCTATAAAAATCAACATCAGTTTGAAACTCGAATATATAAACATAAATCAGTATAAACTATGAGCATTCAAAATATGTTTTAAAAAAAAAACAAAACGAAAAAAACTAATTTGAAATTTAAAGGAATTGTATTTACTTGTTCGGTGTATCATATAAAAGTTATTCAAGTATAAAAAAAACTGAGCAGATTAATTCAAGAAAAAAAAAATCATTGGCTCATGTTATAATAGAAAAATGGTTTGTCTTGGAAATGCAATTTTGATCGGAATGAAATTTCCAAGAATGGCATCGTAGTTCATTTTTTACGACTGAGGTAATCGTGCTTTTATTATAGCGGGCACGGCACGATAGAATAAGAATATAGCATAGTCTATATATAAGCATTAAATTATATTGAATTAAATACTACATAGATAATTTACTAAGTAAGCTTTTATATCGTATTAGCATACTGCTTGATTGTGTTTCCTTAATTCTCATTTAGAAATGTATCGCTCTTTATATTTGGTTTCATGTTCATCTTTTATGTTCTCATTTTAAAACAAAAAATACTCCAACAAATCATTTTTGAGCTAAAACGGCTTTGACATGAAAATTTTTAATAATGCTTTTCCGCTTTAAAGATTTCATCAGAGTAATAATAACAATTAAAACGGTTGTTACGTTAGAATTTACTTTCTGTCCATAACGTTGCGATATTAGCCCTTATAATTACATAATTTTGTAACAGAAACCGATAATACATGTTTCTATTTTATAACTTTTCCCATTGCAGGTCAGAATAAAGGTTTAAATAATATATAGGATCATTTATTAGATGTATCAGGACATGCCACTTTTTTAATAAAACTGTTAAGGTAATTCCTATCATTTTCATATATAAAAAAACTAACGAGGATTTATTCTAAGAATGTTTCAGGGGAATGTTTAAATTGATAAAAATTGTTCATTAGATTTTTGGGTGACTTTAAATATTGGCTATGAATATAAGGGTATTCTTGGCAATTTTATTTACTTTCGGCCCCCCAATTATGAATGCCCTGGAACCAAGTATCCAATATTCAATATAAAATAACTTATTAATTAGTATTTGTTGTAAGCTACAGGAAAGCACAATTTTACGTGTTAATATTTAACCACTAAATTCACGGATAAAAGCTTTCAGATGTTAATCGATAATTCATATCCGGGAAGTCCAATGTTTTAAGGGTTATACCTTCAATAACTTGCGGAAACATTTGAGATGAAAAAATAATTATAGCCATAAAGAATGAAAAATGTAACACAATTTCGATGTTTCCGTTGTTTAGAGTATTCAACCTGTCACGCTTTAATTTAGAAAAAAAAACATCTACTTAACTATTACTTCAATTCCACATAATATCTTTTCATAATCGAATAAAAAAATAAAAATTAAAATATGGCATTATTGTAAATCAAATGTTTGTCGTTTCCGATACAGATTGTATGCATAATTTTAATATTATAATATTATGTTAAATATAAGACAATTTGAGTAATACTTTTAAAAAAATTGCCTCCCGATTGTTTAATAACAAGCTTTTTAAATGAAGAATGTGATTGTAAAAATTAATGAAATGGTATGATACGTAAACTATTAATCTTTTAAATGATATACATGTAATCACTTTGATGCATGTAACATCTTTGGGACTGAAACAAAATTAAACAATTGTAATGTTTTAAACCAAGAACCGATACAATCAAATGTGTAAACTTTAAAAAAGTTTAAAAGACCGCCACAATTCTGTGTAAATCCATATAAGGCTTTTAGCGGCCGTGGATCTTGACTTACTTTGGTGCCCTCCCAAACGTGTATGAAGTTTTAAAACCCATTCCCTTTATTAGTTTTTGAAGATACCAAGTTGCACACAAAAACTTGACCAAAGTGTGACAGTAACGCTGACGCCTTGATGAGTACAATAAGTTCTCCATATACTTCAAAAATGTCTGGCTTAATACGAAAAAAAACTGAAAAAACTTTTTATCACGAATATCAATTACGCCTTTGCTCGTTGTAATATTATATTTCCACCATACAATTTTTTGTGTCTAGTGTCCATGTTAGCTTTTTATCTGGAAAAATGTCAAATGTTAATAATGAAAATGATAAGCGGAAAATGCCATCAATCATATTCTTTTATGAGTGTATTTAATAAATAGGCAAATGCTACACTTTTGTGTCCAAGACATGATTTTGGGAAAATACCCAAAACACTGACAAATATAGTTTCCATATAATAATAACTATTTAACTACTAGACTTTCAGGGAAGTAATTAAGAACAGCAATAAAATTGGGGAACATGTAAATCGTCACAAGAGTCGACAGCACTAAGGTCATTTTGGACATAGTTATGTTTTAATTTTTTTTTTTAATTACTTTTCAAACTTAAAGTGAAATTATACTTCATTTTTGCATTGTCAAGTTGAAGTTTTAAATTGATATATGTTTCAAAAGATCATTGTTATAATCGGCGATTGGACAAAAATTATTTACTGAGAAAAAATGTTTAGGATAAAAAAAAAATTGTCTAAAAAAAAAAACTTTTATAAATTGAACGTCAAGGTCAATTACAATCTGGTATATTTACAGAAAATACCACATGAAAGTCATTTATTGTTCATACGAAAATACTAATAAAGAATAAAATAGAAAAATGGCAAAGGTAAACTTATTTTGATTTCATTGTTCATCAGCATATCTTGTGGGGGTGGGGTTTTACTCTGTAGACTGATAATGTTTAAGTCAAAAATATTGAATAAGTTATTACCAGCAATAGAACCAATAGTTTTTTCCTAAAGCCTTAACCAAACTCAATTTGTAGAAGCTACTTAATTTATAAACCTCATTAATTTTAATCGTTCAGTGAATGTAATTTTACATTTTAAAATAATATACATGTATGCATTCTAGTTTTTATTTTTAACAACGAAGTCATTCACTGAAAATATTTCATTGCCAAAAACTAAATAACTATGTAAATATGCTGTGTTTTTTTTATTTCTTAAAATCCTAATACAACGGTGCTTCTGGAAGTGAAATGAACTTGTGCGTCGCTTATATTTTTCTAATAATGCAATATTAAAAAAAAACTTAAAGAACATGATAAAATAAGAACACGCTTTAACACTTACAATTACCAGGAGCATACTATTAGTTTTCGTAACGTTTTACGACGCTCGAACACAGTCTTTACATAGAATGTTTCTGACAAATAACTCTTCTATAGAATGTAACTCGGAGAACTACAATATTCATAATATCCAACAAAAACTTACAACAGAAGAAGATATCTTTTTTTCAAAATCGAGACTGCTAACTTTAATAAACCATGATAATAACATTGTATATAAATAGAAGAGAACAAGTGAAATATAATGAAAATTACTTTTTTGTTGAGCACTTTAAACGTTGCAAGTAGCGTATTTCAGATAACAAAATTGATTTTAAAACGCTTTTAAAATTATACTCTCTTGCATTTGTAAATAACATTGGCATTATATTGTGATAAGCTGATTGCTTGCTCTCAGGTAAACACATCTTCCTGGCCGTCTTCAAATATAACATGCATGTATCTTTCAGTTATATACAATATGACATATTAATGTTTTACTATGTAATACATATTTATGATATTTGTCATTTTAGAAAACCACGACACATTTACTAAAATATAAGAAATAAAAAGTTGTATGAGCAAAAATGTAAAGTATTAATCTTAAATTCCTTAAATAGTTTTATGGTTTTCTCCAAAAAACATTATCAAATATGAAGAAATTCCGAACGAAATAATTATATAAAAATGTAGATTATGATTCATAAAAACAGCACATCCTCTAGCTTATCTTAATAAATATGTGAAGTGTCAAAAATTTATTGTTGAGAAGTTTTATACACCCTACGAACGTTATTACTTCAGATAAAATATAAAAAAAATATAGCAAGTTATGTTCTGGGACTGCACTTCCTCTTGTTATAATTTTTTTGTGTTTATGTTGTAATCAAATTACTTAATATAATTTTAAGTTTCTCTTCGGATAGGAGTGTGAATGACGGATCGACATGGCATCGAGTTAATGCTGTCCTTTCAAGAAGAAAACCATTCTATCATAAGAAAGAAACATGCCCTACTTTTATTTATGATCATGCTTTAAAAAACATGAATCTGAGAACTCAATGATAATCTTGTACTAATATTTATTTTCCCTTAGCAGTTAGACATATTTTGTTTTCTTGATAAATGTTTATTTTATACAAAAGTACATTTTCCATAAAATAAAAAGCTTATTTCCTTTTAAAATGTCATCATTATTAAGTCTAGTCAAAATTTCTATAAATAAAATGGAGATGCCAATAAGAGATCTAGTTCATTGATTTCTATACTTTTCAATACAAACAATACGACACAAATGATTAAACGAGCAAGAGTATATAAATAGTATAAGGTAGCGTCTGTTACTACTAGATATACTGCAAAATTGATTTGGCATCAAACATTGATATTTGAGCAGCAGGTGACATGTTCATAGCGATAACTAAAGCAGCTCTTAAGATTTAGTGATCACTATTGTTTTTTCTTTCACTGATAAGCTCTTATATTGAGAGTCAAATGCATATTTTGTCTTCTGTAGAAAGGGAAAACCTGCATAATAATTCAGTAATTGATGAAGAGCATTTAATAGATACTTCTCACTTGAAGACAATAGCGCTGAATGTGAAATATTTTTTCATAAAAGTAGCAAAATGTAAATAAAGTGATATTTGACTTATATATACAAAATTAATATTTCTATACAACTGTCGAAATTGCAAGAGATTTATGATCAATAAGTAACATTTTGGATACCATAACAGGATATCAATAATACAAAAAAGTCATAAATGAAAACGATATAGATGATGCTTATTCAGGGTGGCTGATCACGTGACATTTGTTAATGGTAAGGTTGAGTCACCGTTAATGGCCACGCCCATGACTTAAACGATATTTGTTTTTTGCTATATCTTACAATTTTATCATGATAAATAATACCATGCACCAGGCAAGTATTTTTCGGTTTAAATTGTACCTCTAATTGTACTTTTCAAATATGCTTTCAGAAATTAGTACACAATTTATAATTTACTGCATATTTTCATAAAAGAAAACTGCAAAAATAATGGGCAAATATGCATTATCAGATTGTTTCATTCTCGATGTATAATATTTTTTCAAAGACGACTGCACCAATTAAGAAACCGTTATTTGAGTCACCCATGTAAATGTGGCCACAAAATAAAATCAAAGACAAAAAGTTACATATCTGCAGAATGACCTCTTTCAGTGATACTAGTACAGATGATTTTATCTTGTGGTCCGGAAAAATAGTCTGTGAAAATAAAAAATAATGAGTAAAATGTTTCCTAACGATCCTAAAAAAACCCATATTGATGTATTTAAAATCTATTTTTATACAATCCAATTCCGTCTGCATTTATATATAGAAACTTATTAGCTCTAAATCTGAGAGCTAATGTTGGCCCAATTGAAACAAAGGCTTTGTAGAGTTTGATGTAAGAGCGATCATATCTTATTGTCTGGCCTGGCAACAAAAATGACAAATGATAAAGGATATAGCATGATGTCGCAATTGCAATTCTGCATTTGCGTCTAAAAATGTATTATTTGTATATATCATCATTTCTCGGATATAAAAACCTCTTTATCAATTGACAAGGGGCGTCCGTAGCCGAGTGGTTAAGGTCGTTGAATTCAAACCACTTGCCCCTCACCGCTGTGGGTTCACATGCACAGTGCGTTAACTGCAGTGCATGTATTAGTTATCCGCATTCCAGAGCATGCTTGTTTATTTTTTCTGGGGCTAACATATTATGACGACAGGGAAAGGGATAACAACAGAAACGTTAAGATGTTCGTTCATTAGTTACATTTTACTAGAGTTTCACATTGTGATGACAGGGAACGTGTTTTTTATTTTTGTCTATAATCCTAAAACAGAACGTCAAAACACTTGGCAATCTTATTTATACTCGGGGGCTACGCCCCCTAATACAAATCCGATAGCCTTGTATTTCAATGCTCTTTCATTACTTATCAATACTTAGAAATTAACAGAAAAAAACCTTAACATAAAATGTACACATTTAAGGAATTTACGTCAATTGCTATGACTTATGGTCAAAATACCATAGTTATAACATATTTTAAGTATAATTAATACAATTTTGGACTTGAGTACAAACATCGTTCGCACATCATGTTATATCCGGAAGCATATGTCATTATCTGTTTTTCCAGGCCAGACAATTAAATGTGACAATACATCAAACTCTACACTACTTCTGTTAAGGTATCAGAAGTCTATTAGAAGTCTATTATATAGAATTAAAGATAGAAATCGATTGTACACTATTTTCTAAGGCCGTTGGAAAACATGTGCCTCTTTATTGTTTATGTATGTTTATGTATTGTTACAGACTAAATAATCCTGATACTCTTTGCGAGTTACTAAACTGTCCTGTTTTTCTGTTTTAGAGTTGGATAACAATACGGATAGTATGTAAAAACAAAATGGTACAGATCATTCCATTTCAAATGAGGTTCTCGTTTACAGCAACTGAAGGCGCACAGCGCTAACCGTAGAAAATTGGCCGTGAGAGGCTTGCGTGGCATGGTCGATTATTAGACAGACCATTATTTCTTTCTGTGTAATAAAGTCTTAGATTTTTTTTTAAAAAGCACCATTTTCTGGAACTAACCGTTATGTCACAATTTCTCTGAAGCCGATTGACTTAGTTTCGCCGTTTTTCTTTACATCAATATCAGTCGGAAAGCTCTCATCAAAGGAAAATGCCCATGATAGGCCCGCGAGATAATGCAAGCAGGAAGACTGGCGTTCAATAAACGCATCCCCCAACATCTTACCTTAGGAAAATGTTCGTTAGAAGTATACATGGCTTGATCTATTTTTGAACACATGTATTGTTCATTCTGTATAAACAGTAATTAAAAATCCATTTTCTGGAAAAAATCGTTTTTAACATCGCTGTTTCCCTTTCAGTTTCCCATTGCAATTTGTTGGGGGGTTTTGGGAACGCAGTCAAGGGCAAAACTCTAACACTAGGTAAATGGAAGGAATGGTCTATTTTTAGGGGAAAAAATTTTTTTTTTTGTATAAAGGAAATTTTAAATTAAAATAAACTTTTAGGAGCACCCGTTACGCAAAATTTTGTCTGTTTCCTTTGGGGAAAAACCCTTTGCATTTTTTTGTAGTTCTTGAAACAGCCATATAAAATCGAACTAAAAAATAACAATAAAATAATAAGAACCCAAAAATATTTTTTTCAGAAAAAATTGCGGTTAAGAAAAATGCTTGTGAAGAATTGATTGATGGAGTTTATGAATTAAATTATGTGATCATTGATTTTTCCTTTATTTTTTTTCCACTATAAGTATCTGAAACTTAGTTAACTGTGACATGTCAATATCCTCAAAAAAGGAAAGACCGGAAATTGTGTGCTGTATTTTCGGATAATTCACGGCTGTAATTCTGTAATTGTCCATTGTTAAATGCGTATATAAGAGGAAACAGTGCGTGTTTTAATGTTATAAATCGTTATAATATAAGACTAGATTGCGTTTTTAACGGATATGGAATATTGATTTAAAGCTTAGAACGTTTAAATTATCTAAAATGGTGTTTAAAAATCTGGTAACATATAATTTTCATAAAGATACATTATATCTTATTTATAGCACTTTCGTTATCAGCCTTTGTTACCATATCAATTTTGAGGATACTCAATATATAGACACTTTCAATTTACCCTGTTTATAAAGTTTGTTACAGAATAATTAGTATGTAGCATTTTCCTCAAACATGTTCATTGAAAGCTACTGGTTGATCAAAATATTGACCTTGTTTCAAAATTCTTATCAATCATTTACTGTTATAGATATTTGATGTAACCTCTTTTCCTTTCATTTATCAATGCATGTTTGTTATATTTTAATTGATCAAACCTGTTTAAGAGACTTTAACATATTCGCGACGAGAAACCAATATATTAAGGAACTTTATCCAAGACAAATAGCACAATGTTATCATAACATCATGCACTAGTGCCAAACACTTATATACGCCAAGGTTTTAAACAAATAAGTGTTATACTTCCATACAAGATTGCAGCTGATGAGCAGTCAACGTCTAGCTTTTACTAGACATAGCTACGTGCAAGAAGGAATCTTTGTATTATTTTTGCTTGCAATTGAAACAAATGTTTACCACCATGAGACGACAAAATATAAACTTTGAACATGTCCCCATGGACATCTTAAATTGAGACATTTTATTAAAAAATTTTCAATCATGAGACTGAGTGTAACCAGCATAATCCATGTCAATATAAGTAACGTCATGGTCACCAGAGATAATGGAATATGTCCAGGCAGACGACTTTGACCCGGCATTATTTCCTGCCTGCATGCATGAGTTTTAATATCACTTTATACAGACTTTCAATAACATAAGGAGAAGTGTCGTGCGCTAGGTCAAAATGTCACACGTAGAGGTCAAAAGAGAACGTTTGCCTAGAGCAAAACTTCTGCATGCATAAAGATATTATTAACTTGTCACAAATGTTCGCCGTTGTGAATGCGCAATATTAGGCTAGTGACAAACTGAAAGGTAACTAACAGAAAATAAATTGTTTAAATGTATTATTTCGGCACACAAACATAGTAGAGGTCATATTGCGACTTTCCAGCGACTTTATGGCTTCTGTGTGGCTGGGTTTTAGGGGCCTGCTTTCTATATAGGTCCCTTTCCTTTAGATCTTTTGATCTTTCCTTTCATACATAAAATGATAGTCATTGTATATCATAACTTTAAATGTATGTGTGCAATGCATAGAAAAAAAGAACATTAAATTGTTGCATATGTCTTTTTGTCATTGTACTTGCCTACTCTGATTAATGAAGTTTGTATATAGAAATCAACTTCAGTTTCAATTTTAAAATGTATTGTTTTATTTTTCATAAAAAACAGCGTCTTGACTCAAAAGTCCTCATCAGGTATACTTGTTTACCGTAATAATGAAGTTTATGTCATTCGAATTGAATTTAGAAAATATTCCAATGTTATTAAGGTGTATGAAAGTCACCTTCCAAACATTTCAGTTTTTTATCTATTTACTTCTATTTTATGATTGCAAAAGGAAATGTATATAGTGCTTCATGATACGTAAACATTAAATAGGCAAAAAGATTTTTTTTTTTTTATAAATATGTTCAGAAATCTTTATATAATACCGTAGATTAACGTGACGCCAAATATCATTGAATGTTCCATCCTTTTATGCGCCTAGATAAAGTTACGTATAAATCGTTAGACTTGTTTATCTGTCTTAAAATGATGGATGAAGTTGCAATGTATGTCATGATTTATCTGTATAATTGCACAAAAGTGTCTTGAATAAATATTTTAAATGTCGTCTATGCAAATATCTGAGAACGAGAATGTCATTATATCAGAAGGAAACGCGCCACAAATTGACACCGCCTTTAACTTGAGCATGTCAGAATAATAGAATAATTACGAACATTTGTATAACTAAAACGTTATAGTATCATTTTTTGTTCAAAAATGTAGATGTTACATTACATTCATGATTGCAATGAACAATGTGTTCAGACATTTGGTAAAACACCTGACATACAGTGATACTGCATGTCATAAGCTAATGATCTTATGTGTTCCGTGTAATTCTAACTTGAACTAAATTGACAGTAACTTAAGAGATTATGTTTTTTGTTAATAAAAAATGCTTACTTTATCCCAAAACTATTATTTAGGGATATTATTGATATTAATCCTTCATCAAATTTTTTTACCAAATCATGATTGATTATCGCCGTCAACAATGAGTCTAGAGTCACATTTCTCTCTTTGTTTTCTTTCCTTTTGTTGTTGTTGTGGTTTTAGATTTTAATTCACGACTAATGTCCTATACTCTACCCTACCTTACTGATATGTAAATAGCTTTTAAAATGAGTAAGTGTTTTTTAAAGTTGCCAGTTTCAGCACGTCATCGTTATAATTCAGCGTTGTTTTGTGTCGTGTGTGGGGGAGAAAATTATCGCTCATACACACATTCAGAGATTGTATATTTCCGATATTTTGCTCAACTTCCCTGTGTTATGGTATATTCGATTCCTTGTCTTTTGTCTAGCTGGATCCAGAATTCCTACAGAATACGGTTAGAAACTATTGTGGCATCTTATCTGTAAAAACTAACTCTGATCACATTTCAAAACTCCATTTTTATCCGTTCTTTTTTCTTGTTTTCTCAGCAAAAACCGCTTTTCATTAAAACACACGTGCTTGTCATAATTATTACAGGTTCTCATTATTATCGTCATATGAACACATCGGTGAATGTTTCTAATTTCAAAACACGCCTATTTCATGTATAAATGTTGTATTCCGCTTAAGTCTGTGCAAATCGTCGTAGACGGTAACTTGTGTTCATTTTAAATGCATCTTCAAAAATGATATTGGTACAATATTTTAAATCTATAATGAGTCATATCTATGTCGTAAAAACGTTCTTAAGTAAACGAAAACAGATGAAAAAAGTGCTTTTTAAAGAACTTGGAATCATGTGACTTAAACAATGATTCTTAAATACAAGAAGAAACATTATATTATATTTAAGAACAATTATATAATATATACATTGTTTTACATATCAGATTTTCCCTGGATATATGCCTTCTAGGATATGTTGCCTGCTTTTTAAATTTGTCTTTTGACGTCTTATCTGTAATACGCAGGCTTCATAACCTCTGATCCCCTTTCAAAATTCCATTTTATTTAGTTCCGCCCATTGTTTTCTCGTTAAGGGCACACGCTTTTTATTACTTGGGGACCATACGTCCCTTTTTTATGGAATGACACGGAATTGAAGGTTCCATGATAACCGCCGTATGAACACATCTGCGGATGTTTCTAAATTCAAATTTTTACTATTTCATGTTTAAATGTTGAATTCTGCTTAAGCCGGTGCTAGGGGGCGTGGACGGTAACTTGCACTTTCCAGTACCGTCCATGAACAGGCTCAATCAAACCGAGCCTGCAACATTTTCAATTTTGCCGTGTTGGGCCTTCTTTAGGGATTCTGTATTTATCTATTTTCTAAAATAAAATGTTTTAAAAACATGTCAAAAGTAAAAATATTAACACAACCTACATATAATATTTTTTAGAAAAGTATTTTACGAATTGTTCATTGAGTATTTTTATGACAACATGTCACTAGCGGATATATAGTTTGTTGTACATATTATCAAAGTATGACCCCATTGAATTTGCAGTTAGTTTTGTTACAATCATCATTTTGTGTATCTCTTGTATATTCTTGTCACATTGATTATTATAGAACAATATTACAAAAGTAATATTTTCAAATTACCATTTGCCAATAACAATGTACTTTATATTTCGATGGCTTTTCTGTGAAAACCTTGCTTCTTGTGCTCTTGTCTGGACAAAGTAATTAATCAAGAAAGTTAACATGTGTTTAATTTTATGATGGATACGAATGGTACAAGGTCTTCATAAATCGTTGTATTTAAAATTCTCGAAACTTGACCATTTATAATCATTACATATGTTTTTATGATTATGATTATTAATTTTCCATTTTCATTGATTTGGCGTAAAAGAAAACGTTTTAATAATACAAACTGTTTTGTTTGTTTGTTTTTGTTTTGTTTTGTTTTTTCAAAAAAATGAAATGCGTACATGTACATGGAAACATAATTCAGTTAAAATCCTAAATATAAAGTTTAGTTGAACTTTAACATATAAACGTTACAAGATTATGCATTATCAAATAAAAATAACCAAATAAAATAAAAGTTTCTTCAAGAATATTTTGCAAACAATAAATAATACATAAATTAAATGAATTTTCTTTTTTGTTATACATGGAATATCATATTATTTCACATCAAATGTCGGCTTTTATTATTGATCAAAGTTCATGACAATATGTTTTACAACGGTTTTTGTACAGATTTCATTTGCATTCGAGGGTTGTCGAAACACACACTCAGTTCTTCAAAAGATAATTACAACAATAAGTCAATTCAAGGCGATGTTTCTTGCTTTGTTCAATAAAGCATGTAAAGTCAAAATAATACACGACACCATCTGCCTCGTTATTTATATGACATATTGATACATTTCCAATCACAATTCAATAGCTTATCACGGTAGTACAAAGCTGTTATCAGTTATAAGTGTAAAACAAATGAAACATTTCAAAGTACTATAATGTTAAGACGTCAAAACTATAATTTCCTCGAAGCATTACATTTATGTTGTTGGTAGGTTTCTACATCTCATAGGTGTGGTAAAATACTCTTTTGAAATATTACATGCAAGGAAAAAGAAAAAACACACTCGCGTAAGTAATTTAATACTAGGAATAAGCGCCTAAGAAATTGATCAATCCTCGTGCACTAAAATTCACTTTGTTATTGTGAATTCTACATACTACATGAAAGAACATATTAACATCGTACAGAGGAAACGTCTAAGGATTATTTGTAGAACAATTTTTCGAAGGACTCTGATATATTGTTTCACAAAATTACCATATTGCTGACAGCCTAGACAACAGAATGCGACAGATTTGACATGCTACAATACTCTTGGGTATAGAAAAAGTCCATATAGATAGTTTATAGTACCAGACTATTGTACAAAGTGTTTTACTATCATTACAATCGCTCTAGATAGTGCTGAAATAATAATTTAAAACCTGTAAAATATTACTCCCCAAATTAATACAAAAAATGGAGAAAGGACTTCGAAAATTTATATAATGGCACTGATGATAACTCATTTGATAATGAACATTTCTACCAGACTAAAATACACAAAACAATCATTGAAATTCTATCAGTGACCCACTTTATGAACCAAACGAGCTTCTTAACAGAGATATAAGTACAGAAGAACTTTCTACGATCGTCATGCAGGCTAAATCACGATCTGCGAGTGGTTACGATGAAATACCTTACTGTGTACTTAAATTTCCGCTGATTAATGAAACGCTTAAACACTTATTTCAACTAATTTTCGATACCGGAATTATTCCAAGTATTTGGAGGAAGGCAATTATCTGCCCTATACTAAAAGATCCAACAACAGACGCAAGGGTCCCTATAAATTATAGGGGTATAAGTCTGCTTTCATGTATTAGCAAATTATACAGTTCACTTCTTAACAAAATATTATCAAATTTTATCGAACAAAACAATATCTTAGCAGACGAACAGAATGGGTTCCGCAGTAGCCGGTCGTGTGAAGATCATATATTTGTATTAAATAGCATAATTCGTAATCACGACAATGTTTTTACGGCTTTTATAGATTTACGCAAATGCTTCGACTTTATAAATCGTGATATAATGATATATAAGTTACTTCTGAACGGAGTTGACGGAAAAGTGTTAACCTCTATCAAAAGCATATACAGTTATTCACTCTCTTGTGTTCGTATAAATTGAAAATACACAGACTGGCTTAACTGTCTCACGGGCGTGAAACAGGGAGATAACTTGTACCCGACAATCTTCTCAATCTTTATTAATGACCTGGTGACACAGATAAACGACCTTGACATTGGCTTTGATGTCTGTGATAAAAGTTGTCAGCTTTATTATATGCGGACGATATCGCCCTTTTTGCAAGTTACAACTCCTATTAAACGTGGTAACTCAGTGGTGCAGAAAATGGAGAGTCTTAATACTGATAAATCAAAGTGTGTTCACTTCCGAAAATCAAGAACCTTTGAAACAAACTATGACTTTACTTTCAGAAATAGTGTTTTAGAAAAAGTTAAAACTTATAAATACTTAGGAGTAACATTTCATTGTTTATAAGGACTTTTCCGTTAATTCACAGACGTTGGCTAAAAGTGGTGGCCGTGCACTGGGAAAAATAATATCAAAAATACACGGAATAAAAGACTTTGGATTTAAAACGTTTGAAAAAATGTATAATGCATACGTTGTGCCCATACTAGATTATTCGGCTGCAGTCTAGGGATTTAAACACAGTCATGTGATCGAAAGTGTTCAGAATAGAGCAATACGTTACTTTCTCGGAGTACATAGATTTGCCCCAATTCTTGCAATAACTGGAGACACCGCATGGTTACCTTGTGAAAACAGGCGTCGGATCTGTATAATCCGTTATTGAAATAGACTTTTATCAATGAATGATAATAGATATATTAAGTAAACAAGCTTTTTACATGGATTATGAAAACTGTACAAATAATTGGTGCAGTGATTTTAAAGAACTGTTAAATAAACTAGAATTGAGTGAACACTTTGACGAAAAAACGCCTATTAACCTAGACATGTGTAAATCAAAAATAGAAGAATACTATTCTAATCTATAGGCACAACGAATTTTTACTGTTAGAAAATTACGAACATATGTTACATTTAAAACAACCTTTACGCAAGAAAAATATGTGCAATTAAATCTTAATAGAAATGAACGTTCACTGCTCGCGCAATTCCGCATAGGTATACTTCCATTAAGGATTGAGACAGGACGATATGTTGGCGAGGAACCAGAGCGTAGAATATGTTCATTGTGCGGTATGAACACTGTTGAGGATGAAAGACATTTCCTACTTGAATGTCAATTATATGATGAAATTAGACTTTCTTTATTTTACAACCAATGGTTTGATAGTCAGTTTACCTCGTTAAATACCACTGATAAATTAAGGACATTGCTTAATCCTATATCCAAATATCTAGTGCAAGCTTATCATAAAAGAAGGACTTTTATTTATAATAAGTAGTTCACACAATCCTTAAAATGTATGCATGTATTATAATGTCTTGATTCAGAGATTGTGTTTCATCATTCACGTACTAAAGCTCTATTTAATATCAACCTGTAAAAATTATTATATATATCTCACTTCAAGACGTGTATATAATTGTATAAATGTGATAGGTGACATATAGGCCCATTGGGCCGGGTGTTCTGTCTTCATTATTGTATATTGTATTGTTTATAACACATGTCACTTTAATAAACAATTTACTTTCTTATAAATACTTCTTAAGCATCTTTGAAATGTAACCATTTTTATAATATCTCTATTAACTATTATTGCCAAACTTCTTATCAAAACCTGATACATTTTGTATTTTCGACAAATGTCGATATCCTCTCATTCGTAAGAATTAAGATTGTATTAGTACAACAGCTTTCATTGGAGAAAGGCTGTTTCTATTGTCATATTGCCTATAATAGTCCCTTAGAGTATATACCGATGTATTTGATTGACAATGTACATGCCCCCTCAGTCTATCATTATTTAGAGTGGACGTAATTGGTTTCCTCGCCAGACGTAATTGAATATATCTAGGAATAATTCACACGGGCAATATGTTAAACAATGCATTTTACGAAAATCTAAATTTATTGTTATGCATTGATTATGTCAAGTTTCACTTACGTTTGATATATGGGTCTGGTAAAAAATGATCCCACCACATGATTTAAGCAATGACTGCTTAATTTTCAAGATAAACCATCAATTAAATTTGGGTACTATGAGAAACTTCTTCAAATTGACGATATATCCTTTTATTTTGTACTTAATTTTTGCTAGACAAGCTGTCCGAATAGGGTACATCGCCGGTCATGTAGCTTTTTTTCAGCGTAAAATATCAACTAAATCCAATATCGGAGATCTGCTGAGGACGCGATTTTCCGCCATTGACGCTTAAATGAGAATGGCGCAGACTAATATCGTATGAAAACAAAACTGTCCGTTAGGTTATTTAGACACCCAGTCAAAACTGGTACCAACAGCAACAGGTTGCCCATTCCCCTGTAATTACGCATATTCTCGGGTTTATCCAGTTCCCTATAGCTTTTTTCCACGCTATCTACTTACCCAATCCCTTTCCCACACAGATACGTATTTCTACTTCCGTAAATTTAATCCAATAAAACAAAAAATCATAAATCTACTTAATATTTAAAATGATTATTGGTAACTGAAAAAAAATGTGTTGCTATTTCATGAAATGCTGTAATTTACAGTATAATTTGACAGACTGGTGTGGAACTTAATTTCCCCTAAGGTCATTCAGTTCACTGATGAGGCGTAAAAAAACAAATGTCTATTTCGTCATAATAATATTTGACAAGGGTGATTAACCAATCAGGGCAACATTGTGCATGATCAAAAGGTCTGTCGGCACAGAGGCATACAAGGAGCAATAAAAATCGTCAGTACACAGTGTGACAGGAACATTTGGTGCAAATTAGGAACAATTAAAATAGATAATGCACAGTATTAGACATAGGTAGTAAGAACCAGCAAGTGTGTGAATAAATTATGCAAATTAGATTTTTGAGCAGCCAATAAAAATGTTTGCCTGCAGTTAATATTATGCTACGATTACGATGTAAATAAATACCACGCAGCATCATACGTTGACAGACATGTTAACAATTTACTTTTCAAAAGAGTTGCTTATATTTTTGAAATGTGTACATCAATTATAACATATGTTCACACCTTTTAATTTGAAAGTCAGAATCAAACTACAAAAATTTTATTACATGTACTATTAAGAACACGTTTTAGTAGAAATTTTATAATAATGATAATTATCGCCGTTCAATAATTAACAGCCAATTATTAGTTGGTGCATTTGTTTATTTAATTGCATTATTTGATTATGAAACTTTGTTAATAATAACATGTGTGTGAAATATTGTTTAATTACATTAAGATGAGACTTTAATGCACATAGCATTGTTTGGAGTAACGGGCATCACTGGCCTGAAGTGGTGCGACCGGTAGACGTTGATTTTTTATTTCTTTATTTTTTTTTATTTTTTTTAATATTGTTACGTATTTTGAACCATAAAAAATCTCCTCTACACTTCCCGTGAAAATTAAAATGTCTGGTCAATACTTTATTATATTAATATTTCGCTACGATTCAACTAGATTTATCATATCTAAAGATGTGGGGAAATGACATCACGCGCACCTGTTTTTATACGGCTAATACACAAACATGACCGCGCCTACTGATTTGTAGAAATCGGTGATTAAGCGATTTAAATTTTGTTATCATTCGTTTAATATTATTATTTGGCGGCAGAAAATTTGCAGATTTATTATTTATAGTATTCTTTTTCTGAAAACTAGTTTTTATTCTAACCTTGTCTTTCCCTTTAAGATAATTTCTGAAAATTACAACCTTGCTTTCCTTTTAACGGAGACTTTTGTGTTTCAACGTTTTCATAAAATTTTTAATACAGAAACTAAAAGTGTTTTGCATTTTGATATAACTAAGAAATTCCCCCGGATTACTGGAATGGTATAATACTGACAGAAAGGCGATAAAATGTGGTTTAGACACTCCAAATGAGGTAATAGGCGTAAATATCGACAAAACTTCAATACGGTAACTAAGTTGTCATTTTTAGAAATGATAAAGAAAAATAATTCTTTCCATGAATAGTATTGCTTTAAAATATAATGTTTTAGCTGCGGTATGTGTTATTTTGTTTACTTCCTAACGACTGGTTCATTTACTTGCCGCGGTGCTCGTTTTGGCCATAGATTTACACAAATCTGTGTAACTTTTGCAAAATGTTACCTGTTATTTTTCTATTCTTGTGCTAGTTCATAAACACAGTAGGGGATACAATGCATGTCATTTAACTTATTTTATTAAATAAAAATAGGCAATAAATTGTTAATCATTCATAAAAACGAGAAGAAATTATCGAAAAATTAGCAACTTTTAGTTTCTTGAAAGATGATTTCAGGTTATTGTTGCAATTTTTTAATTTATTTTCACTATTTTCGAAATTTTAACTGTACAGAACTGATTCAAATTTATAGCACCATTGAACAATTTTGCCAGACAACTCTCTTGATTGATAGATCTACAAATATAGAGTCTAAAAAATATCATAAATATTCTGATTAATATTGGCTGATCCTAAGTCCTAGTGACCGAAATATTTACAAGCAGACATTAATGCATCATCCTACGATGGACCACAGACATTAAAGGCAATATTGGTGATGTAATTCTATGGTACGATTATAAATAACAAATAAATGGCGTGTGCACTCTAAGCAATGATTCATTTTCTATTTCCCCTTTCTTGTCAATGGGGTTGGATAGAAGTTATATCAGAAGTATTACAATTCGTCAAAACGATTTGGGTGTATTGAAAAAATCTGGGGTTAAAGTCAAATTCACATCAAATTATATGATGTCTCTTTTGCCAACTGAACAAGTAAATGGCACAACAGCATTAATATATCTATTTTAAACAAAGAAATATTTAGACTTCTGTACACATTCTCTGTTCCGATTAAAACGAACATCCATTGCATTATATGAACTACTTAAAGTGCAAAATATGATTTAAAAAAAAAGATCAACAAGGAAAGGCGGCGTTCAATAAACGCAACCCCCACACGATCCAGCAACAAGAGCCAGTGGCAAGGAGGACCCCAAACAAAAACAGGAGGACAAAAGGCAGAGCATGGGCAGGTTAATCACTAAAATCATACATAAGAAGAAATAATAAGTAACTGATAAGGAAATAAAGAAAACAAATAAATGATTGATAATAGGCCCATAAAGTCAAAAGGGAGGGGGACAGGAGACCCGGGGAAGGGGGGAGGGGTAAATAAAGGAATAAAAACTAGGGGCAAAGGGGAAGATAATTACCGTAGACGAGAAAACAACAAGGGACACAAGTGTCACCAAATCAGTATGAAACAACAAAGACATATATCTGAGGAACACAGAGGGGCGCCGCCTTGGAACGGTCAGCAGCATAAATACTGCTGGGGAGTTTAAACCGGTTAATGGTGCACCAAACCTCACTCTTAGCCCCACCATGTTCCTATAAACCTATAAACGAGACAGTGTAAATAAAATGAATCCCCGCCAAGTGAAATTTTAACAGTTGTTATTGTTGCAAACGGTTAAATAAGTATAACATCAAAATGATCATGTAGAAACATATAAAAGTAAACCCAGTGACCATAACAAAAGTACTCAATGTCCTAAAGGAAGACAGAGCAACAAGAAAATCACCTACAAGGGTCTGACGAAACAAGACAGAAGACGACCGTCAAGGCATTAAGCCAGAAAGATGTATTTGGTACATGAATGTGATGGAAGGCGTTTATTATGCTGGACAATGTGAACATTGATATTCTTGTCAAGTTTGTTTAGTATAAGTACCTTTAACATTGTTTACTGTGACATTTCAATGTCCGTAAGAAAAATGAAACAACGAAAACTGTGTACTGTTGGCATATTGGTGAATATAATGTTCTATTGTTAAATGTGTTTTTAAGGGAACACTGCTTGTTCTAATGTATGAACCGTTGACATACTAGATCTGCATGCGTTATTTACGGACCTGACATATTGATCTAAATTAGAATATGGTAAACAAGATCAACAATGAAAGGCAGCGTCCAAGGAACGCAACCCCCACACGACCCATCAACAAGGACCAATAGCCAGGAGACAAAGAGGACCCCAAACAAAACTAGGACAGGACACAAGACAGAGCACGGACAGGGTAATCGCAAGGAAATAAAAGTAACCGACAAGGAAACCAAATGCACTTGATTGATTAATAGGTACACCTTGAAGTACGGGAAACAGGAGGGGCAATATTAAAAAAGTAAACTTTCACTAAGACTTAATATTTTAAAAAATGTAAAGGTACCATTTCTAAACATGAACAAAAGATTTAGTGTAGAACTTTCCAATTCTATGACTTCTGTTTATGAGTCATTGTTATATCACTATATAACTCATATGTATTATTTAATTATACTAGTCAAATGTATAAAAACAGTACATTTAAAAACCGTAAAAAGTATTGTTATCATGCAATATTATCGTGAATCACTTTTGACGTAATTTCAAAATATTTCTTAATCATATTTTTATATGTTACTTCATAGTTGTACACTTTAAACGTACTTTTCTTTTTTATCAAGCTTTGTCTTTTCCATTTAATTATGTCAGATTTCGACAATTCAGCAAAAAGTCACGACAAGCATTTTTACCAAAGCAAAATATTCAGACAGAATAAAACATTTTTTTCTTTACGATATTTCCTGAAACATATGTCACTTTGACTGCCGACATGTATGTATCTTATAGATTTTATTTTTGTTACTTATCATGTATGCTTTTATTCATCGTGGAGTTACTTTATCATGTTTGTGCAGTAACCGGCTGGCGTGTTACAAATTGAGGAATTCAAAAAAGGAAACGTATATAGAACAACTATTTTACAAACGACACTTGTCAAAACTAAAACGTATCAAATACATTGTACTTATTTTTATATAAGCTTGTGAATAACAAAGAGATAAGATGTTTGATTAAATTTAATACCTGACTGATTTATATTTGTAATAAAATGCGGGCATATTTATTTATTATTTTTTGCTGTCGAATTGAATAAGTAATATGGTATAATAGAGACTATTATAATAATGACTGACCAATAATTGATAATGAAAATTTTATAGGATAAATGTCAACAAAAACTACCTGAATATAAAAAGACTGCCCCACTATTTCAAAATTTAAAAGTTGAACGTTACCGATACATTTCGAACGATATTTATATAAACGATTATTTTTCATACTGAAATATGAAATAAAACATATTTATGGCAAAATGTAAAATAATTTATAACTTTACAAGTGCATTCTGCATTACACGTGGATGGCCATAATGGCACTTTAACAAAATTGTTTTATGACAATTCAGCAGTAGCTTCCACAAATTGCATAGGAAAACTATGTGTCAATATTACGATATTGATCTTAATGAAGGAATATGCTCTATTTGTTCTATAAAAACATTTATATAATAACATAATATCAATTTTATATGTTCAGATTAGTAAACAACGGCAGAAGTTTTGAAAATAAAAATCTTTAGCGAATATAATAGATTTATCG
Organism: Ruditapes philippinarum; assembly: GCF_026571515.1. Taxonomy (NCBI): domain Eukaryota; kingdom Metazoa; phylum Mollusca; class Bivalvia; order Venerida; family Veneridae; genus Ruditapes; species Ruditapes philippinarum. The sequence continues at coordinate 294,580 of NW_026861047.1, forward strand.
CAGTTATGACAAAGTACATATTTATTTATATTTTTAGTTCTCGATATATATTAATAAAAGATTATGTCTTGAATTATTCAGATTGTTCATTATTTGTGTATTTGGACTAAGATAAATCAGTCATGCTGAATGATTTGGTATGATGCGACTATGTATTTGCATTCTATTTTAAAAGGGTAGCATAAGACTAAAGTGCGATAATATTGACCGATATTAAAGAAAACATCGTAACAATGCTTTTTATACGTAGGAACTTTAGTCTGATATCTGTCTGACAATGTACATAACCCTGGAGTCTATGATCATAAAGAGTAATTAACGGTAATAATATAATTATACTTATATGGTATTCTATGGTGGCTTTTTATCTGTTTATAACAGCTAATTTAATTTGACGATCGAGAACTTATTTTTTCATTATTGTGGTAAAATATTATTGTCTTCATATATTTCTCAATAGGTAAAATAAAAAATATTATATATTCTTATTAGTAGGTTCGAATCCTGCAAGGAATTTTTTATTATTTCATGTTACGAAGCGACCAAGCTAGCTTGCGGAACAGATGTTGTTTTGCTCGGATGCCCGCTTCCACCAGAAATGGTGCATTTAGGGGCCCCTTTTGTCTTCTTCTGCCATCAAAGCTGGAAAGTCGCCGTGACCAGTATAGTGTTGGTGTGATTTCTTTGTTGGGTTTTACGTCGCACCGAAACAGAAGAGGTCATATGACGATTTTACAGCTTTACTTGTGCAGAAAGACCTCATATGTTCCAACATGCATAGTTTCCAGCACGTGTAGGCACCACAGTAGAACAACGGACGATCATATTTTTATTAGGGATAACATATGGAAAAAAGCCAAGATAACATATTGAAAAAGCCAAGATTAGTTGAGATAATGTTGTTGTATTTACAAACACGTACTGTATATCATTTCTAGATACAAATTAAGTAATTACCATCTTTATTCACTTCTGCTTGCCTTTTTCATTTTCAGGTGAAATTTTTATCATAATACTATGTATTTTTCGTTTGACGCCCTTATCTCGTATCAACTGTTTTTATGATTAAACAAAACCAGAAGAATGTTATAAGTATATGTAGAATACTGGATTATAGTTTTAAGTTATCTGATCAATATGTCAAAACTTTCCTGATATATTACTATATTTAGATATGTCTTGCCAAACATCACTGATTGCTATACTTGGTGCCAAGATGAACGTGAAGTTCGTCCAGTTTGTTTATCTGTCTTAAAATGATGGATAATGTTGCAAAATATGTCAATATATATCCATATAATTGCATAAACGTGTCTGGAATAAATATTTTAATTGCAGTCTATGCAAACATTCATAAATGAGAATGTATGAATATCAGATTGTTGTACGTCTGGTGTCAGTCATCACATTTTCACCAAATATATAAATCGACTATTCTTTTGACGTTTTTCTTTTTTGTTCGGCATTCTTTCATTCTTTTTCATTGTCAAGAATCACATTTCTACCATTGAAATATATTTATCATTTACGTTTAATATAAGTGTTGTTGTCTCGTGTTCACTAAGATTTAATGCTACGTATCAGGCTCCAATTAAAAAAAAATCATTTTTTTCTCAATTGTTAATCCTCATAGATTAGACATTTATTATTAAGTGGATAAAAATGGACTTGAAATAACATATTTTTGAAATTTTAGAATACATTAAAATATTTTTTTTGGTTATTTAACTAGACATAGACATTTAACAGTCGGTCCATATATTGATCATGTCCAAATATTGATCCTAATTATTTTGATCCGATAAGTTTTGTATCTGCTTTGTTATTCGTCTTTTGCCAAAATATGGTTGATTCTTCGCAAATGAGCATTTTTCTTAAATTTTGTTTATCATCTATTTACTGTATGCGATATATGATCAATTTTCGTTTTATTAAACAATGAAAATAAAATCAGGACCATTTGAACCTGATCCTGATCTTTTATTTGTGGACATGGGCAAGGTATACTGAATGTTATAAGCTAAAGCTCGCATGAAACTCAGTATCAACACCTTACATTCTGTATAAAGTACTTACTTCATGCATTCTTTCATATTATCGTACCTATCGTTGAGATATGTGATTGATATTACTATTGTCAGTATCCAGTACTTAAAGATGACTTTGATAAAAGATATTCAAGAAAAGTAATATGTTTAAAATGGTCGATGGTTCTACTCGGTGGAATTATGCACTGAATGGTATTTTAGACTTCCAGACATAAGAAAAGCTGGAAAATTGCCATCACAATGTCTATGTGCCTTTATCCTTTTTATTTAATGAAAGTATTCCAAAACTGTAGAAATGTACAGTTAATAACTATTCACTGCCACTTTGACATCATAATTTGAATGACATTTCAGTGTTAGCTGGTGCATTCTCCCTGTGAAATAAGTCAGACATTTATTTAGTTTTCCATAGCGCTTGATCAAAATATTATCTCTTTCCTTCTTCGAACTTGATGGATAAATGGAGTATAATTGCTTTATTGGTGTCTTGTCTTTTTTGGTGAATTTACCATGATAGCAAATCCAAAAGCGAAACAATAACATTCCCTACTGACAGAAAAGTATACAAGAAGTGGGTGTCAATGGTCAAATGGCTTTGACTGCTTACAACGATAGACCCGTCTGTCATCCATAGTCACATTACTTAGCAAAATATTTTCAAATTTAGATACGCATGCGGCATATTTAAGTCATGTGTGTATATGATGAACTGTCAAAAGTCTAAAGTATTAAAGGATCTGATATTTTTTCCTTATCCTCCGTAGTACTAGAATGAACTCCTTCATGACATATTGCATCAGTGCTAGCCTTTAGTGGTCTTTTATATTCTATAATTGTATCCATTATTTGTTTCCCAATGTTTGCAAATCAACATGACAAGCATATCGTGCACAGTAACAGGTTGGAACAGACATTCTTCACCACTTTTGTTTTACAACAACGTGTGATGTGTTTAAGTTTGTTAAGCCTCCACAGTGGAGTTAACCATATTTGCAAAAATACGAATAATTTGAACTTACTTAATAAATGGGATCCTAATATTACAGTGCTTTAATGTCAAGAATGCTTTCATGCACACTTCCTAAACCGTCACTTAATATGTTTATGTTGTTTGGTCAAGAACCTTTAATAGTTTGTACAAGCATAATTGTCGACAATAGAAATTCCCTTCAATAAGTCCTTTAGGATAATACTGAAATCTTTATAACAGGGTTGTGAAGCTTTGCAAGTTTATAAAAACAATAAAAATATATATATTTAAGATATTTCAATAGAGTATTCAATGTCAACATTTCTGTTCAAACATAAGTCTCATCCTGTTATTTACATTATACTTTATACCAAGTGGATAATCAAACCGTTATGAGAGTTATTCAAAAACTAACAATGATACGAATTCTAGAACATCTATAGTTCACAATGATTTATTTCTAATGACTAATGAAGATATAACAAAAGAGTATACAGATAAATAGCTCTGTTGCTGTGAGCAAAAAGAATTTATTTTATTTTACAGTAGTCCTGGGATATCTAAACTAGTTTATTTAAAAATGATAGCACAAAACATAACCATTTAATTAAATCAGCAAGCAATTATAACTGGCAATATGTCAAAACTGCAAGATAATATAAACGGATTGTCTGTCTAGTATAATAACAAATGAATTTACGAAAATGATACTAAAAAGAAAATACAATAAAAGTGTGAGAATTTGTGTAGAGATACTCCAGCATAAATAAACCAATGTAGGGACGTCTAAATATTTTTTCTATCACTATCCCTTCCCATGTCGTTAAATAAGTAAACCTTAGCAGACTGTAGCCAGTCAACGAACATGCTGTATTTTTGTTTATCCCCGACAGACAGTGCGGTAACAAGAGTTTGGGTAACTAATACATGTACTCCAGTTAACGCACTGTGCATTTATGGGTATACGATATATAACTCTGACACATTTTTAGCTCGACTTTTTTTTTTTTTTTTAAAAAAAGTAGAGGTATTGTTATAGTCAGGTCGGCGTTGCCGTTGCCGTTGCCGTTGCCGTTGCCGTCTCCGTTGCCGTTGCCGTTGCCGTTGCCGTCCGAAAACTTGTACCTGGATCATAACTTTTTTATTTCTTGGTGTATTGTCTTCATACTTGGCCACAACAACCCTTGGGACAAGACCTTTCAGTAGACCACACTAACCTTGACCTTCATCCATAAATGACCTTGACCTTCAAGGTTAAAAGTCCAATTTTTGCTTGTTCATGCTGTTATTGGCTGTTACTTTGTTATTTTTGAATGGATTGTTGTCAAACTTGAACATAATAATCTTCAAGGATATCCCTTAAAAATGACCAGTCAGACCTTGACATTCACTCATCAATGACCTTGACTTTGAAGGTCAAATTATTGAAATTTTCATTTTTTTGGCTATTATTGGCTGTAACTTTGTTATTTTTGAATGGATTGTCTTCAAACTTGAACATAATAATCTTCAAAGATAACTGTTAAAAATATACCGAAAGACCTTGACCTTCACTCATTAATGACATTGCCTTTGAAGGTCAAATTATTGAAATTTTCATTGTTTTGGCAGTAACTGACTGTAACTTTGCTATTTTTGAAGGGATAAACTTCATATTATAACAGAACATTCTTAAGGACCAGACCTTGTTGTTTATCAAACCCAAATTTGCTTGGGCTCTTTAATGACCTTGACCTTGAAGGTTATATTACTGAATTTTCTCAGATTGTGCATTTATTGGTGTGTGTGTATGTATAGTATATGTATTATATATATATATATATATATATAAATGTGTGTGTGTATATATATACATATATGCAGGTATATATATACATAAATATATATATATATATATGCATGTATATATATATATATAGATATATAGATATATATATATATATCAAATATATATATATATATATCAAATATATATATATATATACATATAACATGTATATAATTGCGTCATGTTTTTCTATTTTTAGAAATTGCGTCATTTTTTCTATTTTTAGAAATTGCGTCATTGTTGCTATTTTTAGAATTTGCGTCATTTTTTTCTATTTTTAGAAATTGCGTCATTGTTGCTATTTTTAGAAATTGCGTCATTTTTTCTATTTTTAGAAATTGCATCATTTTTGTTCTATTTTTAGAAATTGCGTCATTGTTTCTATTTTTAGAAATTGCGTCATTTTTTTCTATTTTTTAGAAATTGCGTCATGTTATTCTATTTTTAGAAATTGCGTCATTTTTTTTCTATTTTTAGAAATTGCGTCATGTTTTTCTATTTTTAGAAATTGCGTCATTTATCTATTTTTAGAAATTGCGTCATTTTTTCTATTTTTAGAAATTGCTTCATTTTTTTTCTATTTTTAGAAATTGCGTCATGTTTTTCTATTTTAGAAATTGCGTCATTTTTTTCTATTTTTAGAAATTGCGTCATTGTTGCTATTTTTAGATTTTTTTGTCATTTTTTTCTATTTTTAGAAATTGCGTCATTGTTGCTATTTTTAGAAATTGCGTCATTTTTATCTATTTTTAGAAATTGCGTCATTTTTTCTATTTTTAGAAATTGCGTCATTGTTGCTATTTTTAGTAATTGCGTCATTTTTTTTCTATTTTTAGCAATTGCGTCATTGTTTCTATTTCTTGAAATTGCGTCATTTTTTTTTTTTTTTTTTTAGAAATTGCGTCATTTTTTCTATTTTTAGAAATTGCATCATTTTTTTCTATTTTTAGAAATTGCGTCATTTTTTCTATTTTTAGAAATTGCGTCATTGTTGCTATTTTTAGAAATTGCGTCATTGTTGCTATTTTTAGAAATTGCGTACTGTTGCTATTTTTAGAAATATGCTTAATGTTTCTATTCATATATATACAAAATATATAAACAAAACTAATGTGACAAGACAGACCAACTAAATTTATAAAAAGGAAACATCAATATATGTTCAAACCTTTCTATGTTTGCGTTTAGAAAAAGTAAAAAGTCGAGCGTTGCCCCCGCCCGGCGGTGGCTCTTGTTAAATGAAATGGTCCCCAAATTATGATACAATTATCAATAATTATTTTTATTAATGTAACTTGTGTCTTAAACATACAAATTAAGATATTTCAATTAACTGATTTATGAAACAGACAGGTTTTTTTAAAATGTCAACTCGCTTATGTTAAATGATTTAGTAAACTATCAAACTCTGGATTACATGTTTGTAGATACTCTTTAAAAACGCTGTTGTGACATGATATGCTTTTTAATTTACCATAACTGTTAAGAAATATGTAAGACTTGTTGTGAATTTCTCATCACTCATCCTTTCATATGGCAAATGTATCTTTAACCGGATTCTGGTTGATAATATGTACAAATTGGTTATTTTTGTTTTTCTTTAAGTCGTTCTAAGATGTTTTCAGCATCAGCGACACTGCAGCTACAGCAAAATATATGCTCATGATAGCATTGAACGTTGTCCCACTTGAGCAACTTTCGTGGTTGAGTTCTTCAAGAAAATAGAAAGGGATAGCTTACGTTACGTTCATTCTTCGAAATTTATAATCTTTATTCAATACTTTATTACTAAAACGAATATATATTTAATTAAACCATAAACTTCTTGCTTTACCTTTACTATGCCGGAACCGGAAGCAATAAGGATAAAAAATATTCTATGATATAGGGAATCCCGAAAAGGCATTGAAAACAGATAGAAATAAGTAACAATCGTCGATTAGACTTGAAGGGTTTTTTTTTTTAGAAATGTACACATCTTCAAAAACCCCTATCACAGGACTTTGCATTGTTCAATCGTCAGAACTAAAAATATTGGAACTAAATATTTCATAAGATATTAAACAAGAACAAAGACTTATCTGTGTGACAAGAGCATTGCGGCATGTACTGTATGGCATAAATAAATAGATACCCTTGCTTTCCAAAACCATACGAACAGTAGTCTCAGTCTTTGTAGAACCATACTGTTTACTTGGATCAACATCTACTTCTTGTGCCTAAACAGTAAACATATATGATACAAGTTACCTATGCTACATTGATTGTAGTACACGAGATAGTTAATTTTATACAACATGTGACAATAATAACAATCGGGAGAAAGAGTGACGCCACCTAGCACCGGCTTCAGCTGTATTCAATTTTCAACACAATCAATGATCCCGAAGGACCAGAAAAAAGTTAACAACGCTTAATTATATAACGAAGGTAAAAGTGCATGTATTGCAAACAATAAAGTTTATATTATATTAGAAACGGATCAGTAACGGGCAGTCAACTTTCGAAACGTACAGAAACACATAGGTATATACACTGACTAAGTGGGCTTAAAATATTTCTTTACTAAATATTCCCATTACAAGCATCAAATTGTCTCAAAAAGTATCTCTCGTTATTTTTGTACTAACTACATGTATTTGTGTGTTATTGATCACGAGATAGCAATATACCTTACAGAATGATAAAGATTATAAGTGTTAAGTTTTTTTATATATTTAAAGGTACTCCACTGAGGTTTTTTGACATGAAGGAACAGAAAATATTTTTTCAAGAATTTTTTATAACTAGATGTATGTCTAGACCAATAACTTCTGTACAAAATTTCAGATCATTCGCTCACTCCGTGTACCAGAACAATTAATCAATTTTATTGTGCCAATTGGCCAAAAACAATGAAAAGCGTTGAAACACTTTTCACTCAAATCGGTCAAATTCGCATAAAAATTGATTTTCAATTTAATACCGTTTATATTTATATATCATCTATTGCTTGGTTTTCAAATTTAAATGTATCAGTGGATTTAGGAAAGAATTTCAAAATTTATTTAGGCTATTTGACCTCAGTGGAGTTTCTTTAGATATACTATCTACCACGAAATTATATACTTTAGACCTACTGAAGATCAGTAAAACCTGAACAGTGACAGGAATATATTTGTTTCTTATCTTTTGAAACATTCATAATTGATTGTAGTATCAAATAGTTGACAAATGTGTACAATATCTTTCTTCCAATTGAAGAATGCTCTTACCGAAACAGTAAGTACACAAGACGGTTCAAACGCCTGAGTATTGTCGCCAATTGGTTTTGTCGTGCGAATATCCCCTTGTTTGTCTATGCTAAACAGTTCCGAGCATGGGCCTAAAAGATCAGCAACTTATTGTGATTGAGACAAAAAGAGCATCAGGTGTTTTTGACGTTAAAGAATTACAAAGTTATATTTTACATGTTCTTCTCAAAGTGTCATGCGTTGTACAAAGTATTTTTTAGGCGTATGCTATAGTTTTACATAGACATAGAGGCATAATAAATACTTTAATAATAGAATTTATTTAAACTTTGCACGATTTTAGAATAATTATGATAACATAAACATCTTATGCAAAAGAAAATAAGACAGGGTGGCAGAAATACTGTTCAAATTATCTGCCCTTGAATTTGATAATTTTGCTTATTCAAAGACAAGAACCTTCCAAAACCTAGCGTAAAATTAAATCGCAACCTTGTAAAATTGAATAATCCACATCATTTAAAGGGCTGTAACCGGTATCGCCATCCAAAGCATTGACTGTTATTACCAAAGAATTCTGCAACACAAATCATATAAGATACAAAACTTTAATCATTAAGTTTATACCAATTTATTTTTAGTTTGATTGTGTTTGAAGCTTTATGCTTATTGAAACACTTTCGTTCATGGAACCTACTAGTACTAAGCAATGAATTTTAAGTTTCTTGTTCAAGGAAACAACGGCTTCTCCCTAACAGGGTTTGAGCAATGCTCAGGTTACTAGTACGACGCGGTTTAACCACTTGGCCACGCCACCTCGTCGCCTTTAACCATTTAGCAAACTAAACTTAGATTCTACCTTGCAGTCATGATGCAAACAAATGTACATACATATTAATAAACCCTAGCCACAGATATGTAAAAAAACGAATTACACTTATGTCTAGAAAAGTTCATAATAATCTCAGAAAAATATACACTCATATGTATTTTGAACCTGAATTAACCATGATCAGGCTAAGTATATGTATTTGACAAAGTAATAGAATAAGTACTTAAATGTTGTGCTGTTTAAACTTTTCGAACACACACAAAAATGTATCATAGAAACAATTTCAAAAGCATACATTTTGTTATAAAATGCGATATGATTATAATAAGGTAGATAATTCATTATTAACATGACAAGATAATGTAAAATAGCTTAATCTCCCTCTAACAGTTACTTCCCGCTATCTTAAGATGCTTTGAGAAAAAATAACAATATTTTGGTCAGAAAGATTCGACCTGATGTAAAGCAAATTCAGATCTTCCTCAAATAATATTCGAGCTACTATCTAAATAGAAAGGGTAGACGAAACCGTATTAATTTTAGTTGAATTTTCAATAGTTACGATGTTTTATTTGCAAAATTTGCAATATGTTTAGTGAAGTCTACATCAATAAAATTCACATATTTTTCAGATGTAGTACAAAATTGAAATCAAAATGCTCACCACTTCAAAATTGTTGTGTAATACAGCCGTGTAGGAACCACTAGTAAAGATTGGAGGGGTGTCCTGGACGTCTAGTACTCTAATGGTAAGTACAGCATATTCACTTGTTTTCCCATTGCCGTTTTCATCCTTATAAATCATTGAAAAAATAGCAAATGATTATATTAATATATATCAGTTATTCTTATATTATACTCTTTAACACAAAACAGTTTGCATTCTTATGTCATTATTTCATGTAAAAGGTGTTATTTATTGCTATTGTTGTTTGTTGTTTTGCTTTTTCTTTCTATTTTTGGAGGGGGGGTGTTTATTTATTTATTTATTTATTATATTTAAGTGTATTTATTTATTTTGCTTGCTTGCTTCTAGTTGGCTTCCAATTACATTCCCTGTAAGATTTGTTTACTCGACTTACACGTTTGGTTCACAATTGTAGGTGTTTTGTAAGATATATATCAATATTAATTTACTATTTACCGTAGCTGTTATGTTAAAGTGGTAGATGTTATGCTTCTCGTAATCCAAGTTACGTTCCAGTTTGACCACACCTGTAACTGTGTCCATGGTAAAAGTTGCTCTATACTCCGTCGCCATGGATTCCGACTGATTTGATCAAATAAGAACAGAGTGTTATTATCATACATGTACATATCGTTGAATATTATGACTGAAGTTCATTAATTCTCTATCATTTCTTACTTTTATCGCTATTATATATTAATAATTATATATTTAAAGCTGATGACATTAACAAAAAGTAATATAAACAGTACTTTTAAATAGGAAAGGTAGCAATACATTTGTATATATAGAATAGAGGCAAGTCCCCCTTTGACTAAAGCTACCCTCAATGAAAATGCAAAGCAAAATGAAATTATCGGTTCTATATCAATTGCTGAATCTTACTTTGTGTTACAATGTATTATATATTTCACCAGTTTTGGGTATACTGATTATCAGTATTATACAAAATTGAAAAAGGAATCGCTTTTGTGGCTTATATTTCATTCCGAATTCGTCTGTGAAAAAATGGGAAGGATGCTCTTGTATGTCCGAGTTGCATAACCTTATCAGTCAGTAAAACTCCTCCGAAAGATATGATCATTTATTTTAGCAGCAACACCTTAATTTTCTCCATTATGTTCTCATTGGCATCCCGTGCATCAAAACAGTAGCATCACAAAAGCTTGCACACATATTATGTATCATTCAGTGAATAAACTGAATTTAAAATTTATTGGTCACCTTTTGGTAGATTATAACAGTTTAAGGACATGAAAACAAAGTGGCTTGTTTAGGGACCGTACTCACAGTGCCTGAAAAGGCAGATGGACCCTCATTAAGTCATAAAAACAATCATACATTCAATAATTTTGTAAATCTTTTCTGGCCTAAACTACAGATGCTAATTTTATTCATACTTTGAAAAAAAACATCGTTGAATTTATATAAGATATACTTACCTTTGTAATCGGCTAGAATGTAACCAAAATAAATTTCAAAATTATTACAGTTTAAACAACAACAATGCAATAAGAAGATAATACAACGCAAATTGATCGAAGTTTCAGTATTCGTCTTTTTTGTTTTACATAAGTTTTTCGTTTTGCAGTCAGTTATTTTCTTGATAGAATTTGGAAAACAATTAAGTTACCATTACAAATATATAAATTGTTGGTTATTTTGTTCTAATTTATTAAGACACAGAAGAAATGTAAGTTTAGACATATCCTTTAAAGCATATTACCTCCATTCTGTATCTTAACATCCCATTTATTCCGGCATCGAAATCGTTCGCAGAAACTTTGTCATATGATTCGTTACCAAAATGAAAATGCTAAAAATAACCACGTAACAGACTATATCCGTATTTCATCTTCAGTTGATAAAATAATACTTTTACAACGCATTAGATCATAACCGTTATTGATTCGTTTACATTTCTTAGATATATTTATAGTTTATTTGAAAAATGAATTACACATTTCTTACATGCAATACTTGATTTTGATTGTTTCTCATATTTATCATTTAAAGTTGTTCCATATTCAATTGTATCTAATACTTGAAGAGAAACTTTCCGTAAAAATAATATTACCTCACTGATACTCCAATGGTATGGTAGATTCTGTAGTTACGGAGCATTGTCATTCACGTCAGTTAAGTATAGGACAGTCCAAATGGATATCTACAAAGTGCACAAAAATAATGGTAGCAGTTGTCTTGAGTTTTGAGATTCGTATCCGAATTGATTCACATAGAGATAAATGATACATTAGAGATACATTACATAATTATGCAATAAACTCTGAGAAAACATTTGTAAGTTACTTATTAATCATAAACCTATTTACTGGATTCATCCAACAGAGACAACATCTTAATATAATATCCTCCGTTAGGTAAAGGAAATATTTGTGATAGGATGAAGCCGTTGTAAAGTCACATGAGAACACTTATCATTAAATCGGCTGATAAATCGATGCAATCTGTTATCAACAGTAATGGAGTCAACGGTTCAAATCTTGAAAGTAACCAACAACATCAGAATGTTTCTTCTACAATCAGGGATTCTTGTGAAAATATAAATTGCTTTGAACGTAAAGGCCTTCATTTTATTCATTTTAATATGTGCTCTCTTTTACCAAAAATGTCGGAACTAAGGCAAATAGCAACAAAGTTTAAATTTTCTGCAATAGCTATAACAGAGTCATGGCTTGATAACAGTGTAACAGACAACGAAGTGTTAATACAAGGCTACAATGTGATAAGGAAGGATAGGAATCGTTCTGGAGGAGGAGAGTGTCTCTACATACATGAAGATTTGGCATTCACCGAGAGACAAGACCTCGAAACTGAACACTTAGAAATTGTATGGGCTGACTTATTACTTCCTAAAACTAAACCAATTTTAATAAATTCATGTTATAGACCTCCAAAACAATCTTATGTTGACTTTTTAGATATGTTTGAAACAGTTTTGTCTAAAATAAGATCGGACACTGAATGTTTTTTCTTGGGTGATCTAAATATTGATTGGTTGGACAAAACATCTTCTGTATTTATGAAATATGAATGTGTTCTTAAAATCTTTAATTTAACACAGATTATAAAAGAACCTACTAGAATTACATTAAATACAAAAACGTTAATAGATCATATATATATTAAGTAGTCATTCTGATAAGGTTTTTCAGTCAGGTACTTTACCTTAGCGACCACCTGCCTCTATATTGTACAAGAAAATTACAAAAAGGCACTTTTAATAAACACAAAAATATTATTATTAGATCAATGAAAAACTACTCTGCTGAAATTTTTATACATAATCTTAAACTTTGTGACTGGTCGAGTATGTATACGGCCGAATCTGTCGATGAGTCTTGGCCAGTTTTTAAAGATATGTTTTTATCAGTTTTAAATGTAGTGGCTCCTGTAAAAGAAGTAAGTCTTAAACAAAGGAGTGAACCTTGGTTAGACTCTAACATATTAGAATTAATTAATAAGAGAGATTATTTTTTACAAGAATTTAGAAAACATAATCAGAAAGATATGTATAATAAATACTGTCTTTATAGAAATTTAATACAGAGACATATAAAAAAGCTAAGTCTGGATACATCTCACATCAATTACAAGAAAATAAATATAATCCAAAGAAATTGTGGTCTCAATTAAACGACCTTGGTTACAGTAAAAAAACCAAATCTTCACCAAATATTGTACTTAACATAGATGATGAAAATTGTTTTGAACCAACAAAAATTGCTTGTCATTTTTAATCAGTTTTTTACTACTGTTGCTTCTGTTTTGGTGGATAAATTGCCAAATCCATTTAACCTTTTTTCTGTAGAATCAGACATCTTTAAAGAATTCTATAAGAACAGAAATCCAGATAGAAATAAATTTCAATTACATACTGTTAGTGAAGAATATATATATAAAGAGCTTTGTAAATTAAATTGTTCTAAAAGCACAGGATTAGATGAAATTCCAGCAAAATTTCTTAAAGATGCTGCACCATTTTTAAAGATACATATTACCTTTTTAGTGAATAATTCTATTACATCTAAATCAGTTCCAAATGAACTGAAATGTGCTAAAGTCAAACCATTATTCAAAAAGAATAACAGATCTGATGTTTCCAACTATAGACCTGTCAGTATTTTATCTATTGTTTCAAAAATCTTAGAAAGAACTGTATATAATCAGTTAGAAATTTTTTTAGTTAAGCAGGGACTATTATATGAATTACAAAGTGGTTTTAGATGTAATTATTCTACTGACTCCTGCCTAATCCATCTCACTGACCATGTAAAAAGTCAAACTTCCAAAGGACTGCTCACCGGTATGATTATGTTAGATTTGCAAAAGGCGTTTGACACTGTGGACCATGGCATCTTGTGTAGAAAGTTACAAAAAATGGGTGTGGAGTCAGTAGAATGGTTTCAATCTTATTTAACTGGTCGTAGTCAAATTGTAAATGTAAATAATACTATGTCTGAAGCTATGAATATTACATGTGGTGTTCCTCAGGGAAGTATATTGGGTCCTCTATTGTTTCTATGTTATGTCAATGATATGAGTATTAGTATTAGCAAAAAATGTAAGCTTATTCTTTATGCAGATGATAGTGCAATTTTATATTCACATAAAGATCCAAATGTTATTTGTAATGTTTTGGGTAAGGAACTAGAAAATTGTAGTAAATGGCTTGTTGATAATAAGCTATCATTACATCTTGGTAAAACAGAATGTATTGTTTTTAGTTCTAAGAGGAAATTGTCAAAACTTAAGCAGTTTAAAATACACTGTAATAATCACACCATACAATCTCAGCCATCAGTAAAGTATCTCGGTTCTATCTTGGATAATGATCTCTCAGCCACTTCTATTGTTGATAATATAGTACAAAAAGTAAACTCTCGATTAATATTTTTATATAGACAAGGCAACAGTTTGAATATGGAGCTAAAAAAACTATTATGTAACTCTTTAATACAGTGTCACTTCGATTATGTCAGCTCATCTTGGTATAGTGGCCTTACTAAACAACTTAAACATAAACTTCAAGTAGTACAAAACAAAGTTGTTCGTTATATTCATGGTTATTCCTCTAGAAAATCATTGAAAGTTATTGATTTTAGCAGTATTGGGTGGCTTAATATAGAAAATAGAGTCATACAGTTAAGACTCAATCATGTACACAAAATATTTAATAAAAAGTGTCCATCTTATATGTATGATAACTTTTCTTTAAAGTCTGATGTTCATTGTTATAATAGTAGAAACAGTGTAGGGAACTTTCATATACCCCATGTTAATAGTTTTACAAAAAGTACATTTTTTTACCAGGGTATTAGGGATTGGAACATGCTCCCACTTGATATTAAAAAGGAAAGTAACTTTTTTAACTTTAAAAAGAAAGTAAAAGCTGAACTAAACAAAAATATGAAACAATTTGAACAAGCTGATTTTATTTTTTATTAGTTTTAGAGATAATTGTTTTAATCAATATAGTATGTTTTATATAAATGTATCTTGTGTTTGGTTTTGTGATATATATAAATAGATATCTTTCATTGGTGGATAACTAGTCATATTCATAGTATTATTCCTGCAAATATGTGATATATGTAATTAACATAATGTGCAATAGAAATTAATATTATTTGAACTTATAAATTTAACATCAGTCCAGGATATCATCTCTAAGTATGGACCTGAATGCCAGTTCTCAATGAAATATATTTTTAACCATCAAAGGACCCCATTGGAAATAAGTTCTCTATTTTATATTGAACTTTCATGGGTTATCCTGTGTTGTATATATTGTCTTGAAGTCAACAAGATCTTTGATTTAATTATGAATGTAAAGTTATTATTTTTCAATTAATTACTGTGTTAAAAACAATGTGATAGATATATCTGTGATAAATTGTCTTAATTTGTTTTGTAATATGACATAAATATCTACACAAATAAATCAATCAATAATCAATCAATCAATCAATCTGGTTCTGATAGAAATTTCGGGAAAATTGAAGCCAAATATAAAGCGTGATTTGTTGGGTGTATGATAGACGGTTGGTTAATTCATTGAGGGTACAATGTATGCATTCAAGCTGAAACAGTCGTTACTCGGTGGTTTGATGGGGGTTTGGAATGAAATTCGGTGTATTCCGGTTAAAATAACGTGTACTTCTCCTGATAAATCGGCTGCAACCTTGTGATTACTTCAGACAATGGCGGCTTTATAATTATTAAAGACATAAATAATGACTGAATACTTTCCTTAAAACCAATGTGTTATTCCTAAGATATATTTCATTATTAAGTTCAAAGTACAGATTTTTTCTTTGTACAATTTCTACAGCGATAGTGCTAATAAACATTAGTACAAGAAATTAAACTTAATATATGCAACTTATATCGTCATAGACATTTTACCCATTAGAATAATCTAAGTTCCATGTATGAAAAAGGATAAAGAAGAATAACATACTGTTAATTACCATATTTGCCCTCAAGTCCACAGCTTGAAATTCAAGCTCAACTCGGCTTTTTCCAGGCTGAAACAGATTTAAGAAAGTTATTATTTTTCTACTCAACATATATTCTTAGGGCATGGTGTATTTAATTATTATGTTGTCAATGAACGCTCTTATAAAAATGAAGCACTGATTGCTGAGATGTACTTATGCTATGAAATAGAACTTCATTAAAGTACATGCATTTGTTTAAATCAATCTTATACTTTGATATTGAAGACATATATCTATAAACTAACAATTCCGTAACCATCTCTGTCGAGTTCAGTCTTGGTAATTACTTGCACAAATATATCATTTCCTCGAGTTTGGTTAACAAACACTATGTTAGCTGTATCTGGCCCATAAGTATGAATTACAATTTCTTCATCAAGAACTGCTACAGTTGCATTAAAAGTAAACAATATGCTGCCTGGAAAAAAATTAAAAACATATTCAGTGAACCACTTACTAAAAATGTTTTATTTATTGGTTAACAATAAATAAAACTTTACTTTTCAGATGGTCTGACTGGATAGTTAAAGACATTGAAGTTTAATACAATATGCATTTCTATAAATGTGTTACTAAAAGAGAAGGGACTTTCTTTCGCTTACTTTCGCAGTCGTCGATTATGTATCAATTGTTTACAGGTGGCTAGGGTTCATACGTGGGCATGAAAGTTTGACTGAGTTAACTGTAAGCAGTTGGACATGTGGCAACGTGCATCCGACAAGGTCGTTAAACTGACAAATTAACAAACCACATACATTTTACCTAATTCTTCTAGACCTGAAACTAATTTGGTGAACTAGTTATAGCGTAAATGTTTGCTTTGTTCATTCTGATATGAAAAAATATTATTAAGTACTAAAACGTATATCTATAAAGAAATATTTTGTTCCATCCTTTTACCAATAGAGATATTTTCCGACGCTGTAACGTAACTAGGTAATCCAATTATACTAGGAACTTCACAATCACATTCACCTTAAAAAAAAAGAAACAACAACATTAAGTCGCTTGATGTCAGAAGATAAACAAAGTTAGCAAATGAAAGTCAGAAAAATCTTTTTTCTTCTGCTTTAATCATTTTTTTCGTTGTTGCGTCATTGGCGTCCGCGCTGAAGCGCGGCGCCCCTTTATGGAATGAAATCAGATTTTGTGAAAGGGCGACAGCAACTTCTCGAGCCTTTAAGTCGGTCATAATAAAAGCCGATCATTCCGAACGGTATGAAGGTGCTTGATTATTAATTAATCCGTGGTACAATGAATAGCGAACTTGCAAAAATTTTCAAATGAAATAACCTTTTCCGTCAATAAATCGCGCTCTTCGGTTTTTTTTATTTACACAGTGGGTTATTATGGAATGTTATTGTTGAACATTTATCCGAAAGCTGTAAATACAATGATGAGTTGATGACCTAAATATTCCGAAAATCTATTTATAGAGGGATGTGCTCCTATCGGTAATTCCCGGTCTCTCCCGGTCTATTTTGACCGGGATTTACTAGTGACCGTTTATTGTCCGGTCTCTCCCGGTTTTGGAGTAGATGTTTGATATAGTTACAGAACAAAACAAATATTTTACAGATAAATAAGCTTTTTTCCAAAATGAATGTTTGTCAGTTAATTTGGTTACAATAATTCATGAACACAGATCAACTCTCAAATTTATTGATTTTTTTATACATAAACATACAATTCGAAAAAAACAACAAGAACAACAACAATACATGTTTCATTTTATCTATATGAGATAAAAACAATAAATATGTACAATAATTGAGAAAAGGGTACATTTTTATGGTAATAATACGACACTATCAACTTTGAAACATTTTATTTAATTTGTTATTCGTGGTTAGTAAAGATGCCGAGGAATTATTCAAAGTTACAAATTAGATTTTATGAATTATTCAATTGGTTGATAATTAAAATATGATAAAGAAAAAAACAAATGTACATGGTTTAAGAATATAAGAATAAACAATATTATATATTGAAAGATTAACCATTATTTACTGACTTTTTCCAGTTAATTTTTGACTTATAATCGTCGGTCAATATGACAATTGAATTCTTAAAATTTATTTTACAATTTAAATTAAAAAAGTAAGTAAACATAAAAAAGCGCATAAAACACAAAAAAGAAAAGAAAACAATATTCATAAAATCTGTAATTTTTTATCAAAATTAATATATATTACATTTATTGTATAATAAACAATTATGCTTAACATGATCAACATGGTAATATAACCAGTGTCATATTTTTACTAAGTGTGAATAGATACTTTAAGTGGGGGTCTTCGCTAATAGCGATAACATAATAAGGGACAATTACACAAGTGTGGTGTTGATCATGCGTTACACATATGGATTGTAAATGATTGTTTACATGTATATCCGTTGCTCGCCCATATGGTCTCTTTCCAGTGGCGAGGGTAAACAAACGCAAACACACAAAATCCGTTGCTATTAATAACCACGGTCATATTCACAAGAAATAACAAGTAATATTCTAATCTCTAGCATGCCAATCAAAGTTCATAATGAACAATGTCTTTCGTCCGCTCATTCATAAGTGATATACAATTCTGGTAAAAACCATTGAAAAGATTATAAGAATATCTTGTCATCATATGTCTACTAGTTCATCTTCACTTGCTGCATTTCTTGCTTGGACGCCCTTTGATGCTTTGCATCAATGCTTTTCTTGTTTCTATTGATGAGAGGTCAAACATAGTTTGATCGTTAACCTAATTGAAAGTATAGAGTATACCTAATTCTTTAAAGTATAACATGTCACATGTATTCTATTAATTTTAAGATTTAGTTCCTTAAAATAATTAAAGTAACCTTTAAATAAATCAACTTACCAAGTACCTGTACAAATAGTATAAAACCGAATATGATCTTCACATTCGTTTTTTCCATTTTCTGAAAGCAGAATTGAAAGAATTGAACGTTTAATTTTTGTAGCATGTTAAATAAATGCTTTCGTTAGCGAGTGATTAGGGAAATGTGCATTAAAATGAGCCGCATCACGACAAAACCAACGTAATGCGTTTGCGACCAGCATGGATCCAGACCAGCCTGCGCATCCGCGCAGTCTGATCAGGATCCATATTGTTCGCTTACAAACCTTATTACAAGTAGAGAAACTGATAGCGAACAACATGGATCCTGATCAGACTGCGCGGATGCTCAGACTGGTCTTGATCCATGCTGGTCGCAAACGCATTACGTTGGTTTTGTCGTGACGCAGCTCAAATAGTTTGACCTCGCTGTTGTGGGTTCAAGTCTCTCGACAAACGTCTGATTAATTTACTAGCTAGTTTCACCAAACACTTGCTTGTTCCAAATCCTGAAAGCGTCAGGATGTTTTCAAATGCACTAACAAACATGCAAGCGCTGCCAAATTTAAGATATATAACAAAGTATTTTCAGTTATACAGGAAGTCGTATAGCTTCAAAGGTGGCAGAATAGTCCCTTTATTGAAATACTCATGTTTTTATAAAAGAAGGACGCACTTATCTGAAAGGCATATAATATGACAACAGATGTATGATTAAATAAAACTGTTACATTTCTTAACATTGATATCAGTGTACAGCATTTTGAAGCAGTGAAAATATACATGTATTTCATTTTGTACCGGGTTATTCCATAAAACTTTCATTCAACAATAGACAACTTAAACTTGGAATAGTCATTGGCTGTTACGTATAGTAGTTAACCATGTGTATGAAAAGATAGAATATTACCTCACTGGCGATATAAAACTTAATTTGTTTTAGTCATATATATGTAATTTTAAATTTGAAAATTATTGTCAATGATGAAATCAATTTTAATTTTATTTATACCTGTATGTTCTTGAATGAAATTAAGTCAATTGAAATAATACATAAATTGATTTTTCCATATCCCCCACTGTGTATTTCTCGATTTGTAACAATGAAAATTAACACTGACGATTTATTCATATATATATTCCTTAGTCAAACTAATTTCTTCGGTTTCGTTCACATTTTCTTTACACATTTTGCAAGATGTATAAAATTAAAGGCGATTTCGAAAATGTGCTATTCTTGCAGATTAGGATTATCGTAGCTTTGCGACATCATTTGTTTAAAATAAAAGTTTGTACGACACAGATCTTTGCACGACACAACCCATCAGAACTATGTTCCCTATTATGTTCTCAAGTTCAGTGCTCAACTAAATTAATCATTTTTTACCAGTAGGAATCAATTAAAAGATGTAAATTACAAAAAAGCGATATAATATTATTGAGAAAATTTATGCTTGTAAAATATTAGGTCAGTAAAACTTTAAGCTCCATCAGGCAGTATGAATACATGTACGTTTGATGCAATTCTAACTTTATTTCAAAGGTTCACCGCCTGTTACTGATCCGTTTCTAAATTAATATAAACTTTATAATTTGCAGTACATGTAATTTTACCTTCTATGTATCTCTCTTGTTATATTATCATTGTTACATGTTCTATAAAGTTATCTGTGTCGTGTGCTTCAATCTATGCACTTTAAAGTATTAACTTGTATCATATATGTTTACTGTTTAGGCACAAGAAGTCGATGTTGATCCAAGTAAACAGTATGGTTCTACAAAGACTGAGACTACTGTTCGTATGGTTTTGGAAAGCAAGGGTAGCTATTTAGTTATGCCAGAAAAATATAGTTTACATACCTGCCAAATGCTTTTGTCACATAGATAAAATTATGTTGTTGTTCTTGTTTGATATCTAGTACTGTGGTATTTAACTGTAGTTGAAAACTTATTCTAAGATAAATCCAAAGCGTTAAACGTACAAACCTTTGTTTGATGATCGTATATAAATATGACATATTTATTTCAAACACTTAATAGTTTAACACAATTTATTTCTAACATAAAACAGGTGTATATCATGGATACATATAAACCTATATAGACAATAAAAACGATTCTTTGGTACCTATAAATATTTTAAGTACCGCTGTTTATTCAAAACACACATTATAAGTGGTGTGTTATCTAATATTCTAGTACTACTTGTGATTTTGTCACTAAATACTCAAATAAATAAACCGATGTTAAACTGCCATTACGGACTACATGTATATGTGACTGTTTTTTTCTCCCTCGATAAAATAGTTTACAAAGCCTTTGTAAAGCAACAATAATAACGCATTTTATTGATATTTTCTATTCTTATAATGTTTTCTTTTTTTATGCTAAAATAACATCTAAGGTAGACTGACGCCAAAGATTTGATCCACATTAGTCGATATATCTTTTATAAATCGGCGCCAATTCATAAGCAACGTACTGACGTCATCCTAAGTATATAACTCATTCATAAAGGCGCCATAATTACGTAATTTTAAACTGACATGGGCGGAGTTTGAAGAATGATTAATCGAGAAAAATATAAACAAAATACATAGAGGATATTTGTTTGTTTGTGTGTCAGATGAAATTTTATTTCAACGAGTAGGCTTTAAAAACAGTATTCTTACGAGTGGCGTAGCCACGGGTGAGATTACTGTTCTTAAAGTTCACGAGATGAAATAAAATTACATCTTACACAACAAACAAACAAATTTTCTTTTTATTTTTATGCAAGTTAAAACGAAATTTCCTTAATATTAACGTTAATATTAAAATCTGTTTTCCCAATTTCGAGCGCTTGTTTTAATATGAAAAAGGCAAAGCCTCGAAGCGAGCTCGATTTTCTTTTACCGTAAGAAAGGTTAAAATAATCGTTCATTTTTATTTTAAATTTTCCGTTTTAAAATTGTCATTCGGTATTTTATACACTGCTTCCGTTTATTCTGGTTCTCCCTTTCTATTATGGTTCCTATATAAGTGCGCAGGACACCAGTCTACGCTTCCGTTTTCAATCAGAGTACATCAGCTTTTATCGTTATCTTGTAATTCGAAAAGTTGCGATGTGTCCAATTCGGTACTTTAAACCATCACTTAGCAGGTACTCGCGTTACCGTAAAGCTCGCTTTGCGAGCAGGCTCTTCGGGCCAGCTCGTCGAGCTCACTAATAATAAAAACAAACAATTCTAGTAGGAGAAAAAGTCCAACCATCCATCCATATTTCTGTTACTTACTGCGAATTTATATTAGACCTGACTTTGTTAAATGTAAGCGGCCGCCATTTTTAAAAGTTGTGTATTTCACGGGAAGAAAATATTTGTGTTTGATTCAGAGGGATATCATTTGGATTTATTAGCCATACACCTTTTTAAAAGAAAGAAAACGTATTTGAGGATTGTAACAGACAATAAATAAGTGTTGACAGAAGTGTAAACATTCAAAAAGCGGCTAGGAAATTGGAAAACTTGGAAAGTTGAAAGGCTGTCTAACGAACGCTGGGTTGTTTACTTATTCTTCGGGCTGATGGCTGTCATTGCTTTTCAAGTTTTCATAAAACATACTGCAGTTATTGACCGTAGGATACTTAAATATGCCCATATGTCATCAAAAGCAGTGGAAGGAATGTCTTTTTCAGACTGTAAAAATGTTTTCTTCTTTTCATTACCTTTGACATTAAAGATATTCATCAATTTCAGCTTTGCTTATATCTGAACAGCCTGACATTATCAGAATTGTCAGCAAAAATAAAATTGAGGTACCACACGGGAAAAATCTTAAGAAAGTCGTAAACTGTAAAATTATCAAATATAATTTTCATGGATAAATCAGTAATCCACTAAAAAGCATAAAATAAAATTCAGTATCATAATTCATGAGTTTAAATTGTTGAAAACTTGCTAAAATAATACTGGATTAATAGGTGAAATATTTCTTCTTATTTTATTTCTTTTGTTTAATATTTTTTACACTACAGCGACAGTACTGAAGGGTGCGAAACAAAACAACGTTATATACGAAAATTAACAGTGGCAGTAATTTCCCTTATTTTGTCTTGTCAAAATAATATAGATTTCAATATTTAACACCGGTTAGATGTTGTTTTGATGCGAAAAAATTAACCACTCAGGCCTCTTTGTGTGTTTTTTATATATATGCAAGTTGATGTATGTGATACTATTGTATGTGTTTATGTATATTCCCTGAATAAATCGATTCGATGGTCTTCGTGGTCAATTCCTTCGCATCAAAACTCCAAACGGGGTTTTAACAGTCGATAAAGACCGTTAATATCAATACTGTTTCTTAATAAAGATACCCCATATATTATTAATCTGTAACTTTCCATTTTATATCTTCGCAAAAGTTTACCACCACCGACTAACAAGGTAAACAGATCATTAAAGAATTGAATAATATTGCAGTAAGCTTGCAAATTAATGGTCTGGATGATGAACTTGTACAATATGAAAACGCTTAATTAACATCGTAGTAGAGGACATGTACCACCTCGTCATTACATAAGCATCCTAATTTAGCAGTAACTTGAGCATATTTGTGGTTAATAACAATATAGTAAATTATAAAATAATGTAAAAAATAAACAAAAATACTACTAATATGCTTACCAGACTAGATTGAAAACATGAGTACATTTTTGGGAGAAAGAAGAATGCTATGCAACAAAACGAACATTTAATTCATTTATTTTTTATTGATTTATTTATCATTCTGTCACAACACTTCCAGAAGTGTATTAAGCTTATCTGAACAAAGGTACAATATGGGTGAATAAATGAACATTACAGCAAATTGTGAAATCAGTTATTTCAAGAAACAACTGAAGTTTCCAGATAGTTAATCAATCACAAAACGTGACAAAGGGTTTCATGACAAAATTTAAATTTTCAGATAGTTCATGAATCATAAAAAATTGGCAAAGGGTTTCATACCTGGAATACAGATATTATTACATTATGGATGAAATGCAAAAGATCATAGAAAGTCTATCAAGTCACTATTGGTAAACGTAATACATACTACAATATCATTTTGCATTGGACATAATCTTAGCTTTGAATCGCTGGTTTAAAAGCACTTCTGGTTACAGCAATTTCTTATAGTGAAACATTGTCTCCTGACTGAGATTCATACTTACTGGCCACAACCTTGCGCAAGGCGGTCAACTTTTCTGTTTACACGCCATTCTATTGAAGTAGCCATTGAGGGCATCTATCAAACCATTTTTTTGTTTACCTGCCCTCAGTATCTACTATTTAATATTGCAATGGTATACATGTCATTCAATATGTCCCTGTCAGTATCAACTCCAATGGTGCTTTTTGGACTTTTACGACTAACATCTACCATTGTGTTTACCGGCTTTATTGATATCTGACTACTTTGTACCATGTGGTCAGCCTGTGCCTGTTGACTACCCTTTGTTTCTCATAGTATGTTGTGTTATTTTATTTTCAGTATTATCAATATCTGTCACAAGCTGCTAAAGCCCTTTGTTTCTCATAGTATGTTGTGTTATTTCATTACATGTATTATTAATATCTGTCACTAGCTGCTGAAGCCCTATCTTTTTCAGATGCGTGTTGTGTTATTCCATTTTCAGTACATATATTATCAATATCTGTCACAAGCTGCTGAAGCCCTATCTTTTTCAGATGTGTGTTGTGTTATTTCATTTTCAGTATTATCAATATATGTCACAAGCTACTGAAGCCTTTTGTTTCTCATAGTATGTTGTGTTATTTCATTTTCAGTACATATATTATCAATATCTGTTACAAGCTGCTGAAGCCCTTTGTTTCTCATAGTATGTTGTGTTATTTCATTTTCAGTACATATATTATCAATATCTGTTACAAGCTGCTGAAGCCCTTTGTTTCTCATAGTATGATTTGTTATTTCATTTTCAGTATTATCAATATATGTCACAAGCTGTTGAAGCCTTTTGTTTCTCATAGTGTGTTGTGTTATTTCATTTTCAGTACATATATAATCAATATCTGTTACAAGCTGCTGAAGCCATATCGTTCTCATAGTATGTTGTGTTATTTCATTTTCAGTATTATCAATATCTGTCACAAGCTGCTGAAGCCTTTTGTTTCTCATAGTATGTTGTGTTATTTCATTTTCAGTACATATATTATCAATATCTGTTACAAGCTTCTTAAGCCCTATCGTTCTAATAGTACTAGTATGTTGTGTTATTTCATTTTCAGTATTATCAATATCTGATACAAGCTGCTGAAGCCTTTTGTTTCTCATAGTATGTTGTGTTATTTCATTTTCAGTATTATCAATATATGTCAAAAGCTGCTGAAGCCTTTTGTTTCTCATAGTATGTTGTGTTATTTCATTTTCAGTACATATATTATCAATATCTGTTACAAGCCGCTGAAGCCTTTTGTTTCTCATAGTATGTTGTGTTATTTAATTTTCAGTACATATATTATCAATATCTGTCACAAGCTGCTTAAGCCCTTTGTTTCTCATAGTATGTTTTGTTATTTCATTTTCAGTATTATCAATATCTGTCACAAGCTACTGAGGCCTTTTGTTTCTCATAGTATGTTGTGTTATTTCATTTTCAGTATTATCAATATCTGTCACAAGCTGCTGAAGCCCTTTGTTTCTCATAGTATGTTGTGTTATTTCATTTTCAGTACATATATTATCAATATCTGTTACAAGCTGCTGAAGCCTTTTGTTTCTCATATTTCATTTTCAGTACATATATTATCAATATCTGTCACAAGCTGCTTAAGCCCTATCGTTCTCATAGTATGTTGTGTTATTTCATTTTCAGTATTATCAATATCTGTCACAAGCTGCTGAAGCCTTTTGTTTCTCATAGTATGTTGTGTTATTTCATTTTCAGTATTATCAATATCTGTTACAAGCTGCTGAAGCCTTTTGTTTCTCATAGTATGTTGTGTTATTTCATTTTCAGTATTATCAATTTCTGTCACAAGCTGCTGTTCAAAGCCCTTTGTTTCTCATAGTATGTTGTGTTATTTCATTTTCAGTATTATCAATATCTGTCACAAGCTGTTGAAGCCTTTTGTTTCTCATAGTATGTTGTGTTATTTCATTTTCAGTACATATATTATCAATATCTGTTACAAGCTGCTTAAGCCCTATTGTTCTCATAGTATGTTGTGTTATTTCATTTTCAGTATTATCAATATCTGTCACAAGCTACTGAAGCCTTTTGTTTCTCATAGTATGTTGTGTTATTTCATTTTCAGTACATATATTATCAATATCTGTTACAAGCTGCTGGAGCCCTTTGTTTCTCATAGTATGTTTTGTTATTTCATTTTCAGTATTATCAATATCTGTCACAATCTGGGTAATACTATTAAGCAATATAGCCGCTCTTTCCTAGTAATTTTTCTTTAGGCTTTTATAAGAAATACATATAAGTTAGTTTGTCATTCTAATTATACAGTGTTTCCGGTTTTCATAATGGGTAATTTCTACACTCTTCTATCAATTTGAATGTGTTGTTATTTAATTAAACTACTAGAAATATGCCTAAAAGTACTTCAAACAGAATATCATATTTTGAACATTTTCAGGTTCATTATTATAGTTATGTTATTGGATCATATCAGATTCGAACGATTGTTATTTAATATGTTTCTATATTAATGCATATGTTTAATTGTTTACATATGGAATGTCATAGAAATAAAAGCAATACTACATATGTGTTTGTGTTTTATTTTCTTAGTTTTGTAGACAAAAGGATAAATTAATGATTTATTTCGATTTGAGCAAAACGAATAAGGAAATAAATGCGGTTCTTTCAAGCAAGCAAATATATATGAACTTGATAATAAAATAAAAAGGGGGAATAATTAATATTATTTATCATTAACACCATATACATATTTAACCCGCATTTACTCCGAGCCAATAATTCAAAAGTATGAAAGTCAAAACAAATAGATTATACTGAAGTAAGTTTTGGTAAATGTTATAATTTTAAGTATATAACCTAAAACGTGTGTATAAATATCCAAATATTACTCGATATAAGTTATATTTGATTGTACCCCCACTTTAACCACATAAAGTCATGCTTGAAAGCAAACGTAAAACATATCTTTTTATCAAGGAAGTTGTAAAATGCAAATAATCTTTTAACTTTCAGGTCATAAAATGAACAAACAGATACGGCATGCGTAAAATGATTAAAGGCAAAACGAAATTAAAATATTTTTTTTATCAAAACTCGTGTTATTTTTGTTCTAAAATGTGTTCCTCATTAATGGCTAGGTCACGAATAAAACGGGCACCGCCCTGTTAAACGATTTTTAAAGCATCGGCGATCTCGCGAACGCCGGGCGATTACCTTGCGTGGTCATGAGGGC
The DNA here is from genome assembly GCF_026571515.1 of Ruditapes philippinarum. NCBI lineage: Eukaryota > Metazoa > Mollusca > Bivalvia > Venerida > Veneridae > Ruditapes > Ruditapes philippinarum. The sequence continues at coordinate 321,984 of NW_026861047.1, forward strand.
GTTTTTTGCCGAATTGATTTTACAGCTAGAAAGCATTCATAGGATCGGGCGATTGCCGCCCGATGTTCGAAAGGCGCCTGTGCAATTATTAAATGCATCGAGCGCTCGCTGCGCGGGCACCAGGCGGCAAAAGCTTGACATCTTATGATATTCTTTTCCGCGGCCATGGCGTCATCAACACGACCACCTCTGCGGTGACTATTGTCATATAATGTTGCTGCAACAATTTTATTTTTCCTTTGCCTTTAGACGGATTTGCACGACGAATGAGTTTATGTTAAATCCAAAGGAATTCACGAATGCATTTTCGATTCAAGCCGCAATTACAACAAACTCAAGCCTCCCCGTTCCCTTGACGGCATAACGATGACCGCCCGGTGCCTGCTCATGAATCGTCCGGGTACCTGGCCTACGTGTGTCTATTCTGGCGCCGGGCGGGACTGGGTGCCTTTAAAATCGGACGGTGTTTTTTGTATCAAAACAATCGCCCAGCCCGAGCACCGCCTTTGACCGGGCGGTATCTGCCCGATGATTTTTTAACTCGCTGACCACAAAAATTATTGTCCAGACGCTGTTACCTTTTAAGTTTTACTTTTAACTCGACGGCACCTGCCCAATGAGCAAAATGTTCAGCTGCTGCCATCCGGTTGTCACTGCCGCCGGACGAAGCCAGGGCGATATTGCGATTTTTTTTTTTTATTTCTTTTTTTTTTTTTTTTTGTTAGGGATAAGTTAGGATGCCTGTTTTTCAACGATTAGGACTTTATCTAACACAATCATACTTAATCAGGAATTTACAATTAATAACATAAATCCCTGACTCAATACACTTCCATTATCATATTAAATGGTACTGGATATTTTTAAATAAGAATGGATTCAAACTTATGCACGGAAACATTTGACTTGACAACTGAATTTCAAGCAGTCTAAATAAATGTCGATCTCTACAACTTAGTCAGCTGTCCTGTTCATCTAGTTCACAGTCAACGAATTTCCTTGCACACTTACGAAAGCATGAAGTTCATTATTCAAACAAACTCTTTTTTTCGACAATTTATATTGTAGAATGACTGCATTCTCCGTGTATCTATTAATAATCATCTACTGTAAAATTAAAGGCCCAGTATACCATGCAAAGGCGTTTATCTTATTTTTCAAACACTTTTTTGGTGTACTTTCATAGTCTACAAAACATTATTTATTGGCCCATTACTTGATCCAGATTTTTTCTGTTGCTTTTTTGGAAATAAGTTAATTTAGTAATTTAGTAAAATACTACTTTGTCAACATTTTACTACTTCTATGACAAACTATTTCACATACATTTAGTGCTACTTTTTTAAGTAACAAGCATCTTAAATGCTCTGACTTATTATTCAAACATTATAGAATTCATGTTTTCCCTTTCTAAACAAGTGAAAATTTATTCGTTTCTTAGGCATAATGTGCCTTTAATATAAAACATAAGAATAGAAAGACTTTATAATCATTGGATATCCAAACTATTTTCATCCGTTCAATATTAAATTGTAAATATTAGGTAAAATATGATAAAATACTTTTATTTCACAGCTAAATGTTGTTGCATGCATGAAATGATGTGAACACTTACACGAGATGTTTTGCCAGCTTCCTTTCATAAAGTGCACTGTTTATGTAGTATAATTTACTTTACTTACTCGCAGTATCTATCATATGTATCAAAAACCATAAATAAAAATGGGAGTATTCACATTAAAATATCAACTTCCTTCTTAATGCTGATGCTATTTATGATAAATAATCAAATCATATCTGGCTTACTTTACAAGTATAGCAAAGTTTCTTATGGCTTTTAATATATATTTTTAGAAGTATTACAAGTTTGTTCTTGTTAGCAATAACAATCATCGTGTGCGGAAATACTTATAAAAATGGAATACTTTAATCTACACGATATTAATATTGGTCTTAAAGATAAAGATGACGAAAGTCATCCGTATGCAAATAAACTAGATATCGATTGTTATGAAACTTTAAAAGGAAAGAATATCGTTGAGACAAGTTTAGACGAACATATTTACGATGACGCTGAGAAACAAGATACTGTGTATGAAAATACAGGAAACGTTACATCAGATCCTACAATGAGATTGAATACAATGACTAGGCAAAGTGTGGAAAATGAATATACATCATTTGAACCTAGATCTGAGTCTACATATGATACAATTGATAGGCAAGTAAAGGAGAGAGAATCGGAAATATATAGTACTATTCCTAGAGAAGATGAAATTCTACGTCCTGAAAGCACTATTGGTATCTATAGAAACCTGAAATATGTTCGGACTAAGAGGACATCGTGTCTCAGAAGGCGGTGGAAATTGCTGTTACTGTTAGCTATTGTGTTGCTAGTCGCTATAACAGGAGTAATAATAGCCGTGGTTCTTGTTACCAACGAAGAAGAAACAGGTGTGTTGCTTTTGAAACTTTTTAAGCTCCGCTTTGAAAATTTAGAGCTTTTGTTATGCCTTGGCGTTGTCGTCGGTTAATATCTTTAGTTAAGTTTTCGTTTGTGGTTCAAATCATAAATATCACCCAAACTTTCAATCTATATGTAAATTTTGGAGATGAACATTGATGCGTTTACCTGCCACACCTATTTTCAGGTCAAAGGTCAAGGTCAATGTGTCAATGTCAATAATGAAAACTAAAAACTGTCCTTTGGCCTATTATCTTTAAATTTTGTGTTTAGACGCATCGTGATAATTAACTCTTCGTTTTAATTTTGGGTCCAAAGGACACGATACGAAATAACGTTTGTTAACTTTTTTATTAAGTCATCAGCATCAATTGTGACATTATTTGCAGATGCATGTAGAAGAGTTTTGCCTGTCATATCCATGTTTTAGTAAAAAGGTCAAATGTCAATGTTGCCATTTATCTAAGTTTTCTCTTTTATCTGGAAACTGCAATTTACTATCCGGCATTGAGATCAAAAGAGCGCGCTGCCTTCCAGGCAGTTGAAGAATATAAACACCGATTTGTTTCTATTTTTTTCTGTGCTGAAAAATACATAAGTATAACGGCAGATATTTAAATAGGTTGCTAAGTTTGGTCACAGAATAATGATGCTATTGAATTAAACAAGTTTTCAACAATAAAATCATGGTCAGATTATATGAAACCGACAATTCTTAGTATTGTGTTTTTCAAAGTGTTATATGTATATCTATTTGAAACACGTGTACTTTAATTATTATTTTAAATCATTAAAAATATCTTTCTGTTTTTCATTACAGTTGAATTTACTGAAAATTTCGATTCTCCAATGGACACAATAGATGGTTCAGGATCGGGAGAAGGGCCGGGTAAATTCACTTAAACCACGCACAAAATTTGCCATCGTCGGATACCCTAGGTTGATTAACATGTAATCAGATAAATGTTAACGGTTCGGTCGTGGGTATCCGACGATGAAAATTTGCAAAACATAATGCATTTGATTCATCCAAATATTAAGAAAAAAACATTGTTTTTCAGAAGTGTATCTTTCCGCAAGGTATATACCTAGTTTCATCTTGTCCTACGATATGCACGGGACTTTTGTGTCAGCTTTCTAGCCAGTGCTTTCATTATTAAATGATTCCGATATACGAGTTTACATCTTATACCTATACCTCGCAAGTAATTGCTTTCTAAAAAATGGTACGTATCTCTAGCAGAGACATTTTTAAACTAAACTTAAGAATTTAGCTGGAATACGATTTGAAGTGTTCTTGAAAGGAGTTCTTGATTTGTTTCTTTCCATATACATCATTTAATAAAACATGTTTTGGCAAATTTTTCAAAACAAAAATATCGGCGGGGAGGTAAAAAATATTTTAGCACGTGTCAATGTTTACAAGACGTGCAATAAATTGCAAATAATGTATGCCTTGCTGCAAGTTTATGGATACTTATATATTTTTCTTTATATTTACAGATGGTACAGATGCTGTATTGACACCATTTGATGATTAATCACAACATATCAGAAGTCAGTGCCGACAACATGTTAAACGACTGAGGTGAAAAAGCCTTAAAACTTAAAAATTTGAATTGATCAAGTGAATTACTTAAAATGGAAAAAATTGCAAAGGATAATTATGAATATACTCAGTTTATAGTTGATGCGAATTTTAGCCCAATTTGAATGAAAAGCGTTGACACCATTTTCATTTTTTGGCCATTTTGCACATTAATGCTTATTTTGGAAAAACGGTGTGCGGGACTGATCTGGAAATTTGTACACAAATTCAGACCTACATCAAATAGTACACAAATCTCAGAAGTATACATTATTGACCGCTGCGGAAAGGGAGTTAGCTGTCCTTCAAACTGCCTTGTTCAATTTTAAAAAATGTCAACCAGTACTCCTGAAATGTTCGAAGCACCTTTTTCAAAATTTAAAGGAGAACATGAAGATTTTATCGAAAGTTACACTGGACCAGTTCTTTCACTCGTTGTAGTCCCTTTAATATACATAAATATGCAACTATATGCGACTGTGATATAACAAGAATGACTATAATAAAAGTATATTAATCCAAGTAAAAATGTAAAATGTATCAAATATATGACTTGCTGCAAATACGATATACAATTGCGTCAGACACAAAAAGTACGAATTTAGTTACACATACAACACTATTTTATGAACCCCACGAAGCAATATACTTGCTAACAAAGTTTTTTTTCTTTTTAAAATGTGTTTTTGGGATTACTCTTATGAACATTTAGCAACAAATTTGGAGCATGCATTCCAAAATCATGCCAGCATCACATCTTAATTGCTACATATTATTCTTGATAACGGTTGATGGTCACTAGCTTGTTTAAGACGTATTCTTAATGAACATTAAACCACACTTGAGCACTTCCCAAAGAACATAAAATCACGCATTGTACATTCAATGAAAGAATATTATGACAGAACTAATGTTCTTCGTTCATACTATGTGTTTCCAAGAAGAAAATAAACAAAGCCTATCAATACTTTTTTGAGGCACCTTGCATGTTGACAGCAAGTAACTTTGCAACAACTTTGATAACAAATAATATTTCAATCAGAAATAGTATTTAAGTTTTCAATTAACATCTGCATCCTTGTTTTAGACGGAATCCCAATAAAACAAAACTAGCTGAAGATTTCAAAATCCCTACATTACTTCAACTAAAGTGATATGGGATAATTTATACTGTAACATAAATAACCATTAATCTGCTCAATTTGTTTAATGGTTTTGTCCTGCACTGAATTTGGAACAGTTTTATCAAAGTTTAAATGTTTTCAATCTCAAATTACAAAATTAAAGCTATCAAGAGTATAGAGCCTGGTCAGAATGTATGGATGTATACGCTGGCCTGGCTGTATACTGATGGAAAAGGATATTCACACGGTTTCAGCAAGATCAAGGTTAATTACTTTTAGAGTATTCTATAAATATAGTACAGGCTTCTTAAATACAAACAAACATGTAGTGATGATAATCAATCCGAACTTTTGTAAAAAAATCCAAAACAGAGTTTGCTGAAAATATTTATATCTTTTTATTCAATTTTCATAAATACATAATTACAAAACAATATATTTGTAAATATTTCATTACAAAACAACAAGTGTATTCAAATATCTGATACTTATAAACAACAAAGAGCACTGAGTTATATCAATGCCACATTTTGACTTCTTATAATCTCAGAATAAGACTATATATAATAGTTTAACATAATATATACATGTACATGATAATCAATTCACAATTGCACTGGTCCCTCAATCATAGCACTATATCATAATCAATTTTGCAATCTTTTCTATAATGTTTCAAAAAAGCCATTAAACTGAATGTATCAAAACACAATAAAACTTGGTATATACAAATAAAAGCACAGTAAGAGTGGGACAAGATAGACAGAAAGCTAGAAATAAATCTTTCAAAGGGGGAGAACTATTATTTAAATTTAACAATAATACTATATGGCCATGTGACCACAGATTTTTTAGAGACTTACTAAGTATAAAAAGAATCTAAATTTATTTTCCTAAATAATTATAGCATATATAAATTATCTGACTTTTGGCTGAGCCAGTTTTGACCCAAGACTTACATAATTATTAACCTTTGTAGAGGACATGGACATGCTACAAGCAGAAGAGTAATTTGCACTTGGAACTGCAGTAATCACAAGATTTTTATGACATCTGATCTATTTAAGGCTATATAAACTTAAGGAAGCCCCCAACAACACCCGTCCCCATTTTTGCCTTCCAATTCCCAGGGTACTTTTACAAAAAAAAAGACTTATTTAAAAAAAAAATTGTTTTCTGATAGTCTATTTAAGCATAATGACCCCATCAGCAAGACTCTTTTTTGTATAAATCAAAGAGAGAAGAAGTTTAATTTATTTAACTATGATAATAATGAATAGGAATTGATGTTTTATACTTAGAATATAATCAATATTTATTTTCAAATGTTATTTATCTGAAGTTGAAAAGTTTAAGCATCACAATGTCTAAAATTAGAAATTTCTTTTGGCTTTACACAATATCTCACAACATTAATCAAATGAAAATTACACTATGAAAATACTGCCCATCTATTCCTCCAAACACATTTTGAACACAAGTTCAAGCCTTATACAAATTATGCACAGTTCTTCAAGTAGAATAAAAAAAACAAGAGCTGTCGTTAGGACAGCATGCTGGACTATTCTCAGTGTTTGAGAGTTGAACAAAAGCCTAGAAAGATAATGTAGAATATTCTAAGTTCAAAAAGGCCATAATTCTGTCAAAATATATGTTAAGAGTTATGGCTCTTAGAAAGTAACATCCTATCAATCTCTCAAATAAGTCTGTTAAGTTTCAATCCATTTCTGTCAGTAGTTTTGAAAATACCAACTTACATGCAAAAACTTAGCCAAAGTGTGACTCTGACACCTAAGTGAGTACAATAGCTCACCCTATTCTTCGAATAGTCGAGCTTATAAAATAATTTCATATAATGAAACACTTTTAAAACTGGCACATTTCTCAATATACATTGTACATGTATTAAGAATTTACGAGTTAAAAAGTTGCACCATAACCATTGCTTGAGTGATTACACTCTAAAACATTAATAAACTAGAACTATCACTAAATGTGATTAATACCCCCACAAGTCTGCTTCGGAAATGAGGATGTTACTAGTAACAGAATACCTTGTAAAAGAATTGAAACATAGAGTTATGGTTGTGGGCAATTAAAAATAATTGTGGTTCATGTATGTTGCATTTCCTTTCAATGTGGTTGGCCATTGATGAAGTTTAATTGAATTACTCTGTAATAAGTCCAGAAAGACAAAGACAAAGAACAAAGGGCAAACACTCTATAAATACTGAAGATAGAGTTATAGTTCTTGTGCACTGCACTTCCTCTTATTGTGCTTGACCATTGTATGAAGTTGTTTTGAATTCCAACCAGTACGTTTTAAGTTATGCTCCTGACAAGGAAAAGTATCAAAGGGAAGTAACTCTGTATTTTGTCAAAATGGAGTTATGGCTCTTGTGCACTGCACTTCCTTTGAATGTCCTTGACAACTGTATGAAGTTGTACTGAATTCCAAACAGTAGTTTTCAAGTTATGCTCTGGACAAGGAAAAGTAACAAAGGGCAGTAACTCTGTAATTAGTCAAGATGGAGTTATGGTTCTTATGCACTGCACTTCCTCTCAATGTGCTTGACCATTGTATGAAGTTATAATGAATTCCAACAATAAGTCTTCAAGTTATGGTCCGGACAAAAGAAAGCAATGGAAAAGTAACAAAGGGCAATAACTCTGTAATTAGTCAAGATGGAGTTATGGTTCTTGTGCACTGCACTTCCCCTTATTGTGCTTGACCATTGTATGAAGTTGTTTTGAATTCCAACCAGTAGTTTTAAAGTCATGCTCTGGACAAGGAAAATAAACAAAGGGCAGTAACTCTGTAATAAGTCAAAATGGAGTTATGGTTCTTGTGCACTGCACTTCCTCTCAATGTGCTGGACCATTGTATGAAGTTATAATGAATTCCAACAATTAGTCTTCAAGTTTAATGATGGTCCGGACAATAGAAAGCAATGGAAAAGTAATAAAGGGCAAAAACTCTGTAATTACTTTAGATAGAGTTATGGTTCTTATGCACTGCACTTCCTCTCAATGTGCTTGACCATTGTATGTAGTTATATTGAATTCCAACCATTAGTCTTCAAGTTATGCTCCGGACAAAAAAAAGAAGGCAATTGAAAAGCAACAAAGGGCAATAACTCTGTAATTACTTTAGATAGAGTTATGGTTCTTGTGCACTGCACTTCCCCTTTTTGTGTTTGACAACTGTATGAAGTTGTTTTGAATTCCAACCAGTAGTTTTCAAGTTATGCCACGGACAAGGAAAAGTAACAAAGGGCAATAACTCTGTAATTAGTCAAGATAGAGTTATGTTTCTTACGCACTGCACTTCCTCTCAATGTGCTTGACCATTGTATGTAGTTATATTGAATTCCAACCATTAGTCTTCAAGTTATGCTCCGGACAAGGAAAATGCAACGGACAAAAAAAAAAGCAATGGAAAAGCAACAAAGGGCAATAACTCTGTAATTACTTTAGATAGAGTTATGGTTCTTGTGCACTGCACTTCCCCTTATTGTGTTTGACAATTGTATGAAGTTGTTTTGAATTCCAACCAGTAGTTTTCAAGTTATGCCCCGGACAAGGAAAATTAACAAAGGGCAATAACTCTGTAATTAGTCAAGATAGAGTTATGGTTATTGTGCACTGCACTTCCTCTCAATGTGCTTGACCATTGTATGTAATTATATTGAATTCCAACCATTAGTTTTCAAGTTATGCTCCGGACAAGGAAAATGCAACGGACGTCTGGACCGACCGACCGACCGACCGACCGACCAACCGACCGACCACCAGGTGACTCCTATATACCCCCCCAAACTTTGTTTTTGGGGGTATAATTACTTTCAAACTAAAAGAACAATGTTGTTTTTCATGTGTTATTGACAGTTTCTTTATAATTAACAAACATATTACACAGAATTTCTGTAATTAAGGTTATAAACCAGAGTATTGTTCAGGTATGGGAGCTGCTTGCCTTGGACTAGAAGACAAAGGTGTCCTTTGACCATCTGACTTCTTTTTCTTCTTGTCCTTTTCTGCTATTTTGTCACTGAAAAGAACATGCTTCTGATAAATATATAAAAAAATCAGAGCTGGATGATATGATATAAGCAAAGAAAGGAAGATAACTCTGTAAAAATGCATGGCAGAATTGCATGCCTTTAATAATGAACAAGTAGTTTAACTTAAAAGTCCATATCTGAGACACTTCATGAGAAAATTAAGAAAGTATTCTAATATTCTAAATCTAATAAGACAAATAATTAGGTGAAAATGACCTTAAGAATTATCTTCCCTTTCTAATTTTGATAGTGAACAAGTATTCCAAGTTTAGTTTAAAAATATAACATTATGTTGATAGTGAACAAGTATTCCAAGTTTAGTTTAAAAATATAACATTATGTTGATAGTGAACAAGTATTCCAAGTTTAGTTTAAAAATATAACATTATGTTGATAGTGAACAAGTATTCCAAGTTTTGTTTAAAAATATAACATTATGTTGATAGTGAACAAGTATTCAAAGTTTAGTTTAAAAATAAAACATTATGTTGAGATACGAACCTGAACAAAAAGGTTAACCAAAACATTCTAAAAGAAAATTGGGCTAACCAAACCTTACAATAAATAATATGTTAACATAATGGATTTTTTATGCTGTGTTTGGGTCGATTTGAGTGAACTGAGTTGCACCACTTTTCAATTTGGGGTCAATTTGTGCATTATAATTGATTTTTGACTGTAAGAAGCGGAGTGCGTGGATGATCTGAAATTTTGTACACAAGATATTGGTACAGACCTTCATCAAGTTGTTCAGACATTTAAAAAAAAATATTTTCAGTTCCTACATGTCAAAAAACCTCAGTGGAGTCCCTTTAAATCATTACATCAAGATATAAGACAACCAATCTGTCCATTTTTGCATGTTCATTTTCAATCCAAGGGAGATAAATACTGCAAGGAGGATACTATTGAGTGAACATACAGTATATTGACCTTTTCAATTGGATATAAAAATTTAAGGGGAGATAAATATGCAAAACTTGCAAGGTTTTCTTAAAATAATTACTCATTTTGCATAGTTTGTTTATAATTGTGAGATTATACAATGGTAAATATTTATTTTCAACTTGATAAAAACTTACCTGAAGAAATCTAGAACATCTAACAAAGTTTGTTTACAGGGATTGGTGGACAACCTTGAATCTTTTTCTAGAATATGATTGATTAAACATCTAAGGTATGTCTGAAATTGAACTCGTCTTCCCTCAACTACTTTACTGTCCTGAAATATATAGACATTCATAATATCTTCATAAAGTAAGCATATAATTAATTTTTACAGAGAATAAATGAACAATAGACTTACAAAAGGAATGGAGAACACTATAACGGCTGCCTAAAAGTAGAGATACCCCTTTTTTTAAAGTATTATTCCTTTTGGCTTACAAATTAAAAACCTTTAAATTAACAGGCCATCAGGTACAAATCAAACAGTCTATTTGAGTCAAACTATAGAGTTTTTTTACCTTTTACCTGCTATGAAAAAAGTTTTAAAATCTTAATATATTACTTGAATTATTTCATATTATTCCCTAAAACAGACTTTTCAATCAACAAGAACTTTTGAAGCATATAAAAACACTTTGCAATTCTATATATCTGATATTAGATAATACCGGTGTCTACAAAGGTGTATGAAGTTTATTTTTGTTAACAAAGAAACAATATAAAACTCTTTGTTACCTTTTTACCAAATGTTTTCTTTTGCGGAAATTCAAATTTTCCAGTAAGCGGATGTTTCTTTTTCATTGCAGCATGTAACTCATTAAACTGCTTGTAGCGTTTATAAACATTCCATTCTTCATCTTTTATTCTTACATATACCTACAGTACAAGACATATAGTAATTAAAGGCCCATTATGTTCCAGAAATGATTTTATTTTAGTTACTCAAAAAAATAAATAAAATATTTTTGGTGTCTTGATAAAGTTTCAAAAAGGGTTACACATTAGCCAATTATCTGAAACATCTTTCTTTTCTGTTGTGTTCTGGCAATTAATACAGTTACTGTGATTTAGTAGTTTGTATGGAAGTCAAAATACTACTTTGTTTACATTTTGCTACTTTAGTGACCAATATTTTCATATTCAGCTCTTATTTATTAAGATAATAAGTATCTAACATGCTCTTAAACCATTATTTAAATGTTATAAAACTAATGTTTGCCCTTTTTCAAGAAGGAAACTTTTATTTGTTTCTGAAGCATATTGGGCCTTTAAAGTAAATTTTCAGAGTCTTTCTTTGATGAAAATGTCAAGCTTTATTTCCTGCTATGCAGTTTTCCTAGTGTTAAAATTTCCTCTGGTATAAACTTATAAATGAATGGCAGGAAATACAACTTGAATGTTAAAAGATATAATGAATAAGGATGTCAAAAGAGCTTAATTATTTGACAGACAACCTGTTCTAAGAAATTAAAATTATTATCACACTACATTCAAAGAAAATATAATTGACTTGATTTTCATGTGTTTAAATTGCATCATTTTTTATTTATATAATAATAATATCATTTTTGATTTCCTAACCAAGAACTTAAATATTGTACAAAATATATCCCAATTTGTTACTTTGTTCTAGTAAGACAAACAAATGTTTTATGTTACAATAAAATATTGAATTATCTGAATATACCTGATAAACATGATAGGTGTCAGCACCAGATCCTCTGAGAAAAGCTGATGGTATCCATACATTAATCAGACTGGTTTGCTGTATACTCAAACTGTAAGGTAATAAAAAATACATATATTACAATAAAAATTTCTTGAAATTCAAGCCTTGATAGAATAGCCTTAATAAAACAGCTTAAATAAAGATACTGATCAAATGAAGGAATGTTCTTTGTAGACATGAAATCTTAAAGGCAGATATACATTGTATGTTTCACTCAAATACAAAAGAGTTTTTTAATATTTGGTCTTCATTCTCAAGTGTCCTTTAGCATTGGATTTAACTTCATATATAGTCATATAGATTTTGAAGTAAATGATGCAGATTGAACCTACAAAAATACATGTTTTAAACTAGCCTGAACTTTCTATAGATTTATCATATACCTAGAAGTGGTAATGAAATGTACATGTTAATACTACGTCTAGATATTGTTACATCTCTAAGATTTTATTTCCAGATGACGCATAATGGCAATAAAATGCTTACATTATATAGCGTGACTTATTAACAAAGTAAAATTTACCTTTCTGCACCCATGGCCAATAAATCATCTGTAAAGTTAATGTCATGTGGTAACTGAAAAAGTAATATATGAAACAACATATAAAACAATAAGAAACTTTTTTTTTAATCAATAAAATTAGACAAAATCTTCTTTTAACAAACTTTTCACAAATTGAACTCACTTAGTTTCTATCTATCAGGAAAAAAGTAAGGAAAACTCCTATTAGACATTATATTCTGCCTTTTAAGATATCAAGTATGAAAACAGGACTTACTGGTCCTCTAAGGTCAACAAGTTCATTCTGTAGTCGTTTGAGCATATTTTCTCTGAGGTTCAGCTGACGATGTAACAACTCGTTGAATTCCATTAGTTCTCCGTGCATTTCAGCAACCTATGTAAGAAATTTGAAAATGAAAAGAAATGTGTTATCAATAATTGATTCTACTTTTAATCATAACTTATGATCAAAGACTAAAACAGGCTGTAAATATCTGAAGTGTAACAATGATCTTTAATATTGGCTGGTTTATTTTTCCATTTGATACTAAACTCCCTTAAATCAATTCAATTCAACACTTTTATTATACAAAAGGCCTCCTGCCCATACACAGTGCATAAAATATACAATATAAAATCTTATTGCTGGAGATATACATTGTAGTAATGGTCAAATTTTTAACAATTATACAGTACAATCTGAATATACATTATTCAAAACATTTAAGGACATTATCTCTTTTCTTTCATTGCATAATAAATATACATAGCAACACTACGTATCAATAACTCGTTTTCAGTTACCATCAAAGAGTAGAACTTTTCAACAGTCGGATATTGATTGTAATACAATGGTATATATAATGAACGTAAAATTACATGTAAAGAACAAATGATAAGAAAGTGATACTCGTCCTCTAACACTGATTCACAATACATACAATCAAGATGTTCTCTATCAATATTAAAATCAACAATTTATAATTCTAATTTTGATTTGAAGAAGAGTAAGTTCAATACACAAATTAATCAGTGAAAGATTAAATAAATACAATGCAATGCATTTGATGCCTTTAATCCTATTTACATACAAAGCATGAATTTAAAAGGCTAGCTTGAAATGCATTTATATTATATGGAAAATGATGTCAAGAGAAGCAGAACAATCATCAAAATACTCACCTGTATAAGTTTTTTCTCGTATTCCTCCGCCTCATGACTATAATCTGTCTTTGGTTTCTCAGGTGGAATAGTGGGTTGTGGTTCTTCTACGTGAATCCCCAAACTCACTATAATTATAGTATTATATTATGTAAGTAACATTTAATGAAAGGTTAATAGCAGATGTATAAAAAGGTATGTTCATAAAAATTATATATTTGTATATAATATTTAATTTGAAATTATTCTTATTGAAAACATAATGCTTTTTGCGGCAGCTTAACATATCAATGTCTCAGAATTTCAGTATTACCCTGCAGACCATGGTCATATATGGACCATGTTCAATTCCATACTGTCACAAATGTCACTTAAATTTATTGCCATTGACAAATTTTATCACTTACATCTAAAAACGTATAATATGAAATGCTCCAAAGTTTATAAATGATTGATTCTATTTGTAATTATGATAAGCATAATGAAGAAAGCAAAATGCTTATTTCAAAATGATAGAAAGTTTAAAATCAAAACAATATATATTTACCATCAACAGTAGTTCCCTCAGTTCGTAACATCTGTACAGCATTCACATATTTCCTTAGCTGATGTTTTAACAACTCATTTTCTCTAAAATATACAAATATATAGAGGATATTGAATGAGTGTAAGTTTAATACTAACACCAATTTAAAATTCTATTTATCACATACCAAAAATAAAGACCATTTAGAAGTAAAAAAGAAACATATTTCATTGACACACCTAATAGTAAAAAGCTAACATTCAGAGTGTCTCAATGCTATGTTTATATAAGCAAATGAGATCATGTCAAAATATATGCATGGCCTTACTATTCCTTTTAAACGGAGTCACAAATGCAGCATGGGTATGTGATAATATGTAGTTTAACTGTTAATCTGCTGGCTGCCATCTGTTGCATTAATGCTGTGACCAGTGCACCCATTTATGCATTTAGGCTATGTAGGTGTAGTAAGTAAAGTATATCAGATTTATAAATGACATCAATTATCTCTACAAAAGTATCTCAGTCATGTACTTCAAAGACTTAATTAGAGCATGCTCTTGAATACTACATCATGTCTTTTCTGTCTTTTATAAGTAACTTCTAACTTCTCATCAAATCTTTATCAGTACAAATAATTAGAATATCTTTGTCACGAAATACTGTTGTCACTAAATATTTTCTCAATAAGTAATTTTGCATGTACATGATATTACATCTATAATTTGCATTTCTTAATACTGGATGTTAGTATAAGACTTTAAGTCATATATATGATCATATTTGATTTCACATACTTCTGTAATGCCTGTAGTTTAGCCTGTTCCTTCTCATGTCTGGTAGTTTCTGTATGCTTCATATCCTCAATCTCCGCCCTCAGTATAGACGACGCCTCCATTTCCTGTTCCAACATCTGCTTCAATGATCTGTGTACAAGTATACAAAACTTAGTTCACTGTTGACTATGTTCAAATGAATAGAATTTAGTTTGTTCAAGACGTATGGCAATTTTATATTGCTAATATAGTAAAAAACTTATTTTGTGAGAAGAAAGCAATGAACCCGTGTACAAGTATTTAAAACTTAATTCAGTGTTAAAGTAGTCTTATTGTAATACTTTCCCGCCCCAAAAAATCTAACATCGGTCAATATCGTAGCAAATTTGTTATTTCCAGAATGTTATTTTTTCAAAATCTTGGGCATTAGATTATTTACAATCACTCATCCTTATCGCTTTGTACTAAATCCCGGTTATAAACGTTAAAAATTATCGAATAAGAAACGTTCTGGAAATGACTGATTCATTATGATATTGGCCTATGTTAGAAATGTTTTGACAGGCAAGCATTGCAGTAAGACTACCTTAAATAACTACTGTTGAACATTAATCAAAAGGACAATTTTCTGCAGCTATTTTTTTTTAAGTGATTTAGTAAGAAATATCCACATAAAAGTATTGAAATTATAAGACTCACTTATTTTGTTCTTCTACTTCATCTTTTCTTAACATCATTGACACAACAGCTTTCTTCAGCTCATCTATAACAATTGTAAATTATAATATAACATATCATTTTTATAAAAGATGAAATCATACTTAAAAGCACACATGGAACATTAGTTGACTAAAAACATTTAAATAATAGTGTACATTGTTGACCATTCTCACTAAATACATTATCACTTTAGTCTATGCCCTTCTTTTTCATTCAATGAGGGGGCCTACATTTTGAAATTCAACAGTCTATTTGGCATAAACTGTTGACAGCAGCATTTATTTAACCATTCATTTACAGTCAAACCTGTGTTAAAGTCCATCTCTGAATAATGATAACCCTTCAATTAAAGGTCAGTTTTTGATAACTCTTCATTGATAAATTGGAATGAAGTACCCTCCAAATAAAGAACACTTGTCTATAAAGACAATTTCTTATCTTTCCCATGGACAGCCTTTGATCACAGGTTTGACTGTATTGGGTCTATCTTGATATACAAAACCACTTGCATCTCCTTTATGCAAGTCCTACAGCCTTCCTTTTCAGCTGCTTAAATCATTTATTACACTCAGTACAAAAAGAAACGCAAACTGTATATATACCTGGTCATCTCCCATAGTGAATGTGGTGCAGAAAAAACTTCAATACCTTTTCAATATTTCATCCATGCTTTATTCAATAACACAACAATTTCATTGATACCTGCAAAATTACGAAAGTTCCAGCAGTTTAAACACAGCGCTATTGATCACGAAATTTTCAGTTTCAATACCTTGTGTGTCCACCCCTAGCATTGATAAGCGCCTGGCAGCGGCGACGCATAGAGGTCACTAACATAGCAATGGATGCCTGGGGAATGTTATTCCACTCCTGCACTGCGACACGACGAAGTTCCTGCACCGTCTGGGGCTGTGGCTGATGCTGATAAATGCGACGTTTTAGCTCGTCCCATAAGTGTTCAATAGGCGCCATATCTGGTGACATTGCAGGCCAGTCTAGCACATTGATGTGGTTCCGAGCAAGAAAGTTTTGAGTCAAACGTGCTGTGTGCGGGCGAGCGTTATCCTGTTGAAGTGTCCCATGTCCCTGAAAATGACGGTTCATGTACGGTACGACAACAGGTGCTAGAACATCATTGACATAGGTCTGAGCATTGACATTACGGTCGAACACTACAAGATCTGTTCTTCCAAACTGTGACATCCCTGCCCATATGTGAATGGAGCCACCACCCGAACGATTAAAAGTCTGAATACAGGCTTCGGCATAACGCTCGTTCCTGCGCCTCCAAACACGTGCACGACCATCGGCTCTGCTCAGCACTATTTTAGTTTCGTCAGAGAAAAGTACCCTGCTCCAGAATCTACGGATCATTCTTATGTGCACTCTAGTCCACCGTAGTCGATCCCGTTTGTGACGTGCAGTGAGGCGTGATGCCTTGAGGGGTCTCCTACACCTCAAACCAACTTCCTTAAGCCGATTTCGAACTGTGTTTGCATGTATACTGCGCCTGAAAAGTAACGCAACGTCTCAAAAAGGGTAAACCTCATCAAAACGTGAACAGCTCAAAATTTGATAAGAGGAAGAATTTCGGAAAGATAGCAATATTTTCACCTACCCCTGAGTACCTATTGTTCGTCTAGCTGTAGAGGACGCCGCTTCGAATCGATTACGTAGGTGCCCCACTCGAATATTCACATCCTGTCTCCTAGTGGTTATTCGTGGTCGACCGGATTTTGGTAAGTCTTTGACACTGCCAGAGGCATTGTACCTATTCTGTAGACGAGTGATAGTGCTAACATGACAATTAAATCGCCGTGCAACGTCAATCTTCAAAACACCAGCTTCAAGTAAACCAATTGCTTGATTCCGCAAATGTTCAGCAAGGTGCGGCATGGTTATAAAGTACTGACAGTTCAAATAAACTTGTTTTTCATGTGTACCGATTCATCACTACACGGCTACATGTATAGAAACTATCGGTAAACTATAGAGCACGGTGTGCACGTGGAAATGTGGTTTGTACAGTTTGCCGTTAAACTGCATTGAGGGAGTTTAAAAATAATGCCGTTTTGAACTCAAGTTAACAATAAAATGTCATTGAGAATATTAAAGGGAAAATTGTTTGTCCAAATTTAGTATAAACCTAAAAAAATGAAAAATGAAAAAGTTGCGTTTCTTTTTGTACTGAGTGTATTTTCTTATTAATGTCTTTTACGTAATCAAATCAATATCTTGACTGATCTTGTATGACTTGTTTTAAGTATATTCTGGTACAAAACAAAGCAGTCACTACCATAATTTATTTATAATTCATTAACTAACATGACATGCTGTATTTTTTATTAAGAGAAACACACACTTTTTCATCTCATTCCATGCTATTTGAAGACAATTGAAATATACAACTTGTGTGTGAAAAAGATTCAGTCTCACTAATACAACCTCATAATTCATTTATTATATAACAAACTAGTGCATTGTTTTCACATGCAAATGTATATATTTGTGATCATAAATTAACCTCATTAGACTTACCTGTAGACATCCTGTCACTATGTATGTCTTCAGACACGTTACCTCCATCTCCTTGTGTCCTATGACTGTAACACAAATAATAGCATATTGATTTAGTTTATACAAATTTATTTATTTTCGATTGTGTTGGAAGCTATAAGCTTATTGAAACAGTCTCAAGTCCGTTCCTGTGACCAACCAGTACTAAGCAATGAATGTAAAGTTTCTAGCTCAGTGAAAGCACAGCTTGCCCCTGACAGGGTTTTAACCCACGTGGTCAGCAATCCTTAGATTACTAGTCTGACATATTAACCACTCAGCCATGCCACCACTAGCATATTTATTTATTTGTCTTTCTCAGAATTAAGCAATTTTTTTGTTGTTGATAAATTCATTAAGTCTTGTATTCATTTTAATAAACGCCCATATTAATAGACAATTCTGTAAAATGCAATGAACTACAAATATACATCATCACTTATATATCTTGAATGATGTTACTTCATGATTCTCAATTAGAACAATACACATGCCCCGGTTTAAATTTAGAACAGCTCTTTCTTCTGTTAGAGTTTCGATATTAAAAAGTTAAAACTGAGCACCCAAAATATGAAGTCTGAGTAATTTGTTAATATGTGTACTAAGGCCTGGCTCTATACCAGTGACAGTCACTCAAATCAGATACTGAAATATTAATTTCATTACTTAAACTTACAACTATTACATAAACCTCAACATGTTTGTTTTTAATATCAAAAATACAATCCAAAATTCAGGAAAAGTAAACTATATTAAAGTATACCTTTCATTATAACTGATCTGAGCTTGTTGTAGAGCAAATGTTGCAGATTGTATATCTTCACCATTGTATGCTGATAGTGTGTTGGAATCATCTAAAAATTACACAAATGAGAATTAACTTCTTTCTTAAACCCTTAATCTGCTCAATTTCTAAACTGCACTTGTCCAGCTTCCAATTTGGAACTGTACATTGTCAATTTAGGGTGATATCAAGATGAAAATGTTATGTTAGTCAGCCAACAGTATATTCCCTTTACTCCTAATCCTGCTGAATTTGTTATATAGACTTGTCCAGCTCTCAATTTTTTAACCGTCCAAATTCAATTTTAGGTATATCGAGATAAAAATATCGCATTAGATTGCAAGCAGTATAGAGCCTGATCAGACTGCATGGATGTGTAGGCTGGCCTGGCTCTACACTGATGGCTAAGGCTGGTTGATCACTCAGTTCCAACAAGTCAAGTGTTAAATCCATAAGACATAATGTCATCTTAAAATATGATGTGTTCAGAGAAAGATGCAGCATATACTTATGGAATATTTGAATACATGCTGGTTCTAGAACTTTCTTGTCCTTATGTCATTGAGGCTTAAGAAAGTATATTTGCACTTAACGGTTGGTTAAAATAAACGATTAACATTACCAACTTTCCAAGATCTTTAACAGTTTTTTTTTTAAAGAATTTGATTTTCAGCACTAATTAAAAAGCTACTTTAATTGATAGTTCTCCCCTATAAGCAAAATAATGAAAGTTAACATTTTCTTGATGTTTAGATTTTCAACACAAGAGAGTTAGTGCTATACTCAAAAAAGAATTTTTAAAAAGTCATTCAGAGTGTAATAAGATGGGTTTTTACAGTAATCTAAGTTAACAGTTAATCTATAAGTTATGAGTTACTATCTTTTCATACTTACTGCATGGTATATACAATATTATTGTCAACCAATCAAATTGTTGCAGTGAATATTGAATGGTATAAATAAGCTGACTTTGGCAATGTTAGCTAGGTTAGGTACTGTACCTACTCTGGTCAGTACTACAAGGCTAAGCCTTGAAACATTAAACTGGACTTAGTCCTTAATACAAATATTTACGTTTATTGTAATCGACCACATATAAAATGAGCCTAGTCACGACAAAACCAACATAGTGGGTTTGCGACCAGGATGGATGCTGACCAGCCTGCGCATCCGCCAATCTGATCAGGATCCATGCTATTCGCTATCAGTTTCTCTACTTGTAATAGGGTTTGTAAGCCAACAGCATGGATCCTGATCAGACTGCGCGAATGCGCAGGCTGGTCTGGATCCATGCTGGTCATAAATGCATTATGTTGGTTTTGTCATGGCGCGGCTCAAATATATCATAATCATCATCTTAATTAAAATAATAATTAGAGTTATTCTTAATATAAAACTAAATATAATTTGATAAGTAAACTAATCAAATTTGTTAGGGCTTTTCATATAATAAAAAGCATTGATTGAAATTGTATTTCTTAGTTGTTGTTGTTTAATCCATCATCATAATATAGTGACACTTATTTATAAATCTACTGAGCCCTGAGAATTTACTCCAGTTATAATTTGTGATCGTTCGGTCTCGGTGTAAAGCATTGATTCTCATTAGAACCTGACCACTATTACGATAGTAATCTCCCCTACTTTAATTTTGACAGGTGGTCACAATTTTTTTGAAAAGTAATAAGCCATTTTTAAAACTTTGGAGAGTCTTAAAAAAGCATGAATATAGTTAAAATAAACACCACAAATCAATCCCCCCCCCCTCCTATAAAGTACATGTATTACAATACTAACAAGATCGTCCTAGTCCAGTATCATCATCATCTATGGCATTGCGACCTCCAGGGGTCACAGGGGTCATTACAGTTCCACTCATCTCCATACTGAAAGGTATAAAACTTTGTATTATATTATATTAAGATACCTGGATTCAGTGTGTCTTGTAAAATCCATTAACATAAGTTATAAGACACTTTAAGGCATGCTATAATTAAAATCTGATGAATGTTCATAAATCCAAACAATGGTTCTTCAAAAGAAAATAAGTACAGGATTTGAAATAGTCTACATTAAAATACCAGGTACCTTACAAAGTACAGATGCTTTTTTGTAATTAAAGAGCCTAGGAATATCCATACTTATATTTTCCAAATATCTTTAAAAGTAGTCACTCTAACCATTTCACATTTCAATAAACTACTTTTCATACATACCACTAGATGTATAAGGAAATAAAACTTAATGTTGAACATAATTATTAACTAAGCATGACTACCTTAATTCAAAGTCTGCTGAACTGAATGACCCCTGACTCCTCCTGTTATCTGATCGTCCTGAAGCTATACTGGGATCTCTACTCGCAGATCTGAGAATACTTTCAGAAGACAAAGTGGCACCATTTTGAAACACATCATCTGATTGGCTAAACATTGCACCGGATTGGCTATTCTGTGAAGAATTATTTAATTGACTATCTTTTGTCATAGCACCTGCACTGTGGTCTATAGTTTTAAATCCAGAACTTACAACATTAACACTAATTTTTGAGCTTGATGTCACAGATTCCTGTGGAATTGTCTGAAATTGTTGCGCTGATTTATCGAAGGTATCAGAAGGTGAACCGTAGGTAAAACTTCCAGTCTTTCCAGTCACATTTACTCTGGAGAATGTTCCTACCCCAGTGTCATCCTCATCAAAACTCACTATATGACTTACTTTTTTCTTCTTCTTTTTCTCTTTCTTCTTCTCTCGCTCTGATAAATATATATTCAAATATATATCAAAAGGCAGTTGTAAATATCTTTATGATGAATATCAATTAGTTCATCAGTTATGCTGAGAAGCATTAGAAGTAGCTAAGAAAAACCAAAACTTCAAGTAAACAAGGCCCGTGTTACTTGGACAGATAAAGCATTTACATTGTTATCACATGATACAGAAAGTCCTAACTTCTTTAAAATATTATTTCCTTTTTACTAATATTACATCCTCATGTATGTTTCAGACTCTCACTATAATAATAAAAATCTATTTTTGTTATCTATACACACAAAAAAAATCTACAATTTTATTTTAAAGTAGAGCTTAAAAGTGGAAGTAAAATTGAAATTTTCTACACCAGGTAGATAAAATTAAATATTCAGTTGACCTGGCAGTTTGGTTAATTCATTTATCAAAAGTTACATACATTATCAAGTTTTGTCAGCTATCTATTCACAATCAACTGTATAAATATCACACTATCAGTCTGGCCTAATTTTATACATCTGATATCATATATAAATGCATGCATTTATTTGTAGCTATATCCCTTATAAATATATCCTAAATATATCCTACTTTATCATTATCTTCAAGGTAATTTTCTATCAGCCAAGTTATTAGAAACAGACACACATCATTCTAACTTGAGCCGGGTCACGACAAAACCAACAGTGCTTTTGCGACCAGCATGGATCCAGACCAGCCTGCGCATCCGCGCAGTCTGATCAGGATCCATGCTGTTCGCTTACAAACCCTATAACAAGTAGAGAAGCTAATAGCGAACAGCATGGATCCTGATCAGACTGCGCGGATGCGCAGGCTGGTCTGGATCCATGCTGGTCGCAAACACACTATGTTGGTTTTGTCGTGACGCGGCTCATTTGTTTTGTGATATAAAAAATATAGAAGTGCCAGTTACATGAAATTGTTTTAAAAGAAATTGCAGAACTAGCACATGAATAGAAGAAAATACAACAATACATCAACAGTAACTTAGAATTTTCATCATATAAAGTAAAAACTATATCTTTTTTTCAAGATTCTAAGAACTAACAAAGAAATGAAGCTATTACATAGTACCACAATGTTGTGGTGACTTTTTTTAAATGAAACTCTTCCAAATGATATAATGAATCTTCATGTAAGTAAAAAAGCAAGAAGTAAATCAAATATATACATGTATATTACTAGTATTTAAAAGAGGACAAGTATTTATTGACATATGTTAATGCTTGTCAACTTGTTATACTTTCGTTGTTTTCTTTTTTTCATCTCTCATGATAATTATTAGTTTTTGCTTTTATAAATACCTAAAATAATATTGTATGTAGAAATATTTAACCATGTCATGTGTTTATTTACAAAGATATACCACTGGCGTTTATGTATATACTCATGTGTTGCTTATGTAACTTGAGTTAATACAGATATGGTCTGTTCTGTTCAGTCAAATTGGTATACTAAAATAATTTTAGCTTAATGCTTAAATTTCAATTTCACTACTGAACACTAGTATTTGTCTCAGCAAAAAAAAATCTTTTCTTTTCTTTTCTTTATAATTTATCTTACAGAGGATCACATCTGTATGAAGAGAATTAATAACAATGCTTAGTGTAAATCTTAAAGTAGCCAGTAAAGGTACAAGAGTTACTAGCAGTACCCTCTTCAGTAGGTTTTCACAGTGGTGTTGAATATTATAATCTTTGAGCAGAGAGCACTCCTGAGTGATTTTAATGAATATCATTCATCATAATTTGGAAAAAATAGCAAGAAGTAATTTCTGCAATGGCCAAAGATTTTGCTGGCATCAAGGGCTTATGGACAGCACTGTCCAGATATCTTCAAAGGCTCCAAAAGCAACATGATGAAGACTTCTTGTTGGCATGTATTCACAATTAAACACATACTCATAAAAGTAGGAAGGGGAGCAGTTGCCTAGTGGTTAAGGTGTCTGCCTCTCAACCCAGGGATCATGGGTTTGAGCCCTAATCGAGTCACGACCATGTTTCTTCATATGACAACAGTACTGGTTGGTTCCAGGAAGCTGACTCTAAAGTGATTAATATAAGTTGCAAAAACTTGTTTCGCAATCGAGCTTAAAAATAAATATGTTTAAACCAAACTTAGGAACACTTATCTAATGTGCATTCTATTATATTTTTGTAAGAATCAGTCACTTTATACACTAGTAAAAATATTTGCCTTACCATGAGGTCCTTCACCAGCTATTACAGGTCGAAGTTCCTCTTCCGGTTTCAGGACAGGTGCTGTGATGTTACCGACATTCACCACCACCTGTTTAGGTGTTTGCATAACAGCATTTAACTCAGCATTATCAACAGTGATGGCAAACAAAATGGAGTCCAGTCCTACAATTCCAAAATATAAAAATATTTAATTGTACTAAAACTATTATTATCATTATTAAAGATACACGCCTTCAGATAAGACAAACTATTTTAGGAAAAATCAAGCTTGAGAACAACGGTCTAAGATTATAAGAAAAGAAAAAAAGATTAACGATTCAAGAATGTCCATGTTATGTGCAATTAATGACTGATTTTGAACTATTTAAAACCATATTTCTACTGCGTAAATAACGCACTAAGGGCTATAACAGAATTTTTGCGTACTTCTGACAAATAGAAAATATGGAGATTTTTTTACCTCTAGCCATCATTGGGAGCATGCTGTTTTTCTCTTGGTCTTTCAGAAATGCCCAGCTGTGGTAAAATTGACTGAAATCATAATAAATCTTATTTGGAAACATTTCTGAATAATAAGACATTGAACCACACATGTGAAATATGTATCATCATTGAACAACCTACCGATCAGCACTACACTTTTCTGCTTGTGCCCAATTTTGGCTATTTACAAGCAAGATAACATACAAAAATTTGAATCTTAATAGAATTTAAAGACTTGCTGCAAAAACTTTCATATAAAAAAAGACACAACTTTCAAACAATCCTTAAGCAAATACTTACCGGTATTATTTTTAGTGTGTGGTTTTTTTTACATACAAAATACTAACAGTATTTTGGACATATTTTGGGCACACAATCAACAGGGGTTCTGAAATCTTATGCTAAACTAGTCAGACTCCAGGCTTTAAGCTGGGGGACAAGTAGATCTTCATGTAAAACTTGTGTGAGGACAAGTGAATTTGTGAGGTAGAAAAAAATACCAAAATACTGTCAATGTACCAGTAAATCAATTGTGAGGGAAAAAAAAAAAGATGTCCATGGTTATGAACACTCCATTTACCTTAATAATGAATCACTTTCCACTAACATGTGCATGTATCTTTCTAGTGAATGTTCATTAAATGATGCCCTCAACCAGGATCTTCCTCTACCAGAGTCTGTATTAATATTTTTCAGGTTCATGAATCTATCTGCCTCATGTCTTGTCAACACTTCCTTTACATAGTTCCAGAACACTGAATACAAAATGAACAACTTGATTTTATTAAGGGGATATGTTATTACTAAAAAATTACAACTTGCATAAAAATATTTTATAGAATAAAAACAGAAAATTGAATAAATCATTTAAAATGCTACCAAGTGTAGAGGGGTTAAAGAAATACAATAATGGTAGTTTTAATAAGGCAGAAGAAAACCATAATACAGTAACCTCCAATTGTAACGATATACCACTTATTTCAATGCTACTACCAAGGTCACAGTCCAGACTTGTTTACAAATTGGTTGCTGCTCGAATATAGCATTATCTAGATGTTACAATATATAAAATCAGTGGTCCCCTGAATATCGGTGTATACTGTTATGTGTATAGTAATAGGTTTATAAAGCGTTTAAATCTTATATCCGATTCATTAAATGTACTGACCTAGATCTTTTTCAATGGGTTTGTCTGCAAACATTTCTGCAACCTTTGTGAGACCAGTCATTTCGGAAACTTGTCTGATGCAAAATAAAAATAAGATTTATTATATCTTTTGATACCCATACAAGACAAGAAAGCGTGTGATAATATTAACTCTTAACAAAATATCCTGATTCCTCTTGTAATTGTTGTTGACATTGTTGTTGCTGTTAGTTTTTTGGGGTTTTTTTGTTGTTGTTTTTTTTTGGGGGGGGGGGGTGTAAATAAGAAACAAACAAAAAATGTATGTATATAGAGCATTTGCTATGACAAAAAGTACATTTATGTTTTTTTTAGTAACATCAAAATGTTATTGAATAAAACTTTTAGGAAAATGCTAAAATAATGGATAATTGTTTACTTAACAAATAGATCATGAAACTTTTATGAGTTTTATCCTAAAAATATAATAATGTCTCTGAAAGATACACATGCAGTTATGTTATCCATTGTCTCATTCATAACATATCTTTTGTCTGTTCTTAAAGAAATATATTTTACAATTAAACAGAGACTGTATAGTAATTATCAGAATTTTCAAAGATCAAGTTTGGGCATAATATATCTTTAACAAAAGAGGTTAGAAGACCAGCAGTCTATATTTTTTCACAATTTTCACATGAACTCTTTACCTAACATCTCAAGTTCTCAGCATAAATTCTTATCCCTTAACATCACATAATCTACATGTCTATTATCATATGAATATTTGTACTCACTTGAGAGCTGCAATAGCTTTTGTTTCACCTTTCATACCATGTTGCAGTACACTCTCCCAGGCTGCACACAGACATGATACTCTGTAATTAACAAATATGATGATGCTGTTATTAAAGTGGTACCCCTCAATATAAGTAAAATATCTTTTCGAGAAAAAAAAATCAAACTAAAGAAATGTACATTTGTATATTGATATTTTAACCCTTACCCAGCTAAGTTGCTTTCTTGAATGGTATTTTCCGGTATTTTCCTTCTTACAAGCTGGACATAACCATCCATCATTTTTAAGGGAAAAATATCAAATTCAACATGACAGAATATCAAATAGTGGAGACCATGAACAGACAGGATTGTATGATATTCATTCAATACATATTTTGCATGGATGTGCCCACTCATCATGGTTGACACTGGTCACCTGTCTTTTAAGCAGGAAAAAGGTTTAAATGGTTATAGTACATTTGAGAGAATGATTGAAAAGTAATAAATAAAATAACACCTGGCATCACTGTCTGTAGCAAGCTCTGTTCTCCCACCAAATCGTACCTGGCACTGTAAATCAACAAATTACATCATAAAATGTTAGGCAGTTAACTAAACTTGCACTGCATAGTTTTGTTTAATTATAAATATAATAATGTTAAATTAATTGGCTAGGTTCAATAATCACAAATTTCTTCAAGGATTTTTTTTTGCCTTATTTCATAGCCAATATTTGGTCATATTCCCAATTTAAAAATAGTATATTATTTTCCCAATCCACAGGAAAAAATTCCCAATTAAAAGTTACAAAATAAAAGTATTGAATTACAAATTCTAAAATCTCTGGAGAAAAAAGGGCTTCTTCTTCACTGTTATGGTGCTAAAATGTTTGCAGGCTCAATTCTAGACAGTGATTCTTTGCATTCATTTAATCATTGCAAACTTTAAGTCATGCAATTTTTCTCAATTTTTAACAAAACATCGCTGAAATTCCCAATTCTATGGGCATGGGTCATGTTCACAAAATCCTGGGGGAAAACACCTGTTCTTTTATTAGTAAACAACCTGTTCTGTTAAATCTATGTGAAACTTACTAAAACTCTTCCATTCATGAAACTACTAAAATTTAACCCATCTAAAAAAATGCTGACTTTACAGTACAGTTGCACATTCAGAACATCTTGAACCTATTATCTTCATTTACTGCTATTTATAGGAACTTTGTTAATATTGTTAGTAGGCACATATCCTCCAGTTAGATACCTGCTTCACAGCATCCAGTAATCTGGTTTGTAAGCTCTGTTTCTCCTGGGCATGTGGATCATCCCCTAAAATCATAATATAAATTTTAAAATAAGACAATCTTTATTTATAGTTGGTTACAATAAACATTATGACACTAGCTATAAAAGCTATGTTATGAAATAACAGATTAAATCTGCTTGATAGATGTACATTGTACTTGATTTTAACAGTGTATTTTTAAAGGTTTCAATGTCTCACAGTAAAGTTGACCAAAGTGTTTCTGTAACTAATTTATCATTATCAGTATTGGGCTTCCATTGTTCAATTACTACTCTCTTCTTTTACTATGGTTTAACCATCTGTACCAAGGTGGACAGTGGATTTGAAACAAGGTGGACCATAATTTTAAAGAAAACTAATTCAGGAATAGGTAGTCCTTCATTAAAAGACTTTGCATTTTCTTTTCTTTTCTTGATATTTTACAGTTTTACATTTATTGTAAAATGTGAATTACGGCAAATTTGAAATTGACCAATGTAAAAAATACATCTAATTATTTTGGACTAAGGAATGTGGAGAAGAAGACTACAGACAATATGATAATATAATATAATATATATAATAATTTCTATGCCTATGTAGTTTTTACTTAACAAGATTTTGTAACATTGAGTTACCAACGTCATTCGCATAAGGGGAAGTTTGAATTATATATAGAGTAGAGCATAAATTAATCAAGCATTTAATTATTATCATCATAAAATAATATGAAATGCTAATTTTATGGCCGGAATTTCAACAAATGCAGCTTTATCCGAAATTTACAATATCCGAAATGTGGAAAGTCATTCAAAACTGCTTGGTAGAAAAATATGCTCTATAAAAGATCAAATACATGCCATTCATTTTGATGTTTCATAGCACAGACTGCAAATGAACAGACTTGTTGTTAATGACAAATTAATGAGAATAAACTGCAAAAAATTGATGTTTTTGTTGGTACTTCCCACAGGTCACGTGATTTAAAGTACGAAATGGTATAATTTGGCGAAATTTCCAACCTGCCTCGCATTCTTCCTCTGACCATTCAACTTTATTTAAACTTGCATTATTCTGCAAAATTATTATTTCAAAATTTAAATAACTCATACTCCTGTAAGTCATGATTTTCTCAACTTTATGAATTTACAAATTTACTTGCCATAGAAACAATTTTTAAATAAATTTGTATAAGACAATTGTTGTCAAGAGAAAGTTTAGGTCAAATGATATGGTTTAGTCAAATTGATTTTTCCCTTATTATATATAATTTTATGTATATATGTTTTGTTTAATTCACTTTTTGTATAACTGTTCATTATATTGTTGATATATCATAACCTTATGCATATTATATGCCTTGGTTTTGAATAAAATCTTGAAATCTTGAAGTTTGGGAAAAAGTTAAATACACAAGTACTAGAATGAATGAATGAATGAATGAATGAATGAATGAATGAATGAATGAATGAATGAATGAATGAATGAATGAATGAATGAATGAATGAATGAATGAATGAATGAATGAATGAATGAATGAATGAATGAATGAATGGATGGATTGGATGGATGGATGGATGGATGGATGGCTGGATGGATGGATGGATGGATGGATGGGATGGATGGATGGGATGGATGGATGGATGAATGAATGAATGAATGAATGAAATTGTGCGCGTCAGGTGTGTTAGTAAAAGGTGTGAGAGAAAGTAAAAACCTGAAAATGAACAGATCAGGACAGTGAGAGACTTTGAAAGCTCTAGTCATTGGTTAAAAATGTTTTTAATTAGTAAGGGTGAAAGAAAGATTTAAAAGTAAAACACAACAAGTCAAAACTAATACTGTATCTTAACCCGTGCCATGTTTGTATTGATCTAGATCAGGCAGGGTGACAATGTTCCTGGGGAGCTGATTCCAAAGTGTGATACAGTGGGGGAAGAAGGAGTAACGCTTATTGGTAATCTGATGTAACCTGTTTTTCCTCAGAGAGAGGGGATGCATATGTCTAGTAAGCCTCCGATGGAGTTTTTAAATGTAGGTGGGAAGGCTAATGGCTACTAGATTATGGTAGATTTTAAAAACATAATAAGTCTAAAGTCTAGTCTGCGATGCTCGAGAGAAACGCCAGCCAAGATCTTTCTGCATGGCTGTAACTGATGACAAAGGGAGTAATCCTGCTTTTTATCCCAGCGTATCGCTCGTCCTTTGGACCATCTCTATTTTTTGGATGTTTGATTGTGTGTAGGGGCTCCAAACAGTTGATGCGTATCTCCTAACTGGGGTCTTACTAGGGATTTATAAGCTAGTTGTTTTACTTTTTCATTTTTTGTATTTGTATTGATATTTCGTTTTATGAATCCTAGGTTTTTTTGATTGTAATTCTTGAGATATGTGTGTTATAGTTTAGGTCTTGGACAAGTCAAGGCCAAGGTATTTTGAGCTAGGAACTGATGTTAAAGCTTGGCCATGAACGGGAAGTACTTGTTGTTGATGACTTTTTTTGTTTTTAGTGATGTGAAGGACTTGACATTTTGAGGGGTTGAATTCCATGTCCCACTCCCTTTCCCAGATTTGCATCTTATTAAGATCCTCCTGAAGGGATTGTGAGTCTGAGGACGAGTTTATAGAAATGTAAACCACAGTGTCATCAGCAAAGAGGCGAATTTGAGACTTGGAGACAGAAGATGGAAGTTCATTAATGTAGATCAGAAAGCAGAGTGGGCTGAGGACTGAGCCTTGGGGACACCAGAGTTTACAGGGACTTCTTACAGGGACTATCCTCGAACGATACTACCCCCTACTAAATACCACAATGGTCCAGTCTTTTTTTGTGTGAACATATTAAAGTTTTTTTTTTACTGAATATCGTAAATTAACGTCTCTGATTTATATCCTTGTTTGTAGATATGTGCTTACTAATTACTCAGCCAACAAGCCCCTTTGATTTGGTGATGCTAATGGATTATCGATTATAAGTAAAATTAGATCTCTTTTTTTAAATTCAAATAATATCTCTAGGTAAAATAGATAACCAAAATGTCAAAATTTAATTTTAAAAATATCTATTACATGATGGAAATTAACTGTATCCCACTGTTACCTTGTGTAACCCTTGTATCCCTGTATCCCTTGTCATGTTGGGGTAAAAATAATTGTGATTCTGTGCCATATATACTTGTTTGACCACAACTCAAATATGCATTCAGTCTGGTTCCCCGTGTAGTCAAACCTATAGTGATCAGATAGAATATGACTAAAGAAATCTGACCCTTGGTCAGATCCGACTTTGGACGCACATCAAGCTTTACTCAGATGTCACAATCATTTAAATTGAACCTATTAGATCTTCGTCGTTTTGTTATTGTAGGCTCGCCATGAAACATTAGTGATTGGCCGGCCATCCCTACATGTATACAGAAAATATGG
Source organism: Ruditapes philippinarum (assembly GCF_026571515.1). NCBI lineage: Eukaryota > Metazoa > Mollusca > Bivalvia > Venerida > Veneridae > Ruditapes > Ruditapes philippinarum. Next base: position 352,998 of record NW_026861047.1, read on the forward strand.
ATAGACGGATAATCGCATAATTAAATCAAGGTGGCTGGAAAACTGTTCAATGGTAGATTTGGCTACACGGACTACTCTGAGGTAGCTTGAAGAATAATTGCTTTGGGTAAAATAATCAGTCCTGGAAAACAAAAGAACTTATTATTGTCTTAAGTTGTTGTTACTGTTCGTGGGAGAAGGGATGGGGTGGCTGAAGGGGGAGTATCAAGTGGTTTTTTGGGGGGGATAGCAACAAAGCCCAAGGGAAAATCTTCCCCAAAAAGGGGAAAAACAAAAGCATATTTTACGTATGGGGGGCCCTAAATTTGTGCCATTTGTTTTTTTCTTTCCCTGTACCCCCCCCAACCCAAAAAGCCCAAAAATTTAAAAAATTTTAAAATTTGAGGGGGCCCGGGGAAACCCAAAAACCCACGCTAATTGGGCCCGGGCTTAGGGGGAAATTTTTATATAAAAAAATTTCTGCTGCCCCCATGCTAATAAGCGTGTATTCGCTCCACGCCCCCGCCATTTTATTTCTTAAATCTCACCCTGCGCCCCCGCTAATTAGCGTGTTTTCGCTATGCGCCCAGCCATTTTAACTTGTTAATTTTCGACTTTTTGCTTGCTTGGGGTTGTGGGCGAAAACACGAATGACACAAATCAGCCACCATATATACGTTTTAGTCTGAAGAAATTTAAGGAGTGGGGCATGTCTGTAACGTAAGAAATCTGATCATAATCTAGTTTGATTAATCGTGCTGCTTTTCTTTGGACATTTTCAAACTGATCGAGCCTACAACATTTTTGAGAATAGTATATTCCCATTTTTAGTTTTGTACTGTACTGTAGAGTTTTTTTTCTCTTATTCCAAATTTTATATTCTTTATGTAGATCTTTATATCTCAGTCAAAAACTTTATGAATTAAAAAAATTGGCCTTAAATATTATTGAGCTGAAACGACTATTAGAGGAAAAAGTAGTTGTTCGGTAAAAATGTCATTTCGCACAACAATATTTAACAATTTCCGGTTTCTACCGGAAGTCGATCTTTTCATTTTAGGTAAGGTAGAAAATGCCCGTAAATAAACAGGGCGAATGAAAATCTACTGACATCTGAGCCATTGTAGTTGTTTTCATAAATATTTTCAACTGAAACTTATGTTTATCATTTCATGTTTTGTATCCATTTCATTCAATTATATTTCACTGTTTATTTTCAGATATAACCATGGGGCGCCGACCAGCTCGGTGGTGAGTAGTTCTATTTAGTGTTCTGATTTATGATTTGATAACAGTTGATGCTTACAAGCCTGGTCATATTTAAGTACATATTTGCTTGGTTAATAATTCCATACAACTGTTAAAGCAGAAAATTAATACTAAATGTGGTCTGTCAATCTCATTCTCCACTCATAGAAATAGAATAATTTTACAAGACACATAAAATTTTCATTATTTGTTATAGACTCTAACGTGGATTAGATCCAAGGGTCAAATGTGGTAGGAAGTATAAATAGATGTGTTATAAATTATTTGCCCTTGTCAGTCATCCTTATATTAATAAAACATTTCAGTGAAACATCTCATTCTAAAGCTGCGGAGTTTGAACTTTTAGCTTGAAGCTGTAAATAGCTTGATCAGGAATACTGTTGTACAATGTTGATGACATCTAGATTAACATCTACTTGTCTTCTTTCTTTTAGTTACAGATACTGTAAAAACAAACCTTACCCAAAGTCAAGGTTCTGTCGTGGTGTGCCAGGTAAGCTGCAGTATTCATTTATTTGTTTCACATCAATGATTTTTTTAATCATTTGGGAATGTTTCATTGTGGATGGTAGATTTGGGAAAATTTAGTAATATTCAGAGAAAACAGTCTGTCTTAATTGAAATTGTGGAAAATTGTTAATTATCATTCCAATTTACTAAGAAATGTCAGATATATCCTGGAATAAACCAGGGGTCTTTTCCCCATGTTTTACTCACTATGTACTACTTAATTGCCATCTGTTTCTATTTCATTATAGACCCGAAGATCCGTATTTATGATTTGGGACGTAAAAAGGCATCTGTAGAGGATTTCCCTCTGTGTGTACATCTTGTGTCTGATGAATATGAACAGTTGTCATCGGAGGCATTAGAGGCTGCCAGAATCTGCGCCAACAAGTACCTTGTCAAATACTGCGGCAAAGAATCCTTCCATCTTAGAATGAGAGTGCATCCTTTCCACGTCATCAGAATCAACAAGATGTTGTCATGTGCTGGAGCTGATAGGTAATTATTCCAATTTAGTTTACTTTTGGGGGTAAATGAATATCATTAATAACATAAGATCATGGGGACAGAAATATATTTAATATTATAAAATATTTGTGAAACTTTTGGGTGAAATGTCAGCTTGTGTATATACTAAAGCAAGCTTAAATGCTAAGTTCATAATGTTTGAGTTTCTTTAATTCAGTACAGAGTTGTGTAAACTTTTATGAAGTTCAGTGAAATGGCCTTTACTGGGTGATTTAAATTTCAAAAAATGAAATTTTTTAGTTTAAACATATGAAAGGGGTCAGAGTTTGTATAATTTTAGAAGAAATTCTTTTAAATAGTAAAAGATATGTATATACTATGCTCATTGTTAAAAACATAGTGTCAATGTTTTAGTACTGTGCAATTATTTACTTCAGACTCCAGACTGGGATGCGTGGTGCTTGGGGAAAGCCACAAGGCACAGTAGCTCGTGTACATATTGGTCAACCTATCATGTCTGTACGTGGTAGAGACCCAAATCTTGCAAATATTATTGAAGCACTTCGTCGTGCAAAGTTCAAGTTCCCAGGAAGACAGAAGGTATTTAAAAAATTGTACTGATGTAAAGGCTTGATCTCTTTGGGGTAAACCCCGGGGGGATTGGGCCCCAAATTTAAAAAAAAGCCTTTTAAAAAATATTTTGGGGCAAAAATTAACAAAATAGGGTTTTAAATTTTTATTTATTTTTAATATAGAAAAGGGAAATTTGGTCCAAATTCCACATTCCCGTTTTTGAATGTGTATTTGGGTTTTAGAGAGAAAAAGAGCCATCCTTACCCTTTAAATTTATTTTTAAAATTTTAAGTTGTGCTGTTAAACATTTTTTCATCTTTAGTTTAGAATATTTAAAAAAAGATATAATAACTGATTTTCTCGTCTTTATTTTTTGCTTTTTCCCCATTGTCAGAGAAAAAGCTGTGAAAAAGAAACTTGTTACTTTAGATTTAAACATTTTTAAGCATTTTTTTTTTCCCCAAAACTGTTTAAGGAAATGGGTTTTGTTAAGCCTAGATTTGAAATATAATTGTATTGCTCCAGTAGTTACATATTAAACAACTGAAATTCTTAACAATAACTTGTGTCAAAAGTTAGGGTTTTTGTGGTAAATGGTGTAGGGCATTATATTAACTTTATAGAATGTTACATGAGGTTGAAAGCCAAAACCACTTTGGTTGTTTTTGTGTGTGTGAATATATATATATACAAACTGACATCTGAATATGGGAAGAAAGGTCTTTTGAGTACAAAATCTTGTAGAATGATTGCCATTTTTGCAATTCTAAAGTGATATTTAAATTATTAGTGTGTATGTGTGTTATTTCTGTGAAGAGAATTACCCAATCATATGATGTATTTATTACCTACATTGTCAGAGAAATTATGACGTAGACATCTTTTGACCTGATGATTGGGAGTCTAATATAATTGATTAGAACAAACTAAAGTTTTAAAGCAGCATGCCTCTAGATTCATGCTAATTTTCATGAAAATTTTGAAAATGTATTTGAATGTGTAATATTGTGAAGAAACCAAAAGGAGGCAATTTACACATTATCAATGGCACTACCAAACAATGTAAATTATCAAAAAGTGGTCAAAACATGTATAAATAGATTTTACTGCGTTAGTAACGCAGTAGAAATATAGTTGTAAATACTGAAAAATCAGTCATTAATCGCACATAATTATGTAAAATATTACTTGAAATTTGAAACTTCACTTTTTGTTACATCTTAGTACATTTTTCTCAAGTTTGATTTTATTGAAATATTTCGACTCGTCTAGCGGCATGTATCTTTAAGGAAAGGAACTGAATTTAAATTTTAATGAATCTGTAAATGACTTTATTTTAACGCTGCTCGTCATATTTAATCAGAGTAATGATGCCATTTTCTGCAAATTTTTAAGTATACTGTCTTTTCCCCTATCAGTTATAATAAAGGTTCAGCTTGATATTGATATAGAAGAGATCTTGAAATTTATCAGATAATTATATGGCACAAAAAAGATTTAAGTGAAGTTTAAATTTTTTTGTGGGACTAAGTAATTGAAATTAATAATTGAAAATTTTGCTAATCAAAGAAAAAGTCTAAATTCAGTTATATTTTAACATAATGTCGAGCCAGTCTAATGATGCCACTATTTACCTACATTGTCAGAGAGTTGTCAGTGAAGACAAATCAACATATACTGAAGATTGGTTGTAAAAATTAATACTACAGATAGCCATCATATTCAGGGCTTCCCTAAATGGAAGTTTGGGAGTCGTGAAGAATTTACGCCTTGGTTTTGGCTTGTGACTTCCAAAATTCAATGCTTTTCCTTCTTGACCTATGTAATGTAACTGCCATTGTCAAAGATTTTGCAGTCTCTGAGGTCGTAATTTCAAAACTTAATGGAAGCCTTGATGTTTCAGAAATTAAGATTTGTTACAATGCTTATGAAATGATATGTAAAGAAAAAGTAATATTATAACTCCCAACATTAATTGCATTTTCAGATCTTTGTTTCCAAAAAATGGGGATTCACAAAGTGGCCAAGAGAGAAGTACGGCGAGATGAGACTGGAACATAAACTAATCCCAGATGGTGTTACTGTACAGTATAAACCAGACAAGGGTCCTCTTCAAGCCTGGAAAAACCGCATGGAAAAAATCTATGGTTAATTTATTGTTAACAGACTTCAAAATAAATGTGGTTATGAAGAGAAAAATTGAAATGTGTTGGTTTATTGCTTTATAATACTAAAAATGTGCAAATGTTTTAAAGGTAATGATTCCGTGTAAATAATACAACCTAATTTTATTTACTGGAGCCTAATTTTATTTACTGAATACATGTATAAGTAAAATAAAAGTGAAATTAAGTTTTTCTTAACGTCAAGCCAGTCTAGTGATGCCACTATTTAGTATTTACCTACATTGTCAGAGAGTTGTCAGTGAAGATAAAACAACAGATACTGAAGATTGGCTGTGAAAATAAATACTACAGATAAACATCATACTTTAGATATATGCTCAAGATACAGACCAAATTTTACACCAACCCTAAAAAAAAACGCGTGACCAATTTTATTAGACCAATTAAAAAAAAAGAAAGCTCACAGTTAATCAAATTGAAAATACATTGTGTAATTATACCTGAAAAAGACTAATAAAAACATATAATTATAAGTGCAGTATCAGAGTACAATTCTAAATAATTGTGCCGGGCATTTAGATTTACCATTGTCCGTCCGTCCATTCTCTTGTGTCACACATAACTCAAAAAGTATTTGACCTAGAGTCGTGAAACTTTACAGGAATGTTGATCAGCATGTGTAGTTGTGAACCTGGGTATTATAGTTATTGCCCTTGACTTAGTAAAATTTGCAATTTTCAACTTGTGTCGCACGTAACTCAAAAAGGATTTGACATAGAGTCCTGAAACTTCACAGGAATATTGATCAGCATGTGTACTTGTTCACCTGGGTATTTTCGTCTGGATATTTTTAGAGTTATTGCCCTTGACTTAGAAAATTTTTGCAATTTTCAACTTGTGTCGAATGTAACTCAAAAAGGATTTGACAGAGTCATTAAACCTTACGGGAATGTTGCTCAGCATATTTAGTTTTGCACCTGGGGTTTCGATTGTGGATTTATCCAGTATTTGTAGAGTTATTTCCCTTGACTTAGTAAAAACTGTTTCATTATGTTGTTATTTGTTTCTTGAGTGCTTGAGTTAGAATCAACCAACTTTACAGGAATAATGACCAACATCACTAAATTACAGGAATAATGATTCACATCACTGTGAAGCTATGCACCTGGGACTTTGCATGTGGATTTTTTTCAGTTTTGTTAGAGTTATTGCCCTTGACTTACAGTAGTATAAATTTGCAATTTTCAACTTGTTTATGCATAGCTCAAAAAGTATTTCACTTGTTGGCCTGAAAGTTTACAAGAATGTTGGTCAGCATGTGTACTTCTGCACCTTGGGGTTTGCTTGTTGATTTATTCAGTATTTGTAAAGTTCTTGCACTTTACTTAGTAAAAGATTTTTAGTTTTCAAAAAATATTTGACCTAGAGTCATAAGATTGACAGAACAGTGGCGCGGTGGGGGCACCCGTGTCCTATGGACACATTTCTAGTTTCAATTGACTCATTCAAAAGCTTGTTCAGGGTGTAACTAGACAAATGAAAAGATTTAGAAGGAAATGTATACAGGAATAGAAACCGAAGAGGAATTGCTGTGTTCAAGAACTGTAATGCTATCTTGCTAGTCTTCATAATACTAAAATAATGCTTTATAGAGCCTTTATTTATAGGCTGATGACATATTTCGCACCAAGGGTTGTTGCAAAACTCATGAGTATAGGGTAGCTTGGTTTAAGGCCATTTGTTCTAAAAATAGATTTTCATACTTGTGTATGAACCGATTGCTGTCTTTCATGTTTGGTAGCTGTACCAAGAAGATGCCTTTGGTTTCCCTTGTAATGGGTCACTTGCTAAAAAATATGTGCTAGTAAGGGGTCACTTGCTAAAAAATATGTGCAGGTTTCGCTGTTTGGGAAGCATCCATACATGCCTTTAAAATGAATATTAAGCTAATGAATTGCTGAACAAAAGACTGCAAGCCCAGCTTATATTCTGAAGCTCATTAAAAAGCATTGTGCAACATTTAATTCATCATTGTTATCAGCAAAATTGGTGAGGTGCAAATCATTAAATGTATAAAACTACCGTTTTCCTGAATGTTAGGAAATATGAGAATTTTTAGAACTATCACTGTTATATGAGAATTTTTAGAACTATCACTGTTAGAAGGGAACATGTAGCATGATGTATATTCCATTTCTATTAGAGAAGCAGCAATTGACACCGATGAATTAGGCATGTAACATGTCTGCAATAAAATATTATATACCATTTGGTATGACTACATCGGCATATAGGTACTATAGCCAACTGCAGCTGGGCAAGATGGAGAATTTACATATGTATTGTAAATACTGCTAGGTATAATATATTGACTGACCTAACCAATGTTATCAGTTTTACTGCAAATAAGCTATCCAAATGCTTTTTGGGGATAATAGTAACTGATTTATGCAAAGAACATCTGGCTTTGTGAGTAGTTGAACTAACAATGAATAGAAAAGGTGAGGTTAAAAACTGAAACGGTCCATTATAACAGATTAATATTTCACTTCAGCCTTGGTACCTATTATGTTAAAATCTCTACCTAGCATATTCTCAAAACATTAATACAGATGTACCAGACCTTTTGGCAATTGGTTGTCTCTGTCAGCAAAACTAGTATGACATAAAATCATACATCACCGGTTATTTTATTAGGGGTCCAGACCTGATTTAACTATTTTGTCTCCTGCTTTACAGCATACAGGCTAACATACAAGGAGTCATTCTCATGTTGCTTAATGTTGTCTTGTAAATAAAGAGAGCTGATATACTTGTCCAAGAAAGAAAAAGGTTCCATGGGTTTTCGCATCTACTGAATACTAGAGAAAGGTAAGTTGCTGATCCATTATTCATGCATGGCTAACATACCAGCAAGTCTGAATAGTAACATATTACATCTATAAGAAGTTCTAAACATGGCTGTCATTTCAGTTAATATAAACATATGTAGTAAGACTTTCATATCTTTATTTTTTAAAGCAGTAAAAATAGTAACTTTTCTCCTCGAATATAAATTATTCAATAACAATTACATCAAACTCTTGCAATCTTAGCATACTCGTATATTCATATTCTGTGCTGAAATTCTTTCCTCCATCAATATGTCAATATTTTCTCTTACTTCTGCATTCACAACTTGCCTGGTGACAATTTTTTTATCAACAACTTTGATCCAGATAAAGTAATCAAACTTGTAAATAAAAGATTGAAACATAACTGACTAAAACATTAACTTTTAACAAATTTGAGTTTAGATTCACAGAAACATTCAGCTTGGTTTCATGTTTACTACTCCACTCTCGTCCATTGAAAACTTGGAGGGATCAAATGGTTGGCCTTTAAATGGAGAACCTTCAGCATCCCATGCATTCTTTAACATGTCCTGCATCTTCTGTAAAGATAAATACATATACTTACATAACTGTTCAGCCAATATACGTGCATATACAGTAAAATGTGCAAATGCAATTAGGAACTTTAATAAAATAGACACTAACAAAGGTAAAAACATTCCTTTCCTATTATTTCTAGATGGAAAATCCATGAATAAGGAGCCAGGCACTAGTAATATATAAATGTATCTTCTATTTGACAGATGATTACCACATTTTCAAGTTTTTTTAGGTCCAAAAGCAATCCCAACTGAGGTCTTCATGTAAGTTTGCTATATACCAAATTGGATTACAATATTTCATTCCTTACTCTTTGTCATTGTCTGGAAACCATTGTTCTTTTTTAGTAACAGTGACCTTGACCCATATAAGGTTGCTATATACAAAGTTTGATAACAACAACTCATTCCAAACTGTATGTATTGTACGGAAAACATGAACTCCACCAACCGACAGACAGACCTACCAACAACTTTAGCGGACTCCTATATAATATACCCCTATAAACTTCATTTGTGCAGGTTAAAAAAATTAATTAGATTACTTTAAATCTTAATTTGCAATTAGAAAAAGATTATAGAGCATACAGTTAACCGAGGTCTGTCTTAATAGCATGTAATATGTCAAAAATAAATAGTATCACATAACAATATCTGGTAGAAAAGTGATCCCTCGGAAGCATTAAAAACAGCAAAATTACATGAAAATTGCAGACTCCGTTTTATTGAGTCTGTACTCAATTCTCAACACTTAAAAGTGCTGGACTAAATGATTCCAAAGGACCAGAAAATATAACAACACTGAAGTGTAGTACCTGTTCATTTGCTGTAGGTAAAAAAAGGGGTTTTTTGTCATATTATACATCACCTCATTGCCGGGCTTTTTATCAAGTCTGTAAAGGTTTGGCATTATCTTAGAATAACTTGGCCCGTTTTAACCCGCCCCCACCATCCTCCCCCCCAAAATTATCTAAAAACCATTTTTTCCTTGAAAACTGTTAAAAAAAAAAAATTAAATCTACAAGAAATCAAGGTATAGAAAATTTGTTGTTTAGATGGTTTTAAGATTCAGATGTAAATCATCAGAATTTCAACTCCAACACTACTGAATTTGATGTCGAACTACTTAAAGTACCTTTAGTACAAGTTTGTTCAGTAATTTGATGTTCCATCAAGTCAATTACCTCGGAAATACTTACATGAACATTTTCTCCAGGATTAAGTGTCCACATGCTTTCATCCTTTTGTACTTCCCATGTAAGATCTCCATCAATTACAACTTTGAACTGACCATTCTCATCTTTGTGGGCCACTTTCACATGTTTCTTACTGATATCTACCTTTACATCTCGACCTTTACGAATATATGATGGTACCTTAAATAAAACAAAGAAATGTGTGAATCTTCAATAAAATTAAAGGGGGGGGGGGAAATTTTGAAAACTCCTTATTTTGAAAAAAACCTTTGTCCATTTTTTTTTTATGTTTTCATTGCAATTTAAAAGAGTCAGTTTTTGTCTTTTAAAAATTTTATAATCATGGGTTTAATTTAATTCCCCGGCGGGCCAATTGGTCCAAAACTTTAAAATTTAAAAACTAGTCCCTGCGTTTTTAAAATTAGCAAATTCAAAAATTTTTGTTTCTGAAAAAAGAAATGACTGATTTTCATATGGAACATTAATTTATCAGTTTATTTAGTTATTCAGGGAACAGAATTACAAATAATGCACAGGTCATTATCCACTTTCAAAGTTTTAACATTATTAGGCTTATGAAAGACCTTATGAGGCTATTAGATATTGCTGACCAATAGCCAAAATGGCTTGTGGTTTTCTTGGCATAACATGAACTTCAACAGAATAAAAGTTATATCAAACACTGTCAGTATGTTTCAAGCTTACTGTAACTCTGAGATCAAGATCTGTTATGGATTGTGCCCATCTGTAATTGTCTCTCACTGCCCCATTATAACTTTCTGGATTGTTCTGAAACATCTGTTGTTGTCTATAGAATAAAAATATTAACACCTACAAGTTTTCTCCCCCCAAAAAAAACACTGGCACTGTATCATATACCCATGCAAAATAAGCAGTTTATCAATAAAGCTTTATATGGATTAGTTACCAGTTATCATATTGGTTAAAGATATAAATTTAAAACCATAACATTATACATATGATAAAAATGTAACTTCACATTTATAAAAATCTTTCAAATATCATGGTTATTCAATACAAGTACAACAAGAAATTGAAAACTGTTTGATGATGTTTCCAACAGCAAACTTTTGGACTTAAAATAGATATTGGCACTGTCTTTTTTATCATTAAGAAGTTAGAAATTAAATATTCATCAGAACAAGAGCTTTCAGTAAGACAGCGTGCTCAACTATTTTTGGTGCTTGAAAGTAAAATAAGAGCCTGGATAATGTGGAATTTTCAAACTTCAATATGGGCTATAATTCTATCAAACTCCATGTTAGAGTTATGGACCATGAACAGTGACCTTCTATTATGCTCTCAAATAAGCGGGAAGTTTCAACCTATTCCCTTTAGAATTTTAGATACCATCTTGCCTGAAAAAACTTAACCAAAGTGGGACACCGATTCGAATGCGAGGGTGAGTACAATAGCCTTTCTAACTTTTTAAATAGTCAGGCTAACATGTTATGTAAACATATGTAATGCAAATTGATAAAAGCAGCAAGTAAATTTACCTTGTTAATTCAGGATCATCGTCTTCCTCAGATTTTGATTTAGACTGGTTAGGATCTGATTTTAAATTGTCTATTTTATTTGCTTCCCTTTTTTGTTCATTGTTTATAGAATCACTATTTGCACCATTGCTGTTATTCTGTTTAGCAACACTTTCAGCCTGTTGTGTGGCAGAATCTCCCTGTGACTGATCAGTAGGTGGTTGTGTTGTCAATCTTTCTGTATTAGACGCTTGTTGATTGCCAGTGTTTGCTCTCTGTTGCTCTACTGTAAAAACAGGCAAAAAACTTAATACATTATTTATTACAATTCAGATTGAATAGTAATGGGATACATGAAAGCTTTCTTTACAGATCATAAATACTAAAGGAAAAAGGTACCATAATCAAACATATACAACATACAAAGGAAATATTCAAGAAAAGAGATAAACTTAGTCTATGAATAAAAGAGAATTGGAAGTGGTACAAACAATCAACACAAGCTTAGTTATGGTTTGTTCACAGAATATACAATACAACTTAGGTTCAACTCTCATAAATCTTCTTTACTTGTTAAACTGCTGAATTTAACGCCAAATAAATTTGTAATACTGTATCTCCTAATTGTTAAATAAGTCATTTTGAACACCAGTAATACAGCATTTCGGTGTGATTAAAAAATCAAATGTACATTTACATATATATTGATGATATTTTCGTTGGCTACAATACCTAGAGGTTTAATCTGTGAAGGGATATTTCTTTTCTGTTCCACTTTCTTAGCATCCCGTACCTCATCATCACGCCTGGTTGCTGCATCATACTGTTCAAATATCTGCAACCCAAAATGTTTTTCAGTATTGAAGTTACACATTTATTTAAATATATAATATATCAGACCAATTCTTATTCCTTATTCACATAAGGACACCTTGTCTTGTAACAAAATATGCCTAAAAAAATGTTATATAAACATTGCAACACCATTCTATGATGAATAAAAATTTCTATAAATTTATAAATGGTCATGATACATCATACAAATCTTAGAATTACCCATTATCAGAACAGTAGAGATATAACAAAATGTTTCATATTATATATAAGTAACATTTCATGATTCAACTTTTACCAACTCAACATTGTTCTATATGGCTGTATAAACAAAACAAGAGCTGTCCGTAAGACAGCGCGCTCGACTTTTTTATTGCTTGCCAATAAAAAAAGTTTTTGCAGTAAAAAGCAATACAAGAATCTCTGTATTTTTAAAGTGAACTAGTTGTTTGATACCCTTGAATATTACAGCAATGTTTATATGACATAATTTATGGTAAAGTGAACAAGTGGATAGGAATGAATTTTTTTAGATTTTTTAAGTTTTTTAGTGCTTGCCTATAATACAAAACATTGACAGTTAAGGGCCATAATTCAAATAAAATCTTTGACAGAATTACCTTCTCCTGGACATGTTTGGGAATCATGATTGTAAACAAGTATTCCAACTTTCAAATTAATGTCTCAAACAGTTCAGTCAAAAAGTGGACTGGTACTAAAAACTTAACCAAGATTCTAAGTCGATAAAAGGCCTTAATTTTTAAAACAAATCCTTGACAGAGTTACCTTCTCTTGCGTACAGATGGGGGTAATGATGTGAAATAGCATTAAAAGTTTCAAAGCAATATCTCAAAGGGTTAAGGCAATAAGTGGATTTTTACCCATATTCAATGTATTTTCTAAGTCAAAAAGGGGGGCATAATTCTGTCTAAAAACCTTGTTGACAGAGTTATGTCCTCTTGTCTGTTGATAAGGTCGTGATGGTAAACAAGTATGGTCAGTTTCAAAGCAATACCTCAATGGTTTTGAAATAAAGTTGAGGTGGTACAAAAAAATAACCAGCTCCAATACACTTTCTAAGTCAAAAAAAGGGCCATAAATTCTGTTCAAAAACCTTGACAGAATGTACTCTTGTCTGTAGATGGAGGTTATGATGGTGAACAAGTATGGTAAGTTTCAAAGCCATACTTGTAATACTTCTGAAATAAAGTGGGGTGGTACGAAAAACTTAACCAAGGTGTGACGCCGACGCCGGGGCGAGTAGGATAGCTCCCCTTTTCATAGAAAAGTCGAGCTAAAAAGTCATCACATAGAATGTAAATGAAATACTTACACTTGTTAGCATTTTCAAGGCAATGCCAGGGGGGAAGCCTAGTCTGTCCTCTTTACTTTTCATTAATCTATAGAAGTCAGTTCTGCAGGAAGAAAGTGTATTTAATTTAAGTCACTCAATGACATGTACATTATTAAAATACACATATCATACATAGAGTAACTCAATGATTTAAATTAGAAACATCTTTGGTCAGTCAGCCATGTTTTGAATGGGAGCTTAACAGAGCGGTATGTCTAAATACCGGATATGAATTCATATTCGTGAATATGAATGGGAGTACCGAATATGAATATTATTTTCATAAAATCAGCTCTTATGGGATTTATTTTGTCAACAGAGACTATTATTTATTTGTATCAAATGTATTTTAATGAAAGAAAATGAATTTCTGATCTTTTTGTTGTAAACTAATTACTATGACCAGAAAATACCTGAATATGAAGTTATGAACGAGAATGACACACATGAACCGTCATTATTGTTTATACAGTATAAAAAAATAGCTCACAAAAGTATAGAAATAGATATTTCAAACTATAATTTACATTCATGATGGTAAATATTTGCTGGGTAAAATTTAACATTAGATGTTTTGTATATAATTTAGCCATCATGGCCAGAATACTGTATAAGAATACAAAACTTTTTTTCTTTTATTTATAATTTTTTATAATGATTTAAAAAAAAATACCCCTATTATTAATATTTAGGTCACTAATAAAAGCCTGTCAAAGAAACCTAGATGACAGTTTAAATTTGCTAAGTAATTAAGTTACTGTGACTTGCTATATACTGTAAAGATTTAATTCATATTCGTGAATAAGAACGAGGATACCGATTATAAATATTAAATAGATATGTAAATAAACTTTGTCTGAAATAGTTTCGTAAACAAAGACTATAATTATTTTCTTGCATCATGTCATTTAATGAAATTAATTTAAATGAATTTAATGCCTTGATTGAAAATTATTGTGACCAGAAAGATACCAGAATGACAAGAATACCAAATATGAACATTATTTTTATACTGTATACATGTATATAAAAACAATGCTTATAAAATACTATTTATACTTTATTTTTTCAAGTAACAATTATTTACCAAGGTATATGTTAATTATAGTGTAAATATTTGACCCTATGCCAAAATTTTATGAAAATAACATTCATATTCGGTTTTCTCTTCATATTTGCGAATATGAATTCATATTCAGTATTTAGTCATACCATAAACGGAGAGCACTATAGTCCCGTGGTTAGTCCTATAAATATGACGTCGCTTTGAGATAATTTTGCTTCTGGGTCAGGCTTGACTGACAAAAACTATAACAAGCCTGTAAAGTCTAATATATTGGACTAGGGCAAGGGCGTGGTACATGTACCTGCAGGGAGAACTATACAATATCATCTACCATGTACAATAAATCATAATGTATAGTGATGTAGTGGAGAAACTTTGTCAGAAAATTGGGGCTAAGCCATTCCACCAGAGCACAGCATCATCCTACAGTTATCATTCTACAGGTAAAGGCGTATAGTTCTAAATGAAGCAAATACTACATTATCCGAATTTAATTATATCCGAATATACCCGCAGTTTGTGAGGCTGACATAAGTTATGCTTTTTGCTGTATTAAATAATTTTGTTTAATTATGTTTTCTATACCAACCTCCGATAAAGAAAGCCTAAAATCACATTAAGAAACTTTTCCACTTTTCCTTCATTCTGTAGAATGCCAAGAAGCGCTGTGTCGTATTTCTCTTCCATTTTCCAACGACAAAATCCGTTCTTTCCGATTGAAATCTACGTCAAATAAGCGACTGCAGCGGCTCTTTGAAAGCGTTTGCAGGAAAGATGGCAGGAAGGAAAGCTCTTGCATTTTCAGTGATTGTTGTGTTTCTTCTTGTTGTCGGTATTTTAAATGTGATTTTACAGTATGAGGAAAACAAATGTGAAATGACATGGATGTTTGAACAACCTCAGTATTTGGTAAATATTTTTAGAATGACTAAATAACATAATTTGAGTCAGGTTAAAATTGGGGCCTGCATTTTCAACAGTTCATAAATTTTGCACATCTACATGTACATTGTATGCAGGAAAGATGGCAGGAAGTAAAGCTCTTGCATTTTCAGTGTTTGTTGTGTTTCTTCTTGTTGTCGGTATTTTAAATGTGATTTTACAGTATGAGAAAAACAAATGTGAAATGACATGGATGTTTGAACAACCTCAGTATTTGGTAAATATTTTTAGAATGACTAAATAACATAATTTGAGTCACGTTAAAATTTGGGCCTGCATTTTCAAAAGTTCATAAATTTTGCACATCTACATGTACATTGTATGCACATATCTTGAGACTAAGTGAGCTCTGCTCCTGTATTCTTAATGGCTGCACAGCCTACTTTAAAATTATTTGACCTGGTCACATGTTTTGAACATTAAACCTCCTTCCATGCTAAATGTTTAAAAAAAAATTGCTAAAATATAAATATAGATGTTTGATGAATTCAGTATTTTTCAGCAAAGATTGAGTTACAATGAAACATGACATGTGCGATTTGTTAATTTAATGAAACTTAACATCCTGGAAAACGTCAAAAATTATCAGAAAGTTAAAAGTTGTTTTAAAGAGGATAAAAGAATATTAAAAAAAAATGTTAAAAACATGGGGGCTGGAAAACTAGGGTGAGACCTTTCAATGCAATATACGACAGCATTGAATTGCGAGTAGGGCAACTGCTGGGGTGGTAACAATGAACAGCTATTTGAATATTAGAGGGGCAATCCTATTCCTACTCACAGGCAGCTGATGCATGGCTTGGATAGTATACATGTACATGACCATGCCCAGTTATTTTTATAAATAATTTTTATTTCACTAATAAAATATTTCTTTCACTCAAAATGTTTTTAAAATATATTATGTTCAATAAAACAACAAAGGAAAACTGTTTTTAATTTTTTTTTTTCCATATTTACTATAAATATAGTAAAGGTAGAAAGGTTCGCTCGCAGACCTACCAGCAGGCCTTATGTTACCTCTCAGATCTTTGTTAATTGTCAACCAATTTTCACCAAATAAAGTGCAAACTATGCAGAAATGATCTTTTTTCGAACATGTACAATATTAAATTTTGAGCAGTTGGTACAACAAAAGATGGAGTTTTAAACCGAAAATGCACTTTTCGTCTAGGTCGGACATTGCTTGACCGAGCCGAAAGTAGATGATTTTGAACATAAATTGATCTTTTTCTTAATAAAAAACTAATGTCAGTGCATGCAAACACTTGAAACAGAAAAGGCACCTATAATACTATCGCTTACCTGTCCAAGTTAATCCAAAACGTCTGCAGGTAAGCATTTTCGGTAATTATTATACCCCCGCACAACGAAGTTGTAAGGGGGGTATACTGGAATCAGCTTGTCCGTCTGGACGTCTCCCCGTCCGTCCGTCTGTCGGTTTTTCTTTGTCCGCCCAATTACTTGAGATTCCTTTGGCCCACAGTCTTCATATTTGGCATGGAGGTTAGTCATGATTAGTAGATGACCCCTATTGATTTTGAGGTCACTGGGTCAAAGGTCAAGGTCACAGGGTCCTTGACTTAAAAAAAAAGCTTGTCAGCCCAATAACTTGAGATTCTTTGACCCACAGTCTTCATATTTGGCATGGAGGTTAGTCATGATTAGTAGATGACCCCTATTGATTTTGGGGTCACTGGGTCAAAGGTCAAGGTCACAGGGGCCTTGACTTGCAGGTAAGCATTTCAGTAGTTATTTGCACTAACTTTTTAAATTTCCTGACATTACATGTATACAAATGCTGACCCGGATATACCTGATGCGTACCCCTTTTTGCATAGTAAAGATTGAGCGAAGCTGGATACCAGCGGGTACCGAGCATGCGTACTTTGAATATCCGGATCAGGATTTGTATACATGTACAATGTCGGGAAATTTAAAAAGTTAGTGCAAATAACTACTGAAATGCTTACCTGCAGACGTTTTGGATTAACTTTGGACCGGTAAGCGATAGTATTATAGCTGCCTTTTCTGTTTCAAGTGTTTGCATGCACTGACATTAGTTTTTTATTAAGAAAAAGATCGATTTATGTTCAAAATCATCTACTTTCGGCTCGGTCAAGCGATGTCCGACCTAGACAAAAAGTGCATTTTCGGTTTAAAACTCCATCTTTTGTTGTACCAACTGCTCAAATATTGTACATTTTCGAAAAAAGATCATTTCTGCGTAGATTGCACTTTATTTGGTGATAATTGGTTGACAATTAACAAAGATCTGAGAGGTAACATAAGGCCTGGTGGTAGGTCTGCAGGCGAACCTTTCTACCTTTACTATATTTATAGTATATATGGAAGAAATTTTTAAAAACAACTTTCCTTTGTTGATTTATTGAAAAAAAGATATTTTAAAAGCAAGTTGAGTAAAAAAAAAATTGATGAGTGAAAAAAAATTATTTATCAAAATAAGTGGGCTTGGTCATGTATACTATCCAAGCCATGCACCGACTGCCTTTGTTCCTACTTACCTGGGCATCTTCGTGACACTGTGGTTGAAGTATTGTATGCCACATCTTGTGCAATATTAAATCTCATAAACAACTAAAGATATTTGCTTGTTAATTCACTTCAAATTCATACATTTACTTTAGATCATTATACAGATGACACTATGTCGTTATCCAAGGCTCATTAGTCTAGCATAGATTTTGACAGAAGTATGGACATTTTCGAAAATTCATTGTTAATGAAGTGCATATAGTTACAAGTGATGGCAGTTGGACTACACTGCTGACTTATGTGGCCAGTGGGTGTCTTTTTTATTTGTTTTCATAATTGTGTCAGAAGAACAGGGAAAATTTTGTCTTCCATTTTTATGCTTCCCAAAGGGAGAGCATATAGTCACTGCTGTCTCTCCGTTCCCTTTTCTTGTCCGGGACAAAACTCTGAAACTACAAGATGTATCAACAAGAAACTTTGTAGGTAGATAGATCTTATTGAGTAGAATTGCAGTGCAAAAGAACTGTAACTCTGCCTTGCCTAATTTTGGAGTTATTGCCCTTTGTTCAATTTTACACTTTGATTTTTGTCCAGGATATAACTTGAAACTATAAGAAATATCAACAAGAAACATTGTAGGTAGATAGATCTCATTGGGTAGATATGCAGTGCAAAAGAAATGTAACTCTGCCTTGCCTAATTTTGAATTATTACCCTTTGCTTATTTTTACACTGTGATCTTTGTCCGGGACATAACTCTGGAACTACAAGACGTATCAAAAGAATCTTTGTACGTAAATAGATCTCATAGAGTAGAAGTGCAGGCAAAAGAACCATAACCTGCCATGCCTAATTTTGGAGTTATTGCCTTTTGTTCATTTTTACACGACATAACTCTGGAACTACAAGAGGTATCAACAGAAACTTTATATGTAATTAGATCTAATAAAGTAGAAGTGTAATGCATAAAAACCGTAACTCTGCCTGCCTTATATAAGAGTTATTGCCCTTTTTATATTTTTACACTGGGAACTTTGTCCAGGACATAAGTCTGAAACTACAAGAGATATCAACAAGAAGTAGATTCTGTTTGTCAAAAACCCGTATGGGTTTGTATGATGAATAATATATTTCCAATAAAAATGTCGTAAACAAAATGAAATGATATAATTTCATAAAAAGATGAACATGGGGTTTATATGAAACATGTATTTGATATAATGTAAGATGTTTAATATATATGGCAAATTTTATCTCGAATACATGTGTAATTTTCAGCGTGTTCCTTTGCCGAAGGCTGTGAACAAGAAGTTTCCAAACTATGGATTATACGTCTATGGAGAAGGGTAAGATTTTATCTTTAAAGAAAATTATATTATTCAATCAGTGAATTATAATGATGAATTGATTAACTCCAAATTAAAGTGTAAACTGCTAAGATATCACATCTGATATGAATCAAGTTGGCTGTTGATCAAATTTTTGTTAAGTGTTTTGATTTAATAATATAAGGGTAGAATTACATGTATTGACAAGCTACAAGCTGAATGACTCCCTGACACTTTTAATAATTTTACTTTCTTAGTAGGAATCAATAGTAAAGAGGTGTGAGAGATTGAAAGTTAATGTTCAATCTAAATGACACTGTCAATGAGGCCTGAACATTTTTAGTGCTACATAATACAGTTATGCATAATGAATAATCTTTAACATTCAGTCAAGAACTAGAACTTGACAGACCTTATGATCTACTTTTGAATTTTTATGTTAAGGCCACAAACTTTAGAATTTATCTGTTACAGTTGATTTCAGGTGTGCTCCGTTAAGGAACACATGGCCCTTGTAAATACATGTAGTTATTAGTTATTGTCTTATTGATATTTTGTATTTGTTTCTTTTTTCTTTCAGGCATTATGCAAACATTGTGGCGTATGTATCCTTATTATTATTGCTTTCATGACATTGTAAATGTGCCTTGATAGATAATGCTTTTAAGGTTAAATGATACTTTTATCTTGAAAAGTTTGATTTTGGTATAAGAAAAGAATTCTGCTTTTGCTACATTTGAACATAGTTTAATTTCATTGTATGAGATATTTATAAGATATGATTTTACAATAACTCAAGAATCTTCAGCTTTGCCATTCTACTATTCCAGGCCTCAAGGTTATAAATTTTTTTGTCTGTGATCTGTCTTGGATCTCAGGATTTTCATTAGTCAGTGGTGTATATTCTGTGCCAGTTTCTGACCAATCAAATACCTTAGATCTGAGTTTGAGTTTAGATAATTTCTTACCTCTGATCCAGATTACCATATCAGTTTGGGGCCTGAAAAGGCAGATAAACCTTCATTAAGCCTAGAATACATACTGTATACACCTTAACAGTCCTGATCTAATTACTGTATGTTTCATTTTACAAATTTTTAACATATCACTGGTATAAAATGTCAAATGAGACAATGAATGGGCAAATGTGCAATGTCTTTAATACTTAACATTAGATGAAATTAATTATTTAGAATTAACTTTATTTGTTTAATCTATTAAAGCACCATGAAGCTGACTGGAGTACCTGTTTTATTTATACCTGGAAATGCAGGCAGTTATAAACAAGGTAAAAATTATATTTTATAAGTGCAAGTGTCTTCTCTTGCTACAAAACTCTTCTTTGCTATTCAAACACATTAATTCAATTCAATTCAATTATCAAACAACAAAAAGAAATACTGAAGTCAAGTCAATGATATTTTATTTAGTTATGATATTGGTGGTTTTAAATATGTAACAGATGATTTATAAAGGCTTTGAAAACCGTTATCAGTGTATTTGCTTTATATATATTCAAACATGTATGCAGGTATGAAGATGGGCTAGTATATTTTTTGTATGTTGACATTTTCAGCAAGATCTATGGCATCAGTAGCTTTTAGAAGAGTTATAGATAAAGACAAGAGATTTCACTTTAACTTCTTTACAGTGGACCTTAATGAGGAGTTCACTGGACTTTATGGAGCATTCCTATGGCAACAAACTGGTAACTACGAATTCCTCTGTGCAATGAATAATGTTGTCAGTCAGTTTGTAATTACTGCAAAACATAAATTACCCTATTTATGCCTTGATAGTCTTATAAGAAAGAGTTACATTTGTATATTATTACTTATAAAAAATTTTGACAGATTTTATGGTTAAGTATAAACAGTTATAAGTTTATATAGACCAAGCTGCTTTGCAATGAACATGGCCTAGCAAAGTATACTCAGTCATATAACCTGTCAGAAATGAAATTTTGTGTATATGTAGTTATATATGAGTGAAAGTTCAATGGTTCTTGAGTGAATGCTTATATCTGAAATAATGCATAAATGTGTACTTGAGGTCATCTTTCACTCCACCAGAAATGCTGGAAAGTCACAGTAAGGTCCTTGCTCTGTCAGTGACTTAAAACCCTGCCAAAAAATTATATACTTGTACATGTATATTTAATTATATATATATATATTTATAATTTGCCGCTCTCTGCTGTTGGTTTGAATCCCAACAGGGACTTTGTTTCTTTCATGTGAGGAAGGTATTCAGGTTGTTTACGGAACGTCGTTGTTTCTTCTCAGGTGCCCATTTGTGCCTGAAATGATATCAATTTGTCTTTTTATATATACATGTATATAAAGTATGAGTTTGTTTAGTTATGTATCACATAAGAATTTTTTTTAAATAAAATCATCCTTTTTTTCAGAGTTTGTCCGTCTTGCAGTCAAGAAAATCTTCACATTATATAAGCATGCAGAGTTTAAACCTACTACTATAGTATTAGTAGGACATTCTATGGTAAATATTAAGAGGATATTTTTTCGTTTGCGTGAAATATGGAATATATTTTCACGAAACATGATAAAATGCCACAAATTTTCACGAGCCGGTACGGCGAGTGAAAATATGTGGCATTTTATCATGTTGAGTGAAAATATATACCATATTTCACGAAAAACGAAAAAATAACCTTTTTATTTAATTTCATTATCAAAGAAAATGGTAACGAATGCCCTTGCTTGCTACCAACTGCAATTGTACGGCGCGCAGTAATTTATGCGTAAGCACGCGCTGTTTGGCGCTACATTGTGACGTCATGTAAACAACTCTTTAAACGTCTGTACAGCGTTAATTACTGAATTAAAGATATTGGTGTTCGGATTAATTTTCTTAGTTAGACCATTTTCTATCATGCTAGATAGTTTTCAAAACAATATTCAAGAAAAAGTTGTTTTGTATTCATCAGATTTTTCAAACAAAACGGCGAAAGAAGTCCCTTAAAATAAATATGAGTTTTGACTCCGCCCTCTTTCATATTTATATTTCATATTTATTTTTAAAAAATATGAAATATATTTGACTGATATAGCACCATATTTCATGGGTAAAATTAAATAAAAGTATATATTTTATATATTATTTCATTGAATAACTGCTCAACATATTGGTTTTTATCTTAACATACATGTATATCTAGTTATAGTACTGTGGATTCACTTAATTTCATGGGCATGAAATTTAATGGTTTTGTCACTAAGTACATTTTCGTAGCTTCTTAAATTTGTGAACTGTTTACTCTTCCAAAAAGTAAAATGTAAATAATGTGATGAAAAATAATCTTGAAATGAAATTTCATTGGATTTTTAATTTGTGGATTGACCTATCCATGAAAACCATGAAAATTAATACCCCATAAGTAATAATGATTTTGCATCAAGTAATTTAAATCTTGCAAGCACAAATACATAGTTTTTGATACAAACTTTTTGTGCCTGGTTTATCCCCTTAATGTGAAAGAATAATTCAGGTTCACAGGTGTTATTGCTTTTTTGCCTTGCCTTTGACAAAATAAAAAAACACACACACAAATCAATAACTGGAAATCAAGTCAATACAGCAATAACTTACAACATTTTATATTACAGGGTGGTATGATAGCCCGGGCCTTGTTAACTTTACCAGATTTTGATGTCAGCACAGTTAATACTATTTTTATGCAGGCCACACCAAATCAAGCCCCAGGTAGGAAAGATTTTTTATGTTGAATGTTCATTTCATTTTATTTCATATGTTTATGTTCAACCTTAAAGCTGATGTTAGCAAATTTCAAAGGGATTGGTATTTTGATACATCAGTTTCTATGAGGATATACAGTAGATATTTTATCAAAGGTATTGATATAATGTATGTTTACATGACAGTTGTACATTTATTTTATCTTCAGTTTTATGCTAAGCCGCAAATATTTTCAAAGAATCTTTGTATATTGAAATCTTTTGATTTGATATATAATAATTGTAAGGCTAATCCATTATATTTTGAAACAGAATTATTAAGTAAAACAAAATAACTAACTAGTATTTTGACTGCAAAAAAGAATAGGAACTTATTATTATAATTATGAACTGATATATAAATTTTGATGAGTGAGATAATTTTCTATATTTTTGACAGTGGTAGTGCTGGATTCAGACCTGATTGACTTTTATCGGAAAGTGAACACCTATTGGCAAGCCAATAATAACTCCACATTAAAGCATGTCACAATTGTGTCCAGCGGAGGTGGTGAATACGATGTACAAGTCAGAGGGGGTCTTACACCTTTAGATGGGGTAAGTTAATATAGAGGTCTTATACCTTTAGATGGGGTAAATTAATATAGAGGTCTTACACCTTTAGATGGGGTAAGTTAATATAGAGGTCTTACACCTTTAGATGGGGTAAGTTAATATAGAGGTCTTACACCTTTAGATGGGGTAAGTTAATATAGAGGTCTTACACCTTTAGATGGGGTAAGTTAATATAGAGGTCTTACACCTTTAGATGGGGTAAGTTAATATAGAGGTCTTACACCTTTAGATGGGGTAAGTTAATATAGGGGTCTTACACCTTTAGATGGGGTAAGTTAATATAGAGGTCTTACACCTTTAGAATGGGGTAAGTTAATATAGGGGTCTTACACCTTTAGATGGGGTAAGTTAATATAGAGGTCTTACACCTTTAGATGGGGTAAGTTAATATAGGGGTCTTACACCTTTAGATGGGGGTAAGTTAATATAGAGGTCTTACACCTTTAGATGGGGTAAGTTAATATAGGGGTCTTACACCTTTAGATGGGGTAAGTTAATATAGAGGTCTTACATCTTTAGATGGGGTAAGTTAATATAGAGGTCTTACACCTTTAGATGGGGTAAGATATAGGGGTCTTACACCTTTAGATGGGGTAAGTTAATATAGAGGTCTTACACCTTTAGATGGGGTAAGTTAATATAGGGGTCTTACACCTTTAGATGGGGTAAGTTAATATAGAGGTCTTACACCTTTAGATGGGGTAAGTTAATATAGGGGTCTTAGCACCTTTAGATGGGTAAGTTAATATAGAGGTCTTACATCTTTAGATGGGGTAAGTTAATATAGAGGTCTTACACCTTTAGATGGGGTAAGTTAATATAGGGGTCTTACACCTTTAGATGGGGTAAGTTAATATAGAGGTCTTACACCTTTAGATGGGGTAAGTTAATATAGGGGTCTTACACCTTTAGATGGGGTAAGTTAATATAGAGGTCTTACACCTTTAGATGGGGTAAGTTAATATAGGGGTCTTACACCTTTAGATGGGGTAGTTAATATAGAGGTCTTACACACTATAGAGGCCTTACAGCCTTAGATAGGGTAAGTTAATATAAAGGTCTTACATCTTTAGATGGGGTAAGTTAATATAGGGGTCTTACACCTTTAGATGGGGTAAGTTAATATAGGGGTCTTACACCTTTAGATGGGGTAAGTTAATATAGAGGTCTTACATCTTTAGATGGGGTAAGTTAATATAGGGGTCTTACACCTTTAGATGGGGTAAGTTAATATAGAGGTCTTACACCTTTAGATGGGGTAAATTAATATAGGGGTCTTACATCTTAAGATGGGGTAATTAATATAGAGGTCTTAGCACCTATAGAGGCCTTACAGCCTTAGATAGGGTAAGTTAATATAAAGGTCTTACATCTTTAGATGGGGTAAGTTAATATAGAGGTCTTACACCTATAGAGGCCTTACAGCCTTAGATAGGGTAAGTTAATATAAAGGTCTTACATCTTTAGATGGGGTAAGTTAATATAGGGGTCTTACACCTATAGAGGCCTTACAGCCTTAGATAGGGTAAGTTAATATAAAGGTCTTACACCTTTAGATGGGGTAAGTTAATATAGAGGTCTTACATCTTTAGATGGGGTAAGTTAATATAGGGGTCTTACACCTTTAGATGGGGTAAGTTAATATAGAGGTCTTACATCTTAAGATGGGGTAAGTTAATATAGGGGTCTTACACCTTTAGATGGGGTAAATTAATATAGAGGTCTTACACCTTTAGATGGGGTAAGTTAATATAGAGGTCTTACATCTTTAGATGGGGTAAGTTAATATAGGGGTCTTACACCTTTAGATGGGGTAAATTAATATAGATGTCTTACACCTATAGAGGCCTTACAGCCTTAGATAGGGTAAGTTAATATAAAGGTCTTACACCTTTAGATGGGGTAAGTTAATATAGAGGTCTTACACCTTTAGTTGGGGTAAGTTAATATAGAGGTATTATACCTTTAGATGGGGTAAGTTAATATAGAGGTCTTACACCTTTAGATGGGGTAAGTTAATATAGAAGTCTTGACTGAGACTTTTCAAGTTTAAATTTTTAGCTCGACTATTCGATAAGAATAAGTAGAGCTATTGTAGTAACCCAAGCGTCGGCGTCGGCGTCAGCGTCGGCGTCTGCGTCGGCGTAACCACTTATGTTAAAGTTTTTGTAATAGTTTTAATATTTTCAAAGTCCATTGACATATGGCTTTGAAACTTTGCACACTTGTTCACCATCATTACCCCAACCTATAGTCAGGAGGAGGTAACTCTATCAAGCATTTTGACAGAATTATGCCCCTTTTTCGACTTAGAATTTACGTTAAAGTTTTTGTAATAGTTCAAATATTTTCAAAGTCCATTGACATATGGCTTTGAAAATTTGCACACTTGTTCACCATCATTTACCCCAACCTGTAAACAGGAGGAGGTAACTGTATCAAGCATTTTGACAGAATTATGCCCCTTTTTCAACTTAGAATTTACGTTAAAGTTTTTGTAATAGTTCAAATATTTTCAAAGTCCATTGACATATGGCTTTTGAAACTTTGCACACTTGTTCATCATCATTACCCCAACCTATAGACAGGAGGAGGTAACTCTATCAAGCATTTTGACAGAATTATGCCCCTTTTACGACTTAGAATTTACGTTAAAGTTTTTGTAATAGTTCAAATATTTTCAAAGTGGCAAAATGTTAATGATTTTGTTGTTGTTGTTTTTTTCTATATAAGAAGATACGAAAGCCATGTTATTGGTTGATTAAAGTATATATAACTGTTTGATTTAATAGATTAACTGCTTTTGTTGCAGATTGTTGATGATAGCAGAGCAGTCAGCACTTCTGTAAGTTGATTTGATTAATGATCTGTTTTAACTTTGTATAACTATAAACTTAAAACAAATAGCTTTTATTTATATGATTGTATATCTAAGCATGTCTAACACAAACATTGCTGTGAATTCTTATGAAATGACAAATAATATGCTTACACTTTGACTTAATCTTTAAAATATTATAGAAGAAATCAAATTTCTAATTTATTGTTAAACATGCAGGTCATAAATGAACTTTAATGTACTTTTTTTCAGACTACCCATACACCAAAAGCTTGGGTGTCAACAGATCATAGATGTATAGTATGGTGTAAGCAGGTGGTGTTTGGATTTGTGAGGTCTTTATTTGATATCATGGATGAGAAAAATAAAAAGGTGTGTTGGAAGCGGAAATTTTTTGTAAATATTTAATAATTCAAAGTGCTTTGCAAAATAAAGAGAATAGGATAATTAAAATATGCCTTCAGTAGGCCAAAGTAAATCTCTACAATTTTATAGAAGCTCATTTGGACATACCAGCTTTGAATTTCAAAACGTCAGTTGTAAATTGTAAGGTTTTTTATTGTCAAATAGTTATAATTCAGAGGTCAACAGTATGTGTATTATGTTGGCTGGCCTAACTTTATGGATTTGGCTTAGGGCTTATGCAAGTCATTATATCTGCTTGGGCTGTGTGGTAAAGTTCATTGACTTAAAACCGCTTGCCTCTCAATGCTGTGGGTTCGAATCCCTACAGGGATTTTGGATTCTTTCATGTGAGGATGCCATCCAGCTATACTACAGAACTTTGTTGGGTCAACTTAGGTGCCTGTTCATGTCTAAAATAATGCATGCAAGGGCACCTTGGGTCTTCCTCCACCAGTAAAGCTGGAAAGTTGCCATATGACATATACTGTGCACCCTAAAACCCAAGCAAAAAATTACTGGACTCACTTGATATATAGTTTTTGTTTTATACACAACTGTAGTTTGGAATACAGAAATTGAAATTATAACATTTTTTATATATGTCAACATTTTTTTATAATGCAGATAGTTGATGATGCAGAACATCGTATGGCTGTGTTCCGGCATCATTTTGTCAAACACCCTGGAACCAATAGCTATATCAAACAGTGGTCAGATGATATTACACTGGACAAAAGCGTTGAGTGGACAATTATCCATGACCAGGCTTTTAAATGGGAAAAAGATGTAGTAAGATTTCTTAGTTTAAATGTATTTTTTTGCAATAAATAAAGTTTCTCACAAAAATACATTAGTATAAGAGTGGTTAATTGGAGCTGTATTTTGATTTTTTGTAAATTAAGCAAAAATAAGAAATGTTGTCTAATAAATCAGGTTTATTTTAACCCTTGTTCTGCTAGTGGCAACTGAATATACCCATCTGACCAGTGCTGACCAAGATCAGTCAGCACAATTGTGCCATTTGAGCATGGTCTGCACTGCTCGCTATTCCATCAGTACATATTTTGAAATTTTCCCCAAAATAAATGAATGGTTTTGTCCAGATTAAAGCATAGACAAATCCATTAAAGATATTTTATGTTGTAAAGGTTGAAAATGAACTTAATTAAGGAGGTAGGTTGTTGTTGTTTTTTGTAACTTAATTACCAAATTGAGAGAAAAGTAAGTTTGTTGGTCATTAATTAGATGTAGTTTGAGCTAGATAACTTACTATATGTTATAATACTTTATAAATAGTTTCAAAGTTTCATCGCAAGCTATTATAGTCCATACCATGTAGAATTTGTAAATAATCTGTAATGTACATGTGGTAAATTATCAGATGCAATACATTCAGTCCATGTAATGAATTTGTTCAGTTTTGAATATAGAACTGTCCATTATTTATGCGGGGCATTTAGTGTCAAAATGCTGAAATTCAACAGCGAACACTGTATAGAGCCTGACTAAACTGCATGATGTATGCAAGTCTGGCCTG
The DNA here is from genome assembly GCF_026571515.1 of Ruditapes philippinarum. Classification (NCBI taxonomy): domain Eukaryota; kingdom Metazoa; phylum Mollusca; class Bivalvia; order Venerida; family Veneridae; genus Ruditapes; species Ruditapes philippinarum. Next base: position 381,183 of record NW_026861047.1, read on the forward strand.
GATCTGTACTGGGGGCATAACCTAGTCGTTATCTATGTTTTTAGCTTTGTTAGCATTCAGAGTTACATATTGCATATATTGTATAGAAAAGTACATGTGGTTAATAGAGGGCTTGTGATATTTTTTCAGGTAAAAACAGTGACATACCTTGCTATACCAGTACAGGATTATGAAGATGTGGATAGGGTTGTTATTATATCTAATGTGGTATGTGCATGTTCATCTTTGTAAATAAAAAATGCTATATGGACAATTACACATAATTACTTGTTTGAATTACATGTCAATAATGTGCCGTACAATATATTAAGAATTTTCATAAGTATTTACTTGAATTTTGTAAAATATGCTTGTTTGAAAGGATTCATAATGCATTGATATATAATGTAAAGATTTGAATATATTTAATGTCATGCAATGCATATAAGTATAAAACATTTACAGTGGTGGCATGGCTAAGTGGTTAACATATCAAACTAGTAATATTAGGATTGCTGGTTGTGTGGTTTCAATCCCTGTCATGGGCAAGCCATTGTTTCTGTGTGCAATAAACTATACACTCATTGCTTAGTACTGGTTGCTTTAACCCATTACTTCATGAGCATTTTGTGAAAAATGGCTGTTTTCATTGAAAAGTCTCCCGTTACAAGTTCAAATTGCTATAATACTATTAAAACTGCTTCAACACTAATCAAACTTGGCACAAATGTTGACTGGACCATTGCCCTTGCAACAACATGCTCAGGCTTAAATTTTCTGTTACCATGGCAACGAGGGGACATCTCAAAATTGCCAAAAATCACTATTTTCCATTAATTTTTTCCATCAAAATTGATTTCAAAGTGCTGCAATTTCTCAATGGATTGAGATAGAGTCAAATGCTTTTCAGTGTTGGTTACACGTTACCTTATGATCAATCTGGGGTCATTAACAGCCTCTCACAAGTCCAAAATTTTCTTGGCGATGAGGGGGACTCCGCCCCCCTTCAAACCCCCCAAACAGAAGGGGGCACACCCCCCTTCTGGCAACCCCCTGATGTATATTTTGGTTGGGGGGCCGCGCCGAAAAAGAGGTCACTTTTTTTAACAACATTTCTCAAACAAAAACAAGTGTTTGGGGCCTAGATAAGGCATTTTTTCATCATTTGAGACAACAAAAAGGGGGGGGTGAAAAAGGCGTTAAAAGGCGTGTATATGAAGTAATGGGTTAAGGAACAGATTTTAGAGTCTTTCAATAAGCTTATAGCTTCCAACTCAATCAAACTAAGATAAATTTGCATAAACTTAATATTTTCTGAGTTTGGGCAAAAAAAACAACAAAAAACATAATTATATGAGATAAGTATAGTGTGTCTGTGAAACAAATGATATTCTGAGATGTTTACATTTAATAATACGATAATCTCTTAGATCTTTAAGATGTTAGTAATACCTGTCTTAACTGTATATTCAGATGGAAGACAGCTGGGTATGTGGTTGTGAACTCAAGGAAGGAGAAAATAACTGGTATATTTATATTATGTTTTAATAAGATTTACTGTTAAAGGGATGTAACTCTGTATACGCCATAATTTCTAAGATTACATTCACTGTTGATACTATTTCCTTTTCAATGTTATAATCATTTTGTAGAATATATTAATGTTGCAAAATGAAGATAATTTTTAAGTATTATATTTTAGTCATTAAACATTGAAAGATCTTAAATTCCAAACATGTTACCCATTCATTATCACAATAATTATAGTCCTACCAGATATCTTCAAATATGTCTGAAGACTTTTAAAGAATAACTGAATGGTTGAAACCTAAAGAAAAGATAGATTATACCTGCTGTTTTAAATAGTAGTGGGAACACTACCTATACGCAAGAGAAATATGTGTTGAACCGTAGACCACAATCAAAATTTTTTTATAGAAATTTTGATGGTCTGACCATATATATGACGGGCCGGCTAAAGTATATGTCAATTACCGGTATATTTTAATAGAACTTGGTATCATAACATGTAGCATTTAATGAAAAGTGTTAACTTTTTATAAAATTCAATAGAGTTAACCCGTAACTGCACTTAGGTGACATAATATTGACTACAAACCATGTCATTTGTCTTTCAGCACCACTTGTAAAGACTTGTCTTCCACAGGAAATGTTCTGCCACCTCTATATTCATATAAAAAGGTATGACAGTCTTTTGTTTTACAATATTTTTCATGACTTTGCAAGTAGGTAAATATGTTTACCATGTTTACTGATTTTGAAAAAATTTGATATTCCTTACCATAATTTAGGGTTGGCTTTTTTTTTAATGAAATAAGGAAGTAAAAAAATGGCCTAAATTTAGTGAAATAAAATTGGGGTTGAAAATTAAAATAAAAAAATTCAAGAAAGATAAATTTTTTAAAAAGTGTTCTTTACCCCAATAAAGGGAAAGGGTTTGATTGTTTTCCCAAACCCCTGCTGTCACTCTCTCTGTGGGAAAAAAAACAGGGGAAATGTTTTGTTTGGGCACCCTGTGGATAGGGAAATTTTTAGAAATATTTTCAAAACTCTTATTTAATTTTTCCCTGTGAAAATTAAAGGGTAAACCTTTTATTGTTTAATTTTCAAAATATAAAATTTTAATGATGACTGTATGTTTTTTTTCAGGTGGAAACATATAAAAATTTGAACTAAAAATAAAAGTCAGATGTAAACCCCAAAATTCTGGTAATGATTCCACGCACAGATAAAAAGGTGAGATAGTCATAGTAGTTATGATAATATTCTACTTTGTTAGGAATCTTAATTTCAGTTCAACGACCTTGTATAGAGGCATACTTAGCTAAAGTATTTTCAAAAGCTTCTGTGATCAAAAATTTAAAATTTGTAAGCGGAAATTCCTTAATTTCCCTTAAACCTACAACCATAGACTTGAAAAGTATTGCAATTTGTTATATTTACAAACTGTGTTGTTAATTGAAAGAAATTTTCTTACCCCGCTCAACAAAGTTGTAAGGGTGTTATACTGGAATCAGTATGTCCGTCCGGCCATCTTGTCGTCTGGCAGTTTTTCCTTGTCTGCTCAATTACTTAAAAATGCTTTGGTCAAAGAATGCTTTGGTCAACAGTCTTCATATTTGGTATTGAGGTTGGTTATTACTAGAAGATGACCCCTATTGTTTTTAAAAGTTAAATGTGTAAAAAGGTAAAGGGTCACAGTGGAGTTTCCCATTTTTTTATGAAATAAAAAACCCCAAAAAAATTTTCCAAAATTTAAATTTTACGCGTAATTTTTAATGATTAGGGTAATTAAAAAACATTAAAAAATTTTATTTGTGAAACATGTTTTTAATATTCATAAAATGGGTTAAAGAAAACCGGTAAAGGGTTTATCTACAAATCAAAGACACTGAGTAATTTTCGTTCCCGGGGGCCCTTGTTGAGGTGCAAATTTTTAAATCCCCGGGAGAGTACCCTAAAAGGGGAACCCATGGTCCCTGGATCTGGGCCCCGTGCTCCCTTCCTACCCCCTGAAACAAATACAATCTTAACAATGTTTTTAAAGGGTCTATACTGTCAGGCTAAAAAACCTTTAAATTTTCTAAACCTCCTAAAAAAAGGTAAATAAATGAGCGGTCAGAAAAAAAAACGTATTTTGTTTTTTGCGACAGCATGGATCCAGACCAGCCTGCACATTTCGGCCAGTCTGATAGGATCCATGCTGTTCGCTGTCAGTTTTCTCCACTTGTAATAGAGTTGGTAAGCGACATGCGCTCATATTTGTTGAAGTAGATCATATAGTTTCTATTTCAACCTGCTTCATAATATTGATATATTAATAGTTGTTTGAAATTTAAGAAATTGTAAACAACATTGAAATATTATCTTTGTTCACTGTGTTTTTCTAAAATCATAAAATAATTACCTCCAGTTTTACCAAACATGGTCTTAAAATTATCAACCTATTGGCAGGTGGTAGGATTGAACTTGTAACTCCCAAAAGTGATTTGATGGTTTCCATTCTCTTTAAAGGCAAATCATCATAACTAATAATGATGAAATACAAAGCATTGTGTGTTTTTTTCCACATAAAAACATCTTTGAAATAGAACAAAAGGGTTTAAAATTTTAAAAAACTTTTTAAATGAATTTTATTTTTTTCGGGAATTTTTCAGGACTTTTGGGTTTAGCTATATATACTATACTGTATGGTAGATGGGGCTTTGTTGCTGTCTGTTTTAAAAGTCAAAAGAAATTTTGTTTGGTTGGGAATTGCTACGTTTTTTTTTAAAGAAATGCATCCCTTTTGACCCGCGTAAAATGAAAAAACCCAAAACATGGGGGGTTTTGCGACCAAAATGGACCCAACCGGGCATGCGCACCCCACGCAGTCTAAACCCGGGAAATCCATGTGTTTCCCCTAACCAAATCTAAAAACAAGTAGAAAACTGATGTGAACAGATGGATCCTAAATAAAGACTGCGAGGATGCGCAGGCTAGTCTGGATCCCTGCTGGTTTTTAAACGTTTTTTCAGGGGCAAACTCATTTGTAAAATTTAAAATTAAAAATTTCTAAAGGACTTATCCCAAAAAGACATTTTTTTGGCTTTTTTTAAAATTCATTACAGATAAATAATTTTGGGAGTAAAAAACTGAGGTTTTATAGCCTTTTGGGGGAAATGAGGACATTTACAAATATATAGAGTAAGTACTGCATGTATCTTTCTTACTTTAAAAATGGTCATAATGATATACAGTAGAACTTCGGTAAGTTTAAGGGACTTGTGTAAAAACTTCGGACACAATAGAATTCATCAACTCCTGAATATGTCTCAATTTAATGACAAAATTTCGAGCCTTCAGTGTTTGCATGTCAGTTACAAAAGGCGCAACAAAAGAAAAGGGCAATAACTAAAGCAGCTTATAATAAATATATCATGTGTGATTATCACAAACAAAACTTATTCATATGATCTCTGGGTTGAGAGGCAGAAACTTTTACCACAAAGCCACGACTTCTCCAAAAATTACTCCCCAATTTTTTTAATTTTATTCATTAATAGTGAAATTTTCCAATATGGACTGTGTGAAAGAAGGTGCTGAATCATAGTGACGAAAAAACATTTATTTTGTTGAAAAAACATTTTATTGTTGAGTGTTTGCCTTTCAAAAGTGTTTGCCTCTCAACATAGGAAGTTAAGAAGTTTAAAAAAATTCGAGCAAAAAATTATTTTTGTAACAAAACAACTTTTTTTTTTTGTTAATATGTAGATATGGTAAAAGTGGGAATATGAGTTTGAAGGTGCAGCACATTCCTCCAGACCTTGTTGTCTCCCCTTACGACCCTGATTTCAACTTTGATGATCTACAGGTGGAGAATGACTATGTTGAGCTATATATACATCTCGATCCTACTTGTTCATACAAGCTGAGAATTAGCATGTCCTTTAGAGAAATGCTTGGCCAGGTAATATATAGAGTAGATTATATTGTCTCAGTTATGATTGTGTATATAATTGTTAGTTTATTTTATACAAATTTATTTTAGTTCGATTGTGTTGGAGGAAGCTATAAGCTTATTTAAACACTCCTGAATCCGTTCCTGGAACCAAGCAGTACTAAGCAATGAATGTAAAGTTTCTTGCTCAAGGAAACAATGGCTTGCCCTTGACAGGGTTTGAACTCAAGCGGTCAGCAATCCTTAGATTACTAGTCTGATGCATTAACCACTCGGCCACACTGCCATTTACTCTGGTGTAAACTCATTATCAGGACCATTGGTATGTCAAGAGAAGGTTTTTCACCATGTAAAGTTGTTTTTAAGTAAGTGATTATTCATCATCCAACATTGCCCAATGTGGAGAAGTTGGCTTCCACTTGTGGCATACCTAACACAAACTTCATTAGCAGTTGTAAGCTCTGTTTTCCTTCATTAGCTTTGTTGTCTCATTTAGTACATAACTAGTCTTCTACCACTTAATATAGTCAGAGAGCATCAGATTAAGTTCTCCAGGGCTTGCAAGGTGAAATTTCTATGTGACAATTATGGTCATTTGTCTCTCACTGCAGATTAAGAAATCATGTGGAATTAGTTTTCGTTCTCATTAGTAGATATTTGTAATTACTGGATAGTTTCATCTTGTCAATTAGTCAATAAGGTAGATCTGCTATATGTTATGACCAAATTTGTGTTAAAATCTGCATGTAATAAAACCAGAAAAAAACAATCAAGCAAAGTACATAGCTAGATTAATCATCAAATAATACATGTAGTGAATTTAGATATTTGTAATTGATTTGAATAAAAAGCATGGTAGATACAATTCATTTGTGTGAGGAAATTTTGAGGGTTTTCTTTGTTTGAAATTGATAAGTATCAAAGTATCAAGGACTTGTTATTTTAGCACTTATGTTGTTTTTGTATTAGTGTTATGCCCTTCACACTGATTTTTCAATTCCTTTGAATTTATTTGCTTCAAAGTTGATGACTGATGCAGATAGTAGAACATCATTATTGTTTGTCTTTGATGTAATTTAAAAAAAATATTTCATATATAAAGTTACTTATGAAGGAGTAAAATTTGAAATATATTTGTTCCAGGACTATATTTTTAGGAACAAAAATATTATCAAATAAGTGTGTAAATTTTTTTTATCAATTTCAAATAATCTCTCTTCAGCTTTTACTAATTTTCTCTGTACTTTGATTAAATGATCTTAGAAAATATGAATTAGTTATGTATACACATTTTGTGAAAAGGGAAATTAAAACTTTTATTACTGAATTGTTTATCATCTTACAAACTTTGCCTGAATTAGCCATTTATACTGTAAGATATGCTAGTACATTTCTTTTTGAAATATGTACACAATTTACAGTTATGATGGTGCAACTCACTGTTTTGTCAGAAAAAAAGTTAATGAATTAAAATAAATGAAGGAATGACAAAATTGGAAGAGGGAGGAAAAAGGAATAATATCTTAAAATACAAAAGGAATTTAATATTGAATTAGACACAGTTTAAATTCATGCAAGATACTGAAATTCAGGGTTTAGGAATTTTAACACTTAAAATGCTGGATAAATTTAAAGAACATCTTTTCAGTCTGACTAGAACAAGCACTTAATTTTAGCACTAACAATTTTAATTTTGATGTCTCTTAATTAATATTAGGCAGCTTTTTGAACTGGAGGTGGTCACTTTCGGTTTATCACATGTATACAACAAAGTGTGTTTGGGTTTTAAGTTCTGAGGTGGCCCAATTAGCATTTGAGACAGTCATTTTGGCTTCCAGCTGCCTTTAAACAATATATCAGGAATAAGTTCATTTAAGAAATTTGCCAGAGGTGGGCTTTAAAAAAAAATGAAACATTGTCACTACTGATATAACCACTTTGATATGTGACTAAAAGAAAGTTTATTTGATGAATTCATTGAGAGATAGCTAATTTTCTACTTCATTTTGTAATGTCAATATTAGCTTTAGGTGATTATCTTTACTTTCGTTGGTATTTTATATGTTAACAGTGTGTAGAATAATTATAGGACAACAATGTAACATTTGTAATATTTTAGAATCAATATTGACACTCGGTGTCACAGTGTATAAGGTTGTATCACTTTTTTGAAAGGATGATTATAGTAACATAAGTATCAATGATTTTAATCATATGTTTAGATTTTATATACTGTAATGATTCAAATACAGTCAAACTTTACTATATCAACAGTGTCTTGGAATTGGAAAAACTGGTTGAATTGATAATGACTTAAACAAGTGAACCTATAATATGATTGTTTACAGACAGGTATTAAACATTGGGCTTACAGCTGCTCCATATAATTATAGTCTTATAAACTTGTCTTAGAGGTGTGTATAAAGACAGGTTTGACTTTAGTAAGCTTATAAAGCTATGTTGTATTGTTTCCAAGTTTTCATTAACATCTGTTTCATCTAGAATCTTAGGTATATATTATGTAATTTAATCCTAGGTATATGTCATTTACTTTATTACTAAGTATAATTCATATGATATTCTTTAATCTTAGGTACACATGTATTTCTGATATACTTAAATCCTAATAAAATCTCATAATTTTAATCCTAGTATACAATACAACCAATAAGGGTTTTTTTAAAAGATTTTTTCCAAAACACCCTTTAACAAAGGGCTTCGTCAACCAGGGGTTTTACCCCCAAAAACCCCGTAGAAAACCAACGAACGCTTTGAACATGACCCAACCCGCCGGAAAGGAAAGCTTTTCGGATCCTGCTTTCGCACGCACTTTTTGGGGTTTGTGGGGAAAAAAACCTTAAGGGGGAGGACTTTTACCAGTCCAAAACAAATTGGTTTTTTCTCCCCTTTTTAATGTTCTTTTCATTTAGGGTTTTTGATTAAAAATTGTAATTCACTTTTTAAGTTTTTTTATTTTGGACTAAATTTTTATTTACAAAAGGGAATATTTTTACACGAAAAACAAGATCCTTTTGAAATTTCTTCTGTTTTGCAACTGGTGTTTTCAAAGTTGTTTTTTAATCTTTTTGTCTATATTTATTTAACATGCACAGACTGTTGTCTATAGTTACAAATTACTATACAGACTATTATTAAAGAAGCTGATTGTATAACACCTTATCTGCCTGTAATAGGATGAATACAATACATCAGTTTTACGATTAACCATTTGATATGAAAGATTAAACAAAATAATTAATGGGCTTTGAGTTGTAAATACCCGTTAAAAACGGTGATTGATTCCGCTTTTGAAATGAAATGTTGCGGACGCATGAAATATTCACAGATAATGAACAGATTTGAAACATTGATTATCTTTGTATAGAAAAATCAATCAATACAATGCGATCATCCGTGACATGTACAAGGTGAGTACATTACCAAGTACAATACCTTCATTTGATACTATACTACAGAATGATTGATTTTAAAAAATAAGGGTAATCATTACCCACGTTTTTGTTTGTCGTTTCATTTATTTTTCCGGTTTGAGAATATATCAATTTTAAAGTTATTATTGTATTTTGACATGACTCTGGCTTTCATTTTCTAAAACAGATTGATTTAGTATGAAAAATAATGTTTGTTGAACCTACCTGTATTTTGCTATAATTTGTTGTCTAGAGGAATCTATATGTAATTTTGCTATGCATTGTAAAGCTTTTCAAAGTTCTATCCTTATCCCTTATAATAATAGTGGTATATGTGTAAAATGATATTATATACGTAATTTACATATTTTTTAAAGAAATTATGCAATTATTTCATTTAAGTTGATTTGTAGTTTAAATAAAAACAAACATAGGGAGTCATGTCATTGCTTTATTCTCAATTTATTTTCTAAACACCACACAAACCCTCTTTGAGGAAAATCTATAAACATGTTAAATTAGTATGTTTACAAAATTAAGCTATTGAAGACACATTTACTAATTGATTTCAAAGTGTCTGTTTTCACAGATTGTTTCTCTCCCAGGTGGAGACTGTTACTGTGAATAAGATTGCAGTCTGGTAACGGTTGATTGTTTTCTGACTATAACAGACTGATTACAAAACAAATTTATAGACTGATTACAAAACAAATTCATGGACTGGTTATATTAATAGCAGACTGGTTTACATATAGTCAAATAAATTCTGGTTATGATTAGAATGGATTAGGAAATTTGACATATCAATGTAGTAAGAAAATGTGAACCAAATTTGGCTGTCTGATGATCAGTATAGATGGTAACCAGTCTTGTTAAAACACCTCTTTGTTATGGCTCTTGTACTCTACAATAGGTTTGTTGTATTAAATGATAAGAATTCACAGAGTTACGCTTTAGCATTCTCAAGTCAATGATTTGATTTGCTAAGTGTAGGTCAAAATGAGGTGACCTCCAAAGCAATGTTATCAGATTCTAAGTAGAGAGTCAGTAACAAAATGATTTTAATGAGATTGAATGTGAACCAGAATTCATTTAAAATCGTATATTTAAAATATTTAATATAATTCATTAGCTGATGATAATACATTAAAGCTGTGATTCAACTTGCCCTAACAGATTTCAAGAGTTGAAGTCATTATTCATTGATTTTTCACATTACTTGTTGTTTTAAAGATTGTTGGATGGTTTCTTTCTGCTCCAAAGTCAAAGATGACCACATGAATATTAATTAATTTACAACATTAGTTTTATAAGCAGTGCACATGCAACAACATTTATCTTCTTATGAATTTGTTTTAATTAATCATTCAATTAACTGCACATGATTTATGGATTTGTTATTGAATTTGTAGCACTATTTGATCTACTTTTTACATAGAATTCTTTTGTTTTAACAGCACTATGAGTATCTACAAAAGCATCAATCTTTTTGCGTAGATTGGCATGAATTTTCTTAAAAGTTTCACTGCCCTCGGTTTTTTCTACTACTGTTCTTCCAAATTCTGCAGTCCTTGTGTCAAAGTCTCTCTCTAAAGAATTCATCACTTTTCTTTCTTTTACCATGTCATTTATGGCATAATTAATTCTAGATGTTCTAGATACCTTCTTTCTCCTTTGTCCATCTTTAACTTTGGTGTTTTGACTTTCTGACTGGGGATAAAGGGTTGTGATTCGACCGTAACTAGTTTTACTTGCTCCCTGAGAGCTTGGAATTCTGTCATCAAGCACCATGTCATTCCCATTCGATTTATTATCATATTTTAATCTTTGCCCACTCCTTTCAGATATTTCAGTTCCTTCAGAAGATGTGCTTTTATCTTTTATTTTAGTTTCTGAAAAAACTTCATCAGTATTTTGAAGGAAATCATCATTTTCTTCAGCTTCTGTTTTCTGTTCAGTTTCATTATGGCAAGTTTCAGCTGTAGTGTTATAGTTCATATTTACAGGTTCTTCTATACACAGTCTATCTATATTGTCAACAACATCCTCACTATTATCTGCTTCATCATCTGCTTCATTACCATTCATTTCTTTTTCATTTTCAGGTTTAGACTTTTCCTTAGTTTCTGTTACTGTCTTACTTTCATGCCTCACTTTGTTTGCTCTTGCTTTTTGCATGAGGTCAAGATCATCGGGAATTGGATGGTTTTCCTTAATAACTTGAGGTCTGTACCTGCATGTAAGTTTACAGTCGTCGATTGAAATCACATTTAGCATTCTATTTGACCATGACCTTGAGACAATTTGTGGCTGAAGGACTTCTGTATCTATATGACCTTGACTTTGTGTTTCAAGGTCACTTACTTTGGAACTGTCTGTTTTATCTATTATAGTAATAGTTTCTGAGTCATTATCAGCTTTAGATGGCCCATTTAATTCACTGACTCCATTTTCTAGAAAATCAGGCTGCAGGTTGTTGACCTTTGTGCTTTTTTGTGACCGTTTTGTTGTGGCAGAATAAAGATCCTTCCTTTGGGCTGAATAGTGCATCTGAGAATCGATTAGATTATTGTTTACTGTATGAACATCTGTTCCAAAGAATCGTCTCCGTGGTGCTGATGGGTGTCTGCTGATAGCAGTTTCAGGTCGCTGACGTTGGGGGTAAATAGCTGATTTACTACGGCTGATCTGCGGTTTATCAACTTTCATATTGAATTTTGTGACATCAATTTTCATAAAACTGCCAGATTTAGGTCTACATCCTCTGTTAGGTCTATAATATCTATTGACTTGTCTAGTCCAGTATTCAATATGGGCCAGTTTTTTAACTGGTAAGAACGCCTGTCCATCTTTTGCAGAACTTAGAAGGTTTGCATGTTTACTGGCAAGTGCTGATAGCTGCTGAGCCTCGCTCCAGTCATGTAGTTGAGTATGGAAATTCAGGGACTTTTGGTTCATCCTCGCTCCTAGATAGGTATCAGAGGTGAGCACTGGATCTTGGTTCAGAAATTCCTTCATGATTTCTAGAGCTTCTGACTCCCTGATAATGGACAAATCTGTAATGAGATTGAGAGGGTATTAAGACATTTGTTCATGCTAATACTCTCAAAATATTTTTCTGACAATACATTTTTAAAAACCTTGTATTTCGCTATTTTGGTAAGGTTATTACTTGCAGTTTATGAAACTATTTAAAGAGTTCTATTTTTGAAGTCAAGATTATCTAAGAGTGTTTCAGTCCTTCCTGAAATCTTAAATAATCTTATCAGATCTTTACAAATTATATTATTCAGATCTGATTTGGAGATTTTTTTCTTTCCATTTTTATTATGCGAAATAGATTTTAATTGCAATACTAAATGCAGTGGTTGTGTCGATAAGTTGGCATTAACAAAATCAGGGTTATCATGTAAGCTGATGATAAAATGTTGTGTAACCTTCTTAATAAACCACAAACTGATCTTGATGAATGCGTATACCCTGTGACAACTCCGATTTGATAGACTTATAAAACTGCAGTCAGTTGGTATTAAATTCCTACATTTTAGTGGGCCAAGATTATTACCCATGATTAGAGTCCAATACATTATGTTTCTTAATCAATTATATCTGTATACTGTATATTGAATTTAGATAATATTTTGTTCATTTGAAAGGTTAAATGTCGATCATTTTGTCTTTTGGTCTCAGACTTTGTCTACAAAATATTGGGGGTACATGGTTTAATCTATGACTTTGAACTTTACAGTAATTATGCAGTCTCATGTAATTCACAGGGTTATAAATGATGTGTTCTAGATCTTGTAAATATTGTTTTAAAAAAAAAAATGTTGTTTTTTTCTTGAAAAGCTATGGTGATGGAAACAAAGAGGCAATATAACATGACCTGACTGAGACAAATTCTAGATTTTCCTGAAATGATTTATTTTGATAATTAAAAGGGACTCCACTCAGAGGTTTTTCGACTGTGACGACATGATGGGACTGAAAATATATTTTAAATATTAATGTATTATTAGATGTAGGTTTAAACAAATAACTTGTTTACAAATTTTCAGATAATTTCTCATTCCTTTCTTCCAAAATAAATTGTGGGAAAAAAAAGGTTATAAGTTGTAGTTTTTTTTTACCTCAGTGGAGTTCCTTTAACATTTTGAAGTCATATTTTGAGATGATAACAGATTAATGAAAAGATACAGTTTAACAGACGTATTTACACCAGCTTAAATCAGTTAAGGTGATCAACTTATTGGATGACTTTTTTTGTATAGATTTGCACTATTTACTCGATCTGCTTTTCATATACTTTCAGAATTAAGATATCAAAACTAATATATTCAAATGCATATCAATGAACTGTATTAATCACAGGCTATCTTATGGGAACGTCTGATTTTGCATGTAATCTGTATGCAAACAGTCAATGTAAAATGCTAATCTGTTTTTCTTACTTTTGATGTAATTAATTCTTCTCAAAGAGTTATATGTCTGGATTTCAGATTTTGTAAATAGATTAGAGCGCAAGACACATTTAATGCATGAAAAGATTTGATATGTGGATAAAATAAAATTTTCATGAAAGACGATATTGAAATTAATTGAAGCTGTCAATGACCTTAGATTAGTATGATATATATTTTGTAATATTATATATATTTTTTGTTATATTATCGCCCAAAATGGAAGAGCATAATATGCAGTCCATTTTTAGATAAGAAAGTAAAAAAAGAAACAATAATAGATTATTGAAGAGAAAATTTATGTTTCTGCCATTGCCAAATTTTTCATTTATTGTTATTATAATACAAAATGTTAGATTAAATTACATCGAAGAAAAGTTGGAATAGAATCTGCAACATTATTTTTTCTTTCAAAAGAGACAAAAAATATTCTTCAACCAAACTATCATGTAAAAACATGATACTTTGCTTTAAATGTACAATGTTGTTGCAGAGTTAAAGCCCTTTGCGTAGGATTTTAGCATTTTTAGCTCTCCATCCTAGCATTTTTTATGAAGCAATGATAAAAGTCCCAAGTGAAACATTGACCTCTGGCTGAATGTGACTTAATAGTCATTAGAATGCAATTGTGAACAGTACAAGAATCAATGCGGTACATAACAAGAAAATACATATAACTTTAGAGATTATAATAAGGAGCAAAATGCATTTAGGTTGTTTGTTTTTTTTGGAAATTCTTATACAAAATGTACACTTAAAGAAAATTATTACAGCATTGCAAAATCTGCATGTGACTTTCAAATTATAAAAGCAGCATGCAGTTATGATTTTTTATGTTTTTTTGTGTTTTTTTTTTAAATCTATGTCCTGAAAGAAAATCAGAAGCATTACAAACAGATAAAATTTTAATGTTGATAAAACATATTTTTAGCTGGTCTGAAATTTGGTTGAATTTTCTCATGTTTATTTAGAATGTTTAAATGTTTACCATCATGAGCTATGTCAGTTGACATGTTTGTAGTTTTATTGTAATGGTTCCTGGTCTTTTTGTCTTATGTCAATGATCCAACCTAGTAATCCTCGAGTACCAGCATTAACACAATGTTTACAGGCACAAAATCCTGTTTAATTTGTCACATATTATCCATTGTTGTTATATAATCGTCCAGGGGTAAAACAAATAATAAATTTACACACACATCCTAAGTTATTTGTCTTTAATTCTTTACCACATAATGAAAATATGAAGTGTCTTTTGCGTTACTTTTTGTTCAGTCTTGGTAAGAGAACTTTTTACCTCTAGGAGTATGTTTCTAAAATAAAACTTTAATCTTATCGTGTTTATTTCAATGTTAATCTGATAATCTTAAGATTATGAAAGTTCACAGTGTATTATATAAACCTTGTATGTGATTATGATCTAGCTAAATCATTCGATCGTGTTCGATTTTTTTGTCTGTAAGTTACTTCTGATTTTTAAACTTAAAGGACTAACAAGTCAACCTGTAGAGTCAGTCTTTGAGATCTTGAGTATTTTGAGCCTTTTTGCTTCTAAATGTTGTTCCATATTTTTGGGGGGTTATTTTTGGTACGGATGAGGGCTACTTTGATGGCACTTTTAATACCCTAGGTTAAGGGGTCCCTGGTAGTGAATTTAAAGAGCATTTTTTTTGTGGTCCAATTAAATAATTTCTATTTTTCTCACTACTTTTCTTTTGTAGATAAATTTTTTTCAATGTAAATTTTAGAAATGTAGGGGAAAAACTTGAAGTGGAATCAATTTTATTTTTTTTTAATCTGAAAAGTCTTCATAAAGACAGTGAAATTTTATATTGTTGTCCTTTTTAATTTAACAAAGAATTAACAAAGCATTAGTTATTAATATAAAAAAGTATTCAAATAATTGAATAATAAGTTTTTAAAATACTGAATAGTCAAGGAAACAAAGTCAGTAATATTTTTAGTGCATTTTGTTGCAGGTTTTATAAAAGTTTTTGATGAAGAAAAAAATCCATCATCATAAATACATCATAGATATTTAGAAAGAATAGATAAAATGGAGTTTTAAGTGGTCTATAACATAAAATGACGTTGTACACCTCCAAGATAGCACTTCAATTTTGACACATTATAATATCTCATCTTTTTGTTACAAATTCTATAGATGTTTAAGACTTCTAGATCAAAAGGATATAAAAGGAAAAATCTTTTCCATTCTTTACACAATACCCCGAAGATTGCTGTATTATCCATTAAGACTAGTTCATATAAAAAATTTAATTTTGAACAAATTTCAGCTTTCAGTTTTAATATAACTGTTGCATAGAAGTGCAGGAATGTCATTCAGCAGTTAAATCACTTTATTTGCACAAATAATAGAAAAACTGAATATGAAAAATTTCACATTAAATTGACCAAATTTTGCTGTAAACACGCCAGCAATGTTGCCATAGAGTTCATGGATAAATAAGGAATTTCAAAATGGAAAGTGAGAATCTAACTAAGTTTTATTGGTTTTATCCAAAAAAAATTAAGCCTGCTGGGCCTTTTCCAGCTATTTTGGGAAAAGGCCCAGACATAATTATAATTGGAATAATTACACAACAATTTGTAAAATTTGAGAATTTTTAAAATACTTGGAAGTCTACCTTATGCATGACTTTGAGTCTACAATTTTCATGTAATTTTGTTGTGATTAATGCTTCCAAGGGATGACACTTTATTTAGACATGTGAATTATCATATAACCTGCCACTAGACTTTTAAGAAACATTTATTCAATCAGTTCAGTTTTTCTTAAAGGTTATAATAGTTTGATTTTCTTGGTAGCTGTTGGGATTTTTTTTTTTGAAATTGGGAAAAAAGAGGCTATTTGGGATTTAGACTGGGTCCTTATTTCTTCCCATGGTGATGGGGTGAAAATGCCCTGGTATTAATAAGTCTATCAATTTGCCTGATTGCACATTTGTACATTTTGTAATTACATGTATGTATACTCTTAAATAATATCTTGCCATAAATCAAATTTAAATTCACAATATACTGTATTAAGGACTAACACTGTGGCATAATGGTAATACTGTTTAATTACTAATGCAGGGGTCGGGAGTTTGATCCCCTGCTAATCAAAACTTGAAATTTGAGCAACTCCTTTGGACGAGACTTAAGAAATTGTAGATCAAGATTGTGTTGTGGTGCTTTGCACCTTTCAGAGAACCAGTGATTTCTCCGAAAATTGAGCAACTCAAAAATAAAACAATTAAAAGTATTCTGAAGTGAGTGATGCTTATGGGTTTCCCTTGGTGAATATTATAAAATAATATAAACACATAAAGTCATGCTAATAGGAAAATATTTTTCAAAATTTGTTACCTACAGATGATTCAAATAGAATTACAAAATTATAAAGTTACATTTGTTAGAGATAGGAAAGATTCTGGTTCAGAATCAGTATTAGAATAAGTCTTATCAAAGAACAATTTAAAAAATAATCAAACTAAATCTGATCGAAAAACCTTAGATACAAGTGTAGAGCTAAACCAACTGGCACTATCAAGCAGTCTTTCTAAGCTCTATCCTATATATTGTGTATCCATAAACTTGGTAATTAATGCACTGTTTGAAAATGGAAGTAAGACAAGTTCATATAGGAAATTTTACAAGTTCTGACTATATAAAGAGATTATTACCCAGTATTACTCCGTGTTATGCCTATATAATCAAATAATTTTGGGACTGTTGTTTTAAAAAGAGCAAGTGTTGAGCATGTCTCTAAAATGTAGTAATGAGTTTAAGGATAATGCCAGTCTTTATAAGTAATAGAAATCTCAAGTCTTTTAAACGGGGACAGTTAACCGTTGTGCAACCAGTTCCATCTGATGATGGTCTGTACTGCTACAGTTGGCTATTCATTTGGTATTTAAAATTAACCCTAAAGATTATGAATGGTTTTTACCAGATTGAAAGATGGACAAGTCGATTTTAGAAATTAAGCACAGTAAGGGGTTATTTCATAATACATGTACAATGAGGATTTTTTTTATGTATTTGTATGATCTTTGGAAAATAAACAGAAGCTAATAAATGTGAAATACATTTATGCATGTTTTCATCATTATATTTGCTTATCTTAAGTGTAAAATATCGCATTGAAATGGAATATCTGTCGAGAAGAGGGACATTGTTTGTAGAGATTTGTCAAGTGCTATGAAAAGGGTGTCTATTTCACCGTAATGATATACTTATATATCATAAATCTAAACGTTGAATACTGGCATGTCATACTGGTTTTATTGAATGTAATAAGTCAATTTCTATAATTTCCAATGCTCATCTTATTCAATATATTATGTGTATGAAAATTTTTCGTTTTTAAATATGCATTTTGAATAGTTATGTAAGTTGAGCTAGTATAATTGGCAGATATGTTTTATAAGAAATACATGTTTTAAAACATATCCTTGTATTTGATAAATACTGGTAATCATCACATTTTTAGTCTCTATGATATTGAATTATGATATTTTCGTAATATTTTTGATCTTAATATAAATGAACACTGTATAAATAGTTGCTGTTCATATTTTGTCGGTAAGTTTGTATTTCAAAGTAAAAAATAAATCTAAAAATATTAAAACAACATTTCAATGTCATTCCTATATATATTAAATATTGGGTTTTAAGATTGATCTATATGGAAAGTACAAATACATATCATCATGTAATGTACAAAATACCCAAATAAATATCAAAATAAATTAATTTCATAATCTTTTATATCATCTAGCTGAGTATGAAAATATATTATTAAGAAGCAAAATGTGTATTAAAGTACCTTTTTTTGTTAAAAAAAAATTCTTACCTTATAAAGTCAATAATCTCTTGTTTGTGATTAAAATAATCCATTTTTAAAATTTATTTATAACTAAACTTTTATTTAATTATTATATTAGCGTTTTTATTATTCACTTAAACTATCAAATTTCACTTAATAATTAATTCATGTTTCACTTTTCTTGTTATTGACAAAAATAATTTTTCAGATCGCAGTACAATTTATTCTGATTGGTTAAGTTCAAGCGCTAGTTTTAAAATAAAAGTAAAAGTTTTTTTTTTCAATATCATGAAATAATCGCCCTGTGTCAAACTGTATCAGTCGAATGTACACAAATGTTAGTGTGATGATCAGTTAAATAAACGGCGATCATCTAGCTATGAGAGGTCTATCAACGTGATTACGTAGTGTACATAATCGTATCAATAGACAGTTACGTTTGTACCACACAAATCATTAATAATGCCATTGATATGGCATGCCTGGGAAATGGACTTATCAAGAAGCATTTTGGCATGCAATATTAAAATAAGATCTGATATAAGATCTGATCGTATTGACAGGTCATATTGCTATTATAGACATGTGTTAAACTCCTCCTGATGTCAGATTTACATTCATCGAAGATGTGTTTTTTTTTTTTAGAAAGTAAAAAAAATATATATATATTTTAGGGACGGCAATAGAAATAAGTGTTACTTAAAAGGGTAATACCCTTGTTTGTGTTATCCCAGGTGTTTGTGTGCATGTCATGGTTTTTGTGCTCATATGTATGTGTTCAGTTACTCCATACAACATGCCAAAATAAATCTTATCTTTTATTTTATGCATATTTCTGATACTGACCGGATCAGGATCATTTTGCTAATAATTTCTAGTTTTTTTTATTATTTCTGAATTTTTTAATGGACTAATGTCTTAAAATGTTTAGAAATTAGATTTGAAAAAACGGCTTTATTTGTAGACAGTTATATTGGGAATGATGATTTTCTAAGACGAGTTTTGTTGCTTCGTGAAAAAAAACATGTCTTCAAGACTTGTATTATTAAATAAAATGTAAAATATATGCGCTTCTGTCGTAATGTAAAAAGTTTCGAGAGGAAAAGGAATGCAAAATTATATGAAGCATTCTCTTTGTGCTTAGCAACACTTTCAATACCTTTTGTTGGAAGAATTGTTATTGATGGATGTTCTGTTATACACTCTTACATTAGGGAGACTAGATATGTTAGGGATTTCATGGAGTAAATTGTACAGAATATTTCTTAATCTCAAAACCTTTGTTGTTATAGTAGAGCAAGGGTAGCCAGTGCACTTTAGTCTGTCTGATCAGCTTTTAAATTGTCAAATTTATGGCATTCCCTATATAATCAATTATGGACTTCATAATGGATGTTGGACAGACATGTCAATTTGAGAAATCTGGCAGGTTATGGTTGACCATTATGTATCATATTTATTGAGAGAGGCATGATAAGTCAGACAGTTACATTTTTTGCTTGTAAGAAGCTATTTTGACAATGCTGTTATTTAGAAATTTTGGTGTAAGCTGTGTCGGGCCAATTATGAGGGTTGTCCCAAAGGTTCAGATCTTAAAAACTCACCAAATAATACAATGAAAATGTTAAAAAAAAAGCTTCAGGGAAGTTCAATATCTATACATACGACAGTTTTTAAAATTTTACAGGACTAGTTATTTTCCACTGCAGAAAATTGACATTTCTTTACCATCAGTTAAGGATTTAGACTTAAACAGGCGAAAGCCTGTGTTACATATAAGACAGATAGGGATTAGTAAGTTCTTCTCATAGAATATTGGCAGACACTCTTAGACGGTTCTGGCACAGTGGGTGTCTGTTATTGATAAGGAAGAAATGGATAAAATTGTAGACCTCATGTAGAATAATATTAAATCAGGTTGACATCTAAATGACATTGTGACTTAAAATTGCACTGCTACCTTTGTATATAGCATACTAAGTTTGTAATCCAAATAATAAAATGTTTGAATTTTTGCATGCAAAGTGGGCGTATAGCAAATTTACATATGTACAGATTTGAAAAATGCTATGACATACTATATGATTATATTTTATGGAATTATTGTGCAAAACTTTTTCAACAGACTATGGACATTACAGATTAAGTGGCTTACACTGATCTTTAAACACTTGGTTTCAATATTTGTATATAACATATTGTATTTAATGGCTTATGCCTATCTATAACACTTCATTTCAATATTTTTATTAGCATTTTCGGCTCACTTGATTTTCAAAAAGACAAAATCTCTAGCAGAAATTCATACAGTTCAGTTATATATATAAAAAAGGAAAGAAACCTGAAAAGTAAATAAACTGAAAGTGCTTTGCTTTAGTGTATTCTTAGATTTTAATCAATCTAATTAGAAATGTAAATCTTTGTATTTGATTTTTGTTAAATTTAACATGTTAAATTATACATGTAATATATATAAATAACGAAAATCTAGAAAATATCTCACCTAATAACATGAAATTTATGATCCGAATATACTTTAGTATATATAATTATGAACAAAATGATAATTTGACCTCCCGGTATGAAATATGAAACCTATGAATTGTATAGAAATAACAGAAGATTCACACTTAACTGACCTGCATGGTGATTGATATGAATTAAAGGTTATATACTAGTTTTGAAAAGTGAACTACCATAATATAATGACTGTGTTTTTTTTTTCCTGCGAGTTTTTGTTCTTATTACTACTTAAATCACAAGGCTCGAGGTCACAAATTAGTGGTTACTGGCATTTAAATATGTTATATAATCCTAAACAATGAAAAATGAAACTAAAATGACGTGTTTATATTTTTGTGTTTTATTTTACTGGGTTTTTTTTCAGTTTTTGTTTGTTTGGTGGCTCAGACTCAGCACCGATTTGTGTAAATATTCAGTCATATACCTGTTACCACCCAACTGTTTAACCCTTACCACCCTTGATCTTAAATAGACTTGTCTTTCAATCTGGACAATGCCATTAAATATCAAAGATAGTACTTACTGAATAGCAAACAGTGCAGACCATTATCAGATCGCATGTATGTGCTGGCTAATATATCAACCTTAATGTTTAAAAGGACATAATGATGATTTTTGCTTAGTGTAATCATACTATTTATAATTATTTGTATCTAAGTTGCCTCAAAACTTGTCACTGCAATATAAAGACTCTCATCGTGAAGGCAATAAGTAATTTAATTAAGTTGGAGTAGAAAGGCAGTGAAATGGCTTAGCCGAACCACTGGTCCACTGCACTGCATTGAAATGATTGCTTAATGTATAAATGTATTATAATTTTTGGCACTCTATTAGAATGGGTCCATAGGCCAGTTGTAATTAAGTTGCTTGACTACAAATTCAGACATTTGCTAGTTTGAATTATCCACTTGATTGAAAATTGTATTTTATTTTTCAAGGAATTTCATTTTCATATTTTCCATATCAGAGTTTTGCACTGCATTTATTTTAAAATATGTTTCATACAAATGTCTCCATGTAAATTACAGTTCCCATTTGGTCCTATTATAAAGAGAAACCAAAATATGAGTGTAATCTTGTTCTCAAGATTGGTTTAAGGAGCCACTTAAGAAGTAATGCATGTTTTTCTACACACTAGTTGAATTTATTTCCCTTTAATAAGATGATCGAAATAGAAAACAGTAGGAGAACAGAACTTGTTACATATGACTTTATCTTACATACTTTATGAAATTGTTTGAACAGCATAACATACAATGTTGGCTTTTGGTCCATTGGTACTTCTTTTTTAATATCCAGGCCACCCATCTTACAGGTGTGGCCAATTCTTAATGCAAAATGAGCATATAATGCAGGGTTACCCTGCATTATAGGGCGACAATCTTGTTAATCTTAATGTGATTTTGGCTACAAAACTGTGACACATTTATTAATCCACTTAAGATCAAAGAGAAATGTCAGGGAAAGTTTATTGGAACACAATTTGTTCAATTAATTCTTTAATGTTATCAAAGTTTAATGGGAACATTGACTTCTGATATAATAATCACATTGTTACATGTTTTCTCCTTTATTTGAATGACTGAAGTCTACCGCTTTTGTGAAAACTGGTTTAATCTAGTGCAGCAATGTCTTTTTTTTTTTAAATTAAAGTGTTTATGGGTTTGTGAATGCAACTAGAAACTTTTTTTAGAGTCTGATGCAGTTTTGAATTAAAACGAACAAGTTGCATTATTGATTGATGATTAATTGATATGGAGAATTTGTACTTATTAATAAGCATCGTTTCAAAATAATTAAATTTGAAAACAATATATAAAAGATTTCCTACCTTGTTTTTATGTATTTAGCTGTGATTTGAATCAACAATGCTCACAATTGAAAAATGCATCTATATATAATTAGGATCCCTTTAGCTTTTTGTTCCCTGAGCTAGTTTTGTAGCATTGGAGATTTGTTGTCAATGTATAGTCTAATCTCATCAATTACTGTATAAGATTGTCAGTTACTGTTTCCTTCAGCAATTACTGTTTCCTTCATCAATATACATTAATCAATTTCTTTCCTTCATCACATACTGTGTCCTTCATCTGTTACCTTCATCAATATACGATTCCTTCAATTCCATCAACTTGCACTTCCATTTCTTTTATACATTCGAGCTACTATTTACTTCATAATTACACTAAGTCTGCTATATCCTCTATTACTGTTATGTACCAGGAAATAAACTGTCAATGTAATTATCAAGTTATTTTGATTGTATTATTAGAAATTGATTTGTTTAAGCATCATAAACAGTAGGTTATTCAATTCTTGTTTACAAGTTTTACATTTTATCCACACTAAGCAACACGTAACATAAAAATCTAATTTGTAGTTTTGAAAATCCAGGGGACAATGTATTTAATCTGTTAATCCATATATTGTCTTCCATTATAAATATACATTGTTCTATCACCTGTATACAATGGATGTTAAATCAAGATTTTGTCAGTTTTTTTATCTTTCATGGGTACCCTGTATATAAACCCTATCAGATTATCCTAGTGTACGTTTGTGTACAAAACTGCGGCAAAAATCATTTACCCAATATTTTCCAAAGCCAGCTGTGAAATTTCATTGTATATGTTCAATTTATGATTAAAGGTAATCACTTTAACTGTGGTATTTTGGTATTTATATATTGAACACTTTACAAGTCACTTTATGCACTTTGACCTTAAGGTCACGGGTATTTGAATGGTTTTCCGTTTATATAATTTGTTTAATATTGGTATTTGCAAAACACTGGTTTTTGTGAAAGCAAATTGGTGGTGTTTAAAGAAATAGGTAAACAAGATTACAAAAGAACACAGTATATAACTTAATGATAGGAAATTAGAAATTTTTGTATAAAGGAATGTGTAAACAAAAGGTTCTTTCTTATAATAATTATTATAGAAAATTACATGGACCATAATACTTTTCTATCTATTAAAGAATTTTAAAGTGAAGTTTATATGATTTATTTGTTATAATGTTTGGAAGTAAAGATCAAATAATACATATGGTATATTCTATGTTATAAACTTGGTTATTTAGAATGACAGGTTAGGAGGGGGGAGTTATTAAGTTGGATTTAGTTTGAATTCCTTTTGTGGCTGAGGGGTTGCCTTTACAGGTTGAAGCATCAAAATAGCAGCCACCATTTAACCCTGGGAGATCATCTTTCCTCTTTCTGCACCATATGTCCTAAACTGTCTTGGTGTTCCGTAAAACCATACAAAACAAATAAACAAACTTGCTGGAATCGAAAAATAATTGTTTTCCACCAATATACTTCCAGGAAAGTCTGCACATCCATAAAGTTTGACCAGCTGGCTCTATACTGCCTTTGTAATGATTTGAACACCCACAAAACATATCCGTTTTTGATATATGTCAGTTAAGTTTAGAATTTAATTTTGTTTTTACCATTAGTGAGGCAGATAATCATTAAATTGTATTAGCTTACTTCAGTTTGATATGATTTATTATTTGTTTACCTTCATATTTACACATTAAATGTTCAAATACAGCCAAAATTCAGTGACAGACTGATTACATACAAAACTGAGTAATCTTAAACCATATAGTGATTTTAAAAATGCAATTTTGGTATAAAATAAATAATTTACCTTGAAAAGGGCATTAAAATACCAATATAGTTAAAAGCCTTTTTCATATTATAATAAAAATATTTGAATTTTCAGGTAGTTAAGTGCAGAATACAACATCACCTTAGGCAAATATTTTTACTCTGGCTTCTTTTGTAAAGAAATGAAATTTCATGGGAAATATAAACATTTTTTTATTTGTAAAGAAAATAAAATTATAATTATAAATTGTTTGTGCAAATGTGAAATTATTTTAAAGTGCTTGCAGAAGTTTATTTTCAAAGTTGATATTTGTTATTTCACCCCACAATATAAGCATTTAGCAGGAGCATTACATTTAAAGTTTCTATAGTTGTGTCCATTTGTACTAGTATGCCACTGATAGATTTTCATCATACATGTATCATAAAGTATTTTAGTCCACAGATATCTGGGTATAGACATATTGTATAGAAATCATAAAATTACACCCTTAAAGAATAAGACAATAGAATGTTCATATTTTCTGTCTTGATATAATCCCATATCCAGATGAGTATCTAAATTAATTTGCCCATCTTTCAATCTGGCTAAAAGTCATTTTTAAAGTAAAATTTTAAAATATTATAAGTACTGAATCAATATCGAACAGTGACAACCGTGATCAGCTGGCTGAGTTTGGACTGCACTGGTTGCATGTGTAGTATCAGTTGCCACCAGCAAGCTAAGGGTTCAAGCATTGCATGTTAAATAATCCATCCTGAAATCTTGTCATTTTCTCCAAACTTCCTTCAAAACTTAGTTATGTTTTATAATTTCAGTTTGTGCGTTTCTATGGTATTCTTCTACCAGCATTCAGTGTGGCTGGACTGTTGATGGCACTGGTGTACCAGATGAAAACATTAAGTAAAGGTAATAGCTGAAGAGTCAAAATGTGTTATTGGTAAATCAGTTTGTAATCTTTGCTTATTGTCAGCACATCCATCCATAAGCGAGTAATCCATTACCTTAGCTTCCATCTCATGAACCGTCACTTATCAATTTTTAGGATATCTTGATTAAATCTTAAAAAGCTCAGAAAGTATTGAATGTTTCAAATTTAGACTTCATAGATTAGCAAATCTAATCGAGGAGAAGTGCACTGTCCAAGAACTATAACTGTCTTTTGCATAATTTTGGAGTTATCGCCACTCGTAATTTTTCATTTGTGTAAAGCATATCTGTAAGTAAAAATTATTATGAAACTTCATATTAACCTATTGACAAGGCGGCTTGTCAAGGGTATCTTAGTCAGGATAGTGGCAGCTGTCCTTATTCAGTCATCTTTCCTCTTTCTGTGCCATATGTCTTAAACTGTGCTGGTGTTCCGTCAACTGTATTCAGTCAACTGTATAGAGCCTGGTCAGACTAAACAGATATGCAGGTTGGCCTGGCTTTAAACTGGTGTTCACTTTCAGATCCAATTCTAAGGGTAAAGTTTTGGCTAAGACTTGTAATATGATGATAAGTATTGATGATATTAATAAAGACAGTATTATAGTATAAAGAGTCATAAACAAGTGATGAATATTTTAATTTAAACATCAACTTTTTAACAATATCTTTAATAGATCTTTCACTGATATGTTAATATAGTTATGTTTAAAAAAATATTGTATTCTAATGGTCATTTCTCTCTCACTGCTGATTTACAAATCATGTTGGATTAGTAGTCAGTCACTTGTAGTGAAATTGGTAGTTTGTACTGGTTAGTTATCCTGGAAAGCCTGATGGATGGACCGGCCACTAAAATATTACCGAAAATGTGTTAAAATCAGCAAAAAAGGATCAAATATAATTGTACATTCTACTACAATATATCATAATCGTAACCTGACTTTGATATTTTCAGATGGAGTATGTCCCAGTGTACTAGACTCACTATGGCAGACAAAACCTTACCTCGTTGTACCATTTGCTTTGATCACACAGGCAATATTACAGTAAGTTGTATTATTATGTGTGTTCTGTATGTAGAAAAAAACTTGTGACAAAAAAATTGTAGGTAATAAATGTAAAATTGACCTATGAAGCTGCATGAAGTTATGTAGTATTTCAGGTCATACAAGCACAACTGACTTGAGGTATCTAGCAAAAACACCATCCTGTTTGTAGGGTAAGGTCAATAAGTCAAGGTCACTCACTAATGTTAGATTTATATACTTCTCTTTGTACAGCCTTTATTCATATGTCCTTTTTCTAAAAAACATTTCTCCATGTGTATAATACATGTATAATTATGTTGTTACTTTGCGATTATACTTTGGTAGCTCTGATGCTAGATTTATTGACTTCTGGTTATACAGTGATTATTCATTTGTCCCTTTTCTAAAATATTTGGTCTATGTGTATACATGTATGATATTATGTAGTTACTTTGCATATCGAAAGTTCCAGTCAGTGATTTCACTTGGGTTGAAAGTTAAAAAAAAATATTTGTCTTTATAGATTCCTCATAGTTAATGAGTCAGAATGGCATAGTTAGCATCTAATTATTCTATGCAAATTTTGTAGACATGTATAAGTTAAAAGGTGCTCACCAACTATTGATGGTGTTTATTTCTTCTCTTCATTTTAACAATAAAAACTATACATGTTGAGTATACTTTTGAAGTAGAAAGTCAGTGTCAAACCTTAAACCACATTTTTACATTTCAAACCTACTGTAGAAAGTAGAACAAAAAGACTTGACATACTAAAGTTGTGTCCTATTTCCATGTTACTCGATTTACAGTTGTTTACTGAATGCTGCCTGATTGTAAAGTTTGTTAATCCTGGGTAAATACAACACTGAGGAATTTAGTAATAAAAATGATAAATATATATATTTATGATTTAGATAATCTATGTTTAATAAAGCTTTCCCCTGGTCAATGTAAACAGTAGATTTAATAGTTTACTAAACATGGTAAACAAAAGCATGGCACTGGTTTAAATGAAATAGTTTTTGCTGAGATTTGTTGCTCAACATTTAGTTTAGTTTGAGTTTTTTTTTTAATAAAATGTATTTGATCACTAGATTTATTAAGATTATAGTTTGTTTGATATCAAAAAATATGCTGAGGGATAATCAAAAGTTGATCAACAACAGTTTTCTTGTTTAAATGCATCAGATTCTTTTTAAGACATTTAGACAGATTATAAAATAGCTTTAGAAAGATTATAAAATAGCTTCTTTTTTTCTTAGTGTATTTAATAATTTAGTGAAACTGCTCTGACATTTTAATGACCAATCAGTCAACCTGCAAACATTTAATTGACTGAAACCCTTATGTCTTTCATCTGTTCATCTAAGTGGGCCTGGCAGGTAGAGTTCACCAAGGTGCATGCATCGTTGAATTTTGCAGACTGTAGATAAAAGAATTTCCATGTTATGTCATTTATGAAGTTTAGTGACAGACGAACAGAGCAAAAAACAATATGCACTTCCTTACCTATCAATCCAGGGTCATAAAAGTCTTAAATTTTACTTCTAACAGTATGATAGAGTCTTGTCTGACCTTACAGATTTGCAGGCTTGTCCAACTAATGGCATAGGTTTGTTAATATCAAAACTAGCACTCAATAGCTAAGTTTACTTAATATAGTCATCAACTTGCATCTCGTGTCTTAAGTCTCACCAAAATATCGAAAGTTTATTGGCCTTATGCTTGCCATACCAGGCTTAGTGTGGAAACCATATAAGTTATGTACAAGTTGTAACATTTATTGTATAGCACCATATGTATAGCACCAGCTCAATTTGTAGAATGTTGAACTGTGAACTGACACAGGTTTGAATGCCAGACAGTGTAGGTCACTTTCATTGTAATTGATTATCAAACCGTTTCTACAGTCATTCGCACTGTACTTCGGCTCTGGCATGTTCTTAAAGTAACTACAATGTAGTAGTTTTCTTGCGAACATGAGTGCATCTAGTACTGGAAATCTGCTTGTAAGCCTCTCAAGAATGATGTGATAGCTAAACTGTGCTCAGGGGAATTCAAAGTGGCTTATTCTCATGATCTGGAGGGTAAACTACAAAATCCCCCACATTCATTGTACTGCATATAGATGTTAAACATTTGAAAACATTCCCTTTATTTATTTGCTTCAGTGATTTAGTTTTTATTATTGTGTTGTGTTTATTAGATATAGAAATTGAAGCAGTTGTGATAAAAAAGATCAGAAAACCTGCATTGTGCGCTAATACTTGACACCTGACTGGTCTTAAATCATGTGATAATCCATGTTTGAGTTGTTTACGGGCTTCGAGGGCTCTTAGCAACTTGTATAGCCCTCCTAAACTCTCTGATAAATGTGTATTAAGATCGCTGAAGTCTTTACTACTGTATACAAACTCTTGAACGAAAGATTTACTGTCCAAACATGCAGCTAAATATTACTTGATATGTCTTTAAAAGATACGATCTGACAGATTATCAGTGGTTTTATCTGTGGAGGATACAAATATATCTCTGCCATGTAAACCACTTTAATATTGTCGCACATATCTTATGGAAATAGGATTTCTTATGCTCTTTTTTTTTCCACAAAGATTTGTTAATTGGTATCTAATTTCTAAAAAGTAAACAAACATTACACTTGTTAAGAGCCAAATCAAGGGTATGTAATTGATCTGTTGATGGAATTCTGAAGTAAATTGCAAAGTAATTGGTCCTTGTCCATTTTGAAGGGTTTTCTGTTAGGAACAAGGGAACTGTTATCAAATTTGTTCATTTGGTGTTTCCTGGTCACAACAGTTTAGGCTGTTATCTAATTTTGTGAACTGTTTTTATCAATATCAGTTGTAGAAAACAAATTTATCTAACATTTTGGGAGTGCTAAATATAGTGAAATCTATGTTATATTTCTCCTTAAGTGCTATCTTTCAAGTGAAATAATTTCTGCTTTTAGTCAGTTTAGGGAAGAATAGATTATGTACCTGAAAAAAAGTTAGACCTGGTGTAGATTTTGCTTAAAAAATTTCAATTATCCTTGGACGCTGTAGATAGAAACAAGATAACTTAGTTTTTTAACATTTTAAGTTTGTAAATTTGTTGAATGTGTCACAGGAACAATAATAACAACAAAAATGAAAATGTAACATGAATGAACTGTACATTTCAGGATAAAAGTGGTAGAGAAACAGTTGTCCAGCTTGTCCATACCAACACCTGATATAGTAACCCTCGACAAACAGGGGATATCCTTTAAAGGGGCACAACTTCTCATGTACTTGATAGCTCTTGCTGTAACAACATTCCAGGCTGTAGTTGTCTACCTTGTTTTACAATTCAACAGCAGACTGTTGGGTCTTATATTTGGATGGTAAAATACACATTATCTTTGTATCATTTATATAGTATGCTATGAGATGTCTATATGAGCCGCGTCATGCATCCGCGCTGTCTGATCAGGATCCATGCTGTTCGCTTACAAACCCTATAACACGTAGAGAAACTGATAGCGAACAGCATGGATCCTGATCAGACTGGGCGGATGCGCAGGCTGGTCTGGATCCATGCTGGTCGCAAACCCATTATGTTGGTTTTGTCATGACGTGGCTCATAATTATATACTACACATTATTCAATATTCAACTTTTTCAAGGTCTGGACATCATCAAACAGTATAATAATTTATAATTCATTGAGAGATATCTATAAGGGAAGTAACAACGTTTAAATAAACTACAGGTTTTTGCATGGATTGTGTACCTTTTATTACATTATATGGTACACAATCTGCTAAGGTTCACAGACAATTCAAGTCTAACAGGATATGTTTAAATTCAATACCTTTGTTTAAATTCAATACCTTTATATCATTCACAGATTAGAAATGTTTTGAAAAACATAGAAGAACATCTATATAAAAAATATGTATTATAGAGTTATACATGATTAAAGTTTTGATGAATTATAAGCCATGTAAAGAAATCAATTCTTGTAATTTTATAATATCTCATGGATTTGTTTATAAACAGATATGGTTATACATTGTTTAATCAATTATTATAAAAAAATGGCATGTTATATAACCCAGTATGAAATGTACTAAGCTTTTATAACATGAGTTATAAAGCAAAAATGGTCATTTAAACAAGGTCATATAACCTGTCAAAGGTTTTATGAACAATTTTAAAATGCTTTTGAGGAAAAGTTAAAAAAAAAGGGAATTATATGCAGATGGGATATAAATTATATAAACAACAATTAGAATCAATGTTACAAAATGTATACCTTATGTTAATTTTTTTTTCCAGCATATAACCATAACAAGGTATTATAAAGATGTATTTTACTATTACAGGTTACCATCATCTGTGGTTAAACTAGGAAACATTCTGGCTGTAGTTATATGTCTAGTATCAGTATGGCTGTCGGCTACAGTGTGTGGGGCTATTGGCATTTTTACCTGTCATATCCTAGGCTTTATACTGGTCAGTTGATTTATTATCTATAACTTGTAAATAGTAACTTTGTGCAACTCCTTATCAGGTTTTACATAATGATACACAGTTATAGTTATAGTAAGTTCAGTTATCATTTAGTACTTTTATCTCTTTCATGACAGCAAATTTAAGAAATAATCAAATCTTTGTGTAATGTAGGCAATTAACCCATGGTCGAGTGGTGTCCTTCTCCAGTAAGCGGGAAAGCAATTATAAATCTTAATGATGTTGATGCAGCTAAAATCTTAATTATTCAAAGAAATGAAATGTCAACTGTTATAAATTTTAGTGTGAGTCTTATATTGCAGGTGCTGTTCATACACAGTCATATGACATGTTAGAAATCTTAGTAAATTTATAATTTGGAACAGTTCCTTTATTTCAGTAAAAATTAATGTTCCTTCATATATTAAACACGTTAAAAGCTTTTTTATATAGAGATTTTATAAACTTCACAATTATCCAATGAAAAGATATGTTTCAATCATTCATTTTGATAAAAGAAGTTACAAACTATTTTTTGGTAGATAAGTATTTATGACATAATGTAAATGTACAAAATTAATTTCAGCTTTTGAAGCTATGTTATCAATCTCGGCAGTCCAAGGATCCAGGGACACGGTCACAGTATCATTTCTATCAGACAATATTTATGATCTGGATGTGGTTACTAATCCTCAACTCTCCGTCTCTTGTAGTTCTAGGAAAATCTATACAGTATGTGAAATATTTTTCTTTATTGATACATAATAATCTCGAAATAGTTAAAAAAGAAATAATTAGTCTATGTCTTCGAATCTGGCCAGTATGGTTGCTAGATTTTTATATAATTTGTAATATTTTATAATCGTATATAAACATATTTTTGATCTGTATTCAGATCTAAGTTTGCCATATAAAAGTGCTGTGTATATACATTATAATATACATCATATCATCACCATTGCATTATGTGAACCTTGTCATGTTTGGTGTTAGTACATGTGTCCTTGCATGCGTCAGTCTTTCCGGATTATGCTTGTCTGGTTCATAACTCTGTCATTAGCTGGAAGAATTTCAAATAACTTAGCACAAATGTTCACAATAATGAGACAGTGTGTTACTTGCTAGAACAGTGTGACTAGGTCAAGGTCATACTTTAAGGTCAAATACAAAAAAACATGGTCTTAGACAGCTTGTCTGCACCATAACTCTATCACTAGCTGGTAGAATTTTCAAATAACCTGGCACAAATGTTCAACACGTCGCGCGCAAGATCCATTTGACTAGGTCAAAGCTAAAGGTCATACATTGTACCTCAAGATCAGATGTGACAACAGGCTCGACATGTTGCTTTTGTGCATCTAGTTTACATTAGCAGCTGCAAGATATTTAGTGACCTGATAAAAATACTTTTTTCTTTTCAGATTAACAAAGGTTGTGCCATTATTTAACAGTGATCCTAGTAGAATAGTTGGTACCATAGCAACTGTAGCATTCCTATGTTTACTTGTGTGTGATAGTCCACTCTCAGGCAGGTAGGTCATATCATGTGCTGATTTTTATTTTGTAAGGATATTTACCAATTCTTAATAATCATGTTATGGACAACAACAATTATTTTCTGTAACACTTTTTTCAATCTTATATTACAACATCTAGCTTAACTTTACAAAATCAGGGTACATGCTTCTTTTTAAATACCTAAATTTAAAATGTGTACCATCAGTACTCTGTAGTAAGATTTGGAAGAGAAACATTGCATTCCTTTAATGGAGCTCTGAATAAGTCCAAAACCTTGAAAACAATTCGAAAACTTACAAAGATTAACTGGGACACTAAATACAGAAAAACATGAAAAAGATATTAAAGAAATATACTGAAAATCAAATAGAAACTTAATATTTAGTGCAATTCTTAGTCTGATTTGAGCTAAAAATGTTAGAAGGCTTTCCATTTTAAAGTCATTTTGCATTAAAAAAAATGATTACAATGGAAAAACTGACGGAGCAAATGATCTGAAAGTTAACACACTAGGTATTGGTATAGATCTACATCAAATGGTAAAAAAGTCTCGGATCAAAATAGTTCCATTCCCATCCTGTCAAAGCAACCATAGTGGTAGTTTCTTTGAATTCTAATCAAGAAAAATAGATATAGTTGTATCAATTGTAGTCAGTGATTTTTTTCCGGTAGGTATGTGCCAAGGCTTTATGTCTTCCAATGTGCAATTATTACTTGTAATCAATTTCTATTTTCAGGTCATCTCTGAATTTTATGTCACAGTTTATTCATATAATGGTAACACAGATGTTAGTGTTTGGTATGGTAATGTTATACAGAATATCCTACGTAATTGTTGGCTCACTGGTGCTCGTAGCTCTTACACAAGTTGTGGGCAAGTTCCGGTCTAAATCTGCTCCTAGACCTAAAACTGAGTGATTATACATGAACTAAGTGATTGTTCTACATGTACTTGTATGAATTGAGTTTTTATACATGTACTTGTATGAACTGTGTGATTGTTTTACATGTACTTGTACGAATTGAGTTTTTATACATGTACTTGTATGAAATTAGTGATTATACATGTACTTGTATGAAATTAGTGATTATACATGTACTTGTTTGTACTAAGTTATTATGGAGGTACTTGTATGAACTGAGTGATTCTACATGAACTTGTATGAACTGAGCAATTATACATGTACTTGTATGGACTGAGTACTTGTATGAACTGTGTGATTGTACTTGTATGAGCTTAGTGATTATACATGTACTTGTATGAATCGAGTGATAGTTTTACATGTACTTGTATGAACTGAGTGATTAAACATGTACTTGTATGGAGCAAGAGCCACATGAAACACTGTGAAAGAATATTTTATCACTATGCAAATGTTGTTGGAATTGGACCAAACACAAACGTATTAGGAACATTTCCGGAAAGATATTCTAAAATGGCAGTATGTTTATTAAGTGCAATTTTTGGTTTATGTAAAATGTATGAAATCAACCTTTTTAAAAAAAACACATGTCACAGCATTAAGATTATTAGTTGTATAAAATTATGTTAGTTTATTGTATTTAAATGGAGTGGGTTATATCACATACATTCACTTTGTCATTGTTTTACATGTTATTGTTTGTATTCTTTCCTGTTAATTATAGAACGGACATGACACGTTTTATAAGATTTGTGTTTCATTGAAATTATTTTAATGGGCCCAGACTGGTGAAATTTTTCCTTGAAAAACAATGTTTGTTTGATATTTTTTTTATGAGATTTTTGTAGACAATGTTAAGAATGTTTATACTAAAAAAGAAAATTAGTTTGCTGTAACAAATGGCAGTTTTGTATCTGCACAAGTCATATGAGACATATAAGGACAACTTGAAATACATACATGAAATAATATGTGCATTATTAAATAAAGAGGTATAAGTTAGATATATACTGGTTTTCAGGCTTAATGTACAACACCAGCACAGGTTGTTAACTCCCCTACTAAAAAGTATACATAGTATACTAAAGGGCAGACTATAAAAACAGTCAATAGTCTGCCATCCATCCCCAGCATTTTGAGGTTGTTTACTCTCTAGAGGTTACGGTTTTAATTAGATTATTATGAAGCTTTGCCAGAATGTTTGACTCATTCAAAGCTTGGATACACCTGAACTTGCATAATCTGGAGCAAAAAAAAAAACTAGGTCACCATGTCAGACCAGTTGAAAACCTTGTTAATATTCTACAGACCACATTTTTCATGAAGTCTTGAATGAGACATGCTTAGAATGCCTGGCTTTGAAATTTCCAGGTTAAGATTGAATATGGGTTTTCTAGGTCTAAAATGAGGTAAACCAATCAAACCTCAGAAAAACCTTGATTGATCTTTATCAAAATTTCCACAAAAAAAACCTTGTTGACATTTAAGTCATATTATTAATCGATCTTTATCAAAATTTGTCAAAAAGTTTTTTTCATTGATATATGTTGGACAAGTTTGAACAATGGTTATTTTGGTTGAGAAAAAAAACCCAACTATGTCTTCTTGTCAAATCAAAGGAAAACCTAGCTACATGTAACACTCTTATGACCACGTTTTTGCCAGATTTTAATGAAACTTGCTTAAAATGTCTTGACTTCTTAGATAAGTTTCAATATAGGTCGTTTTGGATTCAAATCTGAGTCACCTTGTGAAATGCCAGGAAACTTTTTTAAAGACTGAAATGTTCACAATTTTGACAAAGCTTTATGAAAGTCTGCTGTGTATGTTTTGATCATACATGTAACTAATTGAAATTCAAATAGTTATGGGTTGTCTTAGCTTGAAAAACCCAAGTCAGTGACATAGATATAAAATTTTGTCATATAATGATGCAGGAACACTATTTAGCATTAGATAAAAGATAGAAACAATTACAGGTGTGTGTTGATAGGAACATTATGGCTGTTTTGTTCTTGGTGAACTGTTTCTGGTCATTTAGTTAACTTTCTGTTATTTTCTCCCAACCAACTTTGAACAATCAATAAATAATACTTTATTAATAAGTGGCCTGTTGGAATTTAAAAACCAAATAACATTGTAATATTTCATGCAAGCAGACATTATTTTGTCTGTTAGAATATATAAAATTGAAAATGTATTTGATTTCCATTTCTTTTGCTCAAATATAGCATTTGTTTTATGAGAATTGTTAAATTATGTTTTGTTGCCATAGTAACTGTGTTACATAATATCTGCTGTGCATTATTAACTGTGTTCTGTTCAAAATAATAAGTGCTTAATTTCTATTACAGGGATCATTTTGTATTAATTTTTTAATAAACTTTATAAATGTAGTGATCCAAATGTTTGTTTTTCTTTTGTTCTTTCGAATATACTCGAACATTTTAATTGTAGACCAGTTTGAGGTTTAGGTTTGTTGTTGTTGTTGTTTTTAAACGTTACCATTTAAATTCATTATAAATATATATCTTTCATTAATTTTACTCATAGCCTTAATACTAAAACATAACTTGTAGGCTAGGTAAGAAATTAACACTTCATGTGAAGCTAAGCATTGCTTTTCACATTGTTGATCACGTGCATTGCATATAAAATTCATAAGCAGGGTTAGCACATTTTTGGGACTTGAAATTGAATTCTTTCAAATGACTGCTTTTGAGTTGGAAACTTGTGAGAAAGTTATCCAACTGGGTGTTTTAAATGTATATTTAGATAAATGCTTGTATCTGCTTGAATGTGTAATTATGTACTGAGATTTACTTTGGAAAGTTCATATGTTTCATATCAGTACAATACTGTGAGGAACAAATTTTCTTGTTAACAAATTCACATCATTACTCAAGAATTGTTAGAAATTATTCCACCCAGTGATGATATCAATAGTTCTGTAGATTAAGAGTTAGTTAAATCAAAACAAAAAAGAATGTTGTTGTTGTAACATTTTTATTTAGCTACAGAATTCTGACAGTTACCCTTGCCTATAATACACAAACTGATTGACATTAATTAAGCCATATGCTACATGTAGACAAACAAGACCAAAACTGTAATTATAAAGCTACTGAAATTGTTCTTTCTATTTAAGTGTACAATGTATGTGCGAAGTATGAAAAATATCAAGAAAAAGAATGAAAATGTACGAAAAAAATGTGTTTAACTGTAATCTTGTTTGATTACATTGAAATACTTGTCTCGTATTTGATTAGTAAATAATCTTATAAATGTTGAAAATTTTCCTGTAAAAAGTAAAATTTTTTATGTTCAACTTATTCTTGTTACATTTATTTCTTACTGGAAATTTCAGAAAATGAAAGTGTCAAATAATAGTATTATAAAATATTAGATATTGATTCAAACTTTACATGTCAATGACGTTGGCCTATCATACAGTTAATTAAATGCATGCTCAACAAAACTCAAAATGTTATACAAGAAAAACGTCCATATCATATATTTTATACAACCAGCATTTAAAACAAGAGAATACAATGAAATACAATTGTAAGGATATTTTCAGCTAATATTCACAGTCTTTCTATCACATAAATTGATTGATATTTACCTTTATCTTATTTATTTTTTTATGTGTTTTCCCCTAAAAGACTGGTTTTAAGTGCAAAGCAATTCCAAACTTTCAATTGTTTAAATAGTAGAAATAATTTGTTATTACCACAATTTAATTAGGTATTTTATTTAAAAGGACCCGAAACATGACTGGTTTTATTTCCTCAGTGTAAAATGATGAGATCTAATGAACTAAAGCAATGTTATAGAAGATAATAGTACATATATGACTAGCACAAAATTTGGCACATGAGTGTTCATACAACAGTTCAGACCAGATGTAAGATATATCAAACGTTCTACATGCAAGTTTCCAAACTCTTGCACATCTATTTAAAAAAAGTTTTCTGGATAAACTAAAAGCAGTGATGTTAATGACGTAATATAAATCCGTGACTAAAACTCTTCACTAAAGGAGATATATAAAAAATGATGTAAAAATCTCGTTCCAGGCATTTCTTGTAATTAACTTGATGACACATTGATGTTTGACCAATCAAATTTGTCTATGGCTGTTCACATGATTATCACGTGATGGTCATGTGATATCTATTTTTCTGTTCTTGTTCACATTCTGGTCATTTAATACACTCACAATTTACTGTGAATGCTTACACTGATCGACTAAAGCCTCTGGAAATAGAAGAAAATTTGATGAGTTGAATGAAATAATACTAACAATAGATACTTTT
The DNA here is from genome assembly GCF_026571515.1 of Ruditapes philippinarum. Lineage (NCBI taxonomy): Eukaryota > Metazoa > Mollusca > Bivalvia > Venerida > Veneridae > Ruditapes > Ruditapes philippinarum. The sequence goes on from NW_026861047.1 coordinate 418,708, forward strand.
AAACAATATAACTCCATAAAACTGAAAACCAAACGAAATTGAAATTGTCAGTTACATGTAAGCTGAAGAAGAAGAATAACAAGGGTGCCATAGTCACAAAATACGCCCGTTTACGAAAGCTTTAGATGGAGATGGGGGCATTATGGATAAGTGTTATCTAGCAAGCAAGTTTTTATTCTTGGCACTGTGTTGTTAAATGAACCTTAAAACAAATCAGTAGGGAAGATATGCACAGGATGTGTGACCTTGACCTTGGTCGCAGGGACCTGAATTTTATGCACGGCACTCAGCCTCACAATGATGAACATTTGTGCCAAATTATATTGAATCCCTCTATGCATGTAGAAGTTTTGCTCCAGACAAGCGTTTTTCTATGAGCTCTAACTGTGACCTTCACCTTTGACCTAGAGACTTGGTTCATGTGCAGGGCACTACGTCTCATGGTGGTGAACAATTCTATAAAGTAACATTAAAATTCCTCCATGCATGTAGAAAATATGCTCCGGACAACATCTGGATATTTAATCATCTCCAGTGACCTTGACCTTGCAAATATTAACCTAAATTAAATGTGTCACACCTGTAGTCATGATAGTTACCATTTGTGCTACAATCCATCAATAAATGATGACTAAATGGTCCCTATACACATCTTCAAATTTCTATCTGAACTTTGACCTCTATGTGTAACATTGACTTTGGTCGCAGGGATCTGAATTTTGCGTGCGACACTCAGCCTCACAATGGTGAACATTTGTGCCAAGTTATATTGAAATCCCCCTATGAATGTAGAAGTTTTGCTCCGGACAAGCGTTTTTCAATGAGCTCTAAGTGTGATCTTGACCTTTGACCTGGAGACCTGGATCATGCATGGAGCAATACATATCATGGTGGTGAACATTTCAATAAAGTATTATAAAAATTCTTCCATACATGTAGGAGATATGCTCCAGACAAAATCTGGATATTTCACCATCTTTAGTGACCTTGACCTTGCATATATTGACCTAAAGTACATGTGTCACAGCCGTAGTCATGATAATGACCATTTGTGTTACAATCCCTCAATAAATGATGATTAAATCGTCCCTATACACATCTTCATATTTTTATCTAAACTTTGACCTCTATGTGTGACCTTGACCTTGGCTGCAAGGACCTGAATTTTGTGCGCGACACTCCGCCTCACAATGGTGAACATTTGTGCCAAGTTATATTGAAATCCCTCTATGCATGTGGAAGTTTTGCTCCGGACAAGCGTTTTTCAATGAGCTCTAAGTGTGACCTTGACCTTTGACCTAGAGACCTAGTTCATGTGCGTGACATGGCTTCTCATAATGGTGAACATTTCTATGAAATTTCATTAAAATCCCTCCATGCATGTAGGAGATATGCTCCGGACAAAATCTGGATATTTCATCATCTTTAGTGACCTTGACCTTGTATATATTGACCTAAATTATATGTATCACAGCCATAGTCTTGATAATGACCATTTGTGTTACAATCCCTCAATAAATGATGACTAAATGGTCCATATACACATCTTCATATTTTTATCTGAACTTTGACCTCTATGTGTGACCTTGACCTTGGCCGCAAGGACCTGAATCTTGCGCGCGACACTCCGCCTCACAATGGTGAACATTTGTGCCAAGTAATATTGAAATCCCTCTATACATGTGGAAGTTTTGCTCCGGACAAGCATTTTTCAATGAGCTCCAAGTGTGACCTTGACCTTTGACCTAGAGACCTGGTTCATGTGCGCGACACTGCTCCTCATAGTGGTGAACATTTCTATGAAGTTTCATGAAAATCCCTCCATACATGTAGGAGAGCTGAACTGATATTTACTTGAAAATTAAAATATAATTAAATTTCTATGAGAAAGTATTTACATTTGATAAGGTAATTACTGTATGATCTTTATGAACAAATACCAAGTCTACAGAACACCATAGTTATCACAGTTAAGAATCTTGACCAATGAATGTTACATTCTTTAGAACATACTCAAGTCCAAGAAAGAGGATTATTTTATGCCCTTTGATTAAATTCTATTTTTAGAATTGAAAGTGAAAGTAGATCAAGGGGAGTAATTGTGTAAGTCATTTATGAACAAAGTAATAACTTTGTTGTCGCCCTTTGATTAAATTCTATTTACAAAATCTGGATATTTCATCATCTTTAGTGACCTTGACCTTATATATATTGACCTAAATTATAAGTATCACAGCCATAGTCTTGATAATGACCATTTGTGTTACAATCCCTCAATAAATGATGACTAAATGGTCCATATACACATCTTCATATTTTTATCTGAACTTTGACCTCTATGTGTGACCTTGACCTTGGCCGCAAGGACCTGAATCTTGCACGCGACACTCCGCCTCACAATGGTGAACATTTGTGCCAAGTAATATTGAAATCCCTCTATACATGTGGAAGTTTTGCTCCGGACAAGCATTTTTCAATGAGCTCTAAGTGTGACCTTGACCTTTGATCTAGAGACCTGGTTCATGTGCGCGACACTGCTCCTCATAGTGGTGAACATTTCTATGAAGTTTCATTAAAATCCCTCCATACATGTAGGAGATATGCTCCGGACAAAATTGGACGCCGCCCCGCCCGCGCCGACCGCCCGCCCGCCCGCCAGGGGCGTTCCCATAATACGTCCCGTTTTTCAAACGGGCGTATAAAAACGATATTTAATAGATGCTATCTCCCAAAATAAAGAAGAAAACAGTCTAATTCTAAAGATGTCAAAATAATTCTATAATATATATTAATATAATATATATATTAATAAGGATTCACATATTTAAAACCATGAAAAATTTATTTCAGCACTTTTAAGTAGCAATTAATTATATTGCATTGAAAATTAATCATTGCATAATGAGAATAACATATATCAGGAAACATTTCTCACTGAGGTGATGGCTGTAACATGTTTCTAATGCATTTAACCCAGTGATTTAACCAGAATTACTGTATTTAATCAAAATGTGCTGTTTTGACTCCCTCATTTATAACTCTTGGATTATCCAGAAATTTTCCCTACCAAGGAATAAATTGAATTTAAATCTGTTGAATATATAACTTCTGGAACTCATTTTCCAAAAGCTTTTTTATTCTCGGAGGTAAAGCACATGTATTAAATAATTAACGACCGGAAACATTATGATATGGTGTCACATTTAATTACATCTCTGAGATAATGGTGTCTTCCTCTGTTAAAAACAGGCTTGAAACCCCAAAAAACTGCACCAAAAATGTATATACGTATTTTTTATTAATATTGCGTCAATCTCTGACATTTCAATGGGTAAAACACCTCTTTTATTGAATAAATTTTCCTTTTCTTGACGCTAAGTCAATTATTATTTTTGATTGACTTAGCGTTAAGAAAAAATGGTTTAATACGCAAGCTCCTTGATAAAGAGTTCAACCCCTTCAAACCTCGAATGTTGATAAACTGTGTGCAAAATAGATATTGATTAATTGTTACGAATGTGGTAATTAATCATTAGTATTTATATTTACCCTGTGGTATGCGGAGACAGTTAGCCCACTCCTGTAGTGTGATGCTGTTGTCATCATTGGCATCACATTCTTTAAGGAAGGGAACCAGACAATGTTCCATGTGCTTTATAGAAGCTGTGATGTACATGAGCTCACGGCGGGTCACTTGCCTAAAATATAGGAACCAAAAATCTAAGATGTTTTCGATAACAATAATAATATCAAGGGTTTGCATAGATCAAACAGTAACTTGAAATATCTTCGCTTAGAATTTGCACAACAAAAACCAAACTATCTGGAATTACAAGTTCCGAAATTAACGCTGGCACAAAGCTATCCAAAGCAACCCCTAACATAGTCCAACTTCAGACTCAATCAAACCAAGTCTGCAATTTTCATGAAATTTTGTTGTGATTAATGTTTCCGGCCAGATTTTGAATTAGACATCGAGATAATTTTGGACGGGCGATGTCTCGGTTTGACAGTATGAATAGAAAGTCTGTAACCTTTCACGCCGAATTACGTTATAGCTTTGACAAAAGCATGATAATACCTGTCATTGGGATGCACATCAAGATCGCAGAACTTCCAGATAACTGCTCCAGCATGATTTTCGTCATGGCGGGCCTTCTCAAGGAAGTCACGGTAATCGTCCAATTCAGGATACCCACGCATTGCCTACAAATAAAAGTACTGTTTGCTTCTTAGCACTTCTTACTAAATCTGTGTAACTTGTACATGTATAAGTATAAAGATGCACGAAAGACCGATGGGGACATTTCAACTTCACGTATTCCCGTTTTTATCTTCGAAACTTAACGAATTCCCGTTTTTATCTTCATGAATTCACAATTTTAACTTCACGTTTTCAACATACAGAATTTATGACATCACGATTTCAGCTTCATAAATATCACGATTTCAACTTCATGAATTCACGATTTCAACTTCACGAATTCACGATTTCAACTTCATGAATTCACGATTTCAACTTCACGAATTCACGATTTCAACTGAAGTTGAAAAGTCCCCACCGGTCTTTCGTAAATATGTGTGCGGCTATTGCATTTCCTATTTCTGATTTACCTGAGAGCCAAACATAGAGCTATCTTGTTAAATAATATACATGTAAAATGAATGGCTAAACGTGTTATAAAGATTCATTTACGTTATCATTCAGAATAACAAAAAAATGATTTTAATTTACATACTAGTAAAGATACTTCTATACCACCTCTATAAGTAATACATTTATAAGTAAGTTGTGATTGTATGTCACAGAACCATCATATGTTTAATGAAGTGAAATAGAGAATCATTGAAAATATATGGGAATAAAATGTTAATTAAAAAAATATAAATCAGACCTTTAGTGTAAAATTGTCACTATTATTCTTACCATGTCAGTCATAACTCTAAACAGCCAGCCCCTCATCCTCTCTGGAAACCTTTCCAACTCATCTTTAGGACAAGTAGTAAGCTCTGCAATAATCAGTTAAACACTGTTTAACTCTTTCATAGTTTGCCTTTGGTTTATACAGAATTCCTTTTTATTTCAATTGTGTATTATAGACACACATCGAATCCGTTCCTGGAACCAACCCGTACTGAGCAATGAGTATAGTTTTCTTGCTCAAGGAAACAACAACTTGCCCCTGTCGGGGTTTCAACCCAGACGGCTACCGATCCTTATATTACTGGACCAACGCGTTAACCACACGGCCATGCAGTCACCATAGGCCGTTCCTACCATTACTTCCCATAAAAAGGAAGTTAGCGTGCCAATATTTGCTGTATAAACAGGCTTTAAATAATTCGCTGCTCAAACTTAGTGACATGATGTTTAAACAATTTCAGCACCATATATGATTCAAAGCCAGGGAAGATGGTCCATGATAGACTATGCAGCTGGTATAAATTGTACATACTAAATAATAACTCTAAATTATTTTTGCAATTAACAATGATTTAGATTTTCTAAAAGATATACTATGCTCAAATTTGATTTTTAAAAATATTAATAATTGCTACACAGTCTCTTTGTATGTATAAAAAAAAACATGTTTCGACTTCATTTAAATTAGATATGTGGTCACAATATAAATATATAGTGTCATTAAAAAACTGGCAGTTTTTTTTTTCAGAAAAGACCAACCGTAATAGTAGTGGGGCGGGAAATAAGGTCTCTGCTGTCAAAATAGTGCAAATTGTGATACAAGCATGAAACTTTCAGGAAATTATCTTTAGACCATGTAGATTTCGAAAGTGAAGTGGGCCCAAAAATATCTCTGCTCATTCAAGATGGCCGCCATTTTCAAGATGGCCGCCATATAAATTTGATGTACATAATAGCTCATTCATTCCAATTTTTTGTACAGACCTGAAACTTACACCAAAGCTTGCATATAGTTTCCCCTTTTCAAAAATTTAAATCTTCAGGCAATTTCTCTTGCATATTTCTTCAGAATCCAAGATGGCGTCCAATATGGCTGCCAATTTTAATGAAAACTGATATATCTCTTTTGTAGTATAATTTTTTGCACAAGGTATGCGTATTTCCATATAAAATTGTGAAATATATTAGAAAAAAATCAAATTTTAGGTTAACTACATTGTTAGTCATGTTTTTAGTTTTTTGTACAAAAAAGAAATCTTTAAAAAAATCAAAGAAAAAGTGCCATTTTTTGCATTTTTCTCTAACATGGTTTTCTAGGTCTATGTACAAAATTCCAAGAGTTACATAGTTTATTAAAGTGTATTTGATATTCAATGAACACTATGTTTTATTGTATAATTGTAACAAAAACTAACAAAAATGTGAAGGTTTTATACTTATTAAAAGTGGTTGGGGTAAATTTATCAGACAAGTGTAGTACAAAATAACGTTTTTTAATAATTCTTATGCAAATATTCACTGTAAAAGTATTTTATTGTATCGAGGTATTTTTGTTTTCCTTCAGGTCTAGAGGGTGTACTAAAATATCGATAAATGCAGATACAATCATATGTATACATTCAGTTATTAAATGTTTGCATGATATAAGTTGTTTCAATATTCTTAATATAATTTGATAATTGTACAGAAAGAAGACTGAATATTCATCAACGAACCATATGTTAGATAAAATCATGCCTGGACCTGAGTGAAATGTTGTCTATTTATGAATACAATTATTTCCTGCACAAGTTAGTCTTAACAGAATGATTCAAAGTTATATTTACTTGCACATCATTGTAACCAAGTATAATTGAATTAGTACCGTCCATTTCTAATAACTTATGTAGACATGATATTTTCAAAAGAAACAAAAATTTAGGCGACTGATACATCATATTATCTAATGACTAGGTGTGCTAAAATAGGTATCAATAAAACCGCTTGACCCACATAACTAACATAGTTTATACTTTGGAATATAAACAAAATGTATTCATACTTTATTTTTCCCATTAAACAAGAGAGAATTGTTGACGCTAGATCACGCGCCTAAGACCCAATGCTGGAAAAGGTCTATAATTCTTTTATACTGAAGAATGCTAAAATCATATAAGGAGTATCTTTTTTTCACCAGTCATGATTTATAAACTATTTGAAAAGAATCATGTCCAATAACTAGGCTCTCAGAACTACAAGAAGACTAATATAACTATATTCCAATAAGAGTCCATGTAAACTAAGTGATTTTGACCCTATGCCAATAGTTCATAATCTTTATATATAGCATCACAATGTTATGATATACGCAATTTTCTCTTCATTGGGCACATAGTTTCGGAGAAGAATTTTAATATATAAGTCAATGTAAACTAAGTGACAGGGAAAGCAATTTTGGGCTGCAGTAGCGTGATTTAAAGGCCTTCACGAGGAACACAGTTTTTAAAGACTTCTGTAGGGAATCGCATTGAAGTTGTTTTGTTGTTGTTGTTATTAAAAAAAATCAACAAACAAACAAACTGTAATGCCTAGAGCTTAGATAGTCAAAATATAACCTTGCCAAGTAAAGAAGACCTCTTTAAAAGTTACATAAAACACTTTTGGATCATTAAGTGTACATGCAATATAAAAAATCTTCTCAAAAATCAAAATGCATAGAACACAGGTACTAAGCTGGCATGTAGCACCAGGTCTTTATTAACACATTTAATGAATCATGCTCATAGAGCCACCTGGGTTCACAGACTTGTATAGGAAAACACATTAAAAACATCTAGTGTTAAAATATAATGACTTGAACTAAGATATTTGGGATGTAGACTGATATAACATGCATAAATTTGTATGATGCTACTGCAGTCTAAAATAGTTTTGCAATGGTATCACTTAATTTACAAAGACTACTGTAATAAGTCTGTTGTCTCTTAACCTACAGTATCCGATGCATATACATTAATCATGTATCATCATAATTATGTTATAATAATGATATATCATGGACAACATGGTCCAAATTAACCAAACACTAAAGGTCACTAAGTTTATATGGACTCGTATATAAATATGGTTATTAAAGTCCTCTCGTGTGAATAAAAAATGAAAGCAGATATTGAGCATGTTTCTTTAAAAGCAACCGGATTCAATTATGACACAAATCATGCGTGTTATGACATAATTGACACTCCCAAAATGATCTTGTTACCTTTTTTCCAACAATGATCTTAGGTGAGTGATCCAGGGTCATCATTACCCTCTTATTGAAAGAAAAAAATAAGATATGATTACTTTAGGAAATACACTTAGTTTGTATCTTAACTTTTCAAAAAGTTGCATGCAGGCCAGGCCATATCATTGATATATATGTTTCACATTACATACATTTTGTTGGCTTTTAAGCCATGTTTATATTATAAATATAAAATTGTGGAGGAGTCAAAAATATGCGTTTATGGACTACCTTTATACCTTACATTCATGTACATGTTTGCTATTTTAAGCACGTTTAGTTGATTTATTGTCTTCTTATATGTCTTTACAATTAACAATTAATATATGATATCAAATATATTGAAACAAGAATTATCATGCAACCAAATTTAATAACTGAATGTATACACATGTTTGTATGTGCATTTCTTGCTCACCCACCAAATGGCCCGAAGGAAGAAAAAATTACTTTCATCCAATAAAAAGTACTTTTTAAGTTGGAACATTTGCTTAAAAATTCATAGAAAAGTAATAAGGCAAAGAAATAGAATGAACTTAGCTATGTAGATTTTCTGTTGTTTTTTCTTTTACAATTATCATATAAAATTACCCCACCCACTTTCACAAAATATAAAACCTACAGATTTAATGCTTTTTTTACATTCTTTACAATAAACACATGATATGATGGAATGTCAAATACAGTTTAAGATATAAAGTAACTTTTTTTTAACTTTGTACATTACTTTAGAAAATCTAATTTGAAAAATATGAAAAAATTGGAATTTTTTCTTGATCTTTTTTAAAGATATTTTTAGACAAAAACTTTTAAAATGTTTACTTTTATTGAGATCAACAAATAATTTGATTATCTCTGATATGTTTAAACCCTTTTTTATCATAATAAACATAATTTGTGCAACAAATTATACTATAAAAATGATATAACAGTTTTGCACAAAATCGACGGCCATATTGGACGCCATCTTGGATTTTTAAGAAGTATGAAAGAGAACTTTTGTGAGATTTAAATTTTTGAAAAGGAGAAACTATATGCATGCTTTAGGTGTTAGTTAAAGGTCTGTACAAAAAATTGGAATGAATGAGCTAGAATGTACGTCAAATTTATATGGCAGCCATTTTGAAAATGGCGGCCATCTTGAATGAGCAGAGATATTTTTGGGCCCACTTCACTTTTGAAATCTACATGGTCTAAAGATGATTTCCTGAAAGTTTCATGCTTGTATCACAAATTCAATTTGCACTATTTTCTCAATTTCCCGCCCCACTATAGGGAATGCAGCTTCCCATACATAGTTTGTTCATTATTTTATTAAAATTAAACATATTCAGTAAGTATTTCATGGATTTCAATACATTCCTAAGATAAAAATATTTTACTCAAAGATGAGCATAGTATTTTGTTTTCTAAAAGGACAGCATTCCGAACTGAGACTTTTTTCAATAGCATGTACATTAAAGCATTCAATGTACATATTTGTGAGGGTGCAAGTTCAACAACAAAAATTGCTATGCTTTTAAATGTATCCCCCTAATAGTTTTATCATATGACGCATAACGACCTAGAGTAGCTTATTAAGAGATTAATACACGGCAGGAGAGGGCCGGAAGGTGATAATCGGCCCGCAAAATGAATAATGGACCCGAGGGCTTTAGCCCGAGGGCCATTATTCATTCAGGGCCGATTATCACCTTCTGGCCCTACTCTGACGTGTATTAATGTCTTTAATACACTTAATCTAATAGATCTGGTAGCATTTAAAAAAAAAACAACAAAAAAACAAAAAAAAAACAACAACAACAACAAAATAGGATCTACTCTGAAGTTCTTTCGTTGAAATTCTTGTCTATTGTACTCTTCTACTGTTCTGTACAGAGATGTTTACTGTTTGTGTGTTCAAAGCAGTAGAATCTAGAAGCAAGTTTTATTTTCATTTTTTTTTTCGGAATGAATTTGTCGTATTATTTCTTCAAATTTCAATAGTAACAAATATGTGTTTGTACTAAATACGCTTAAGCTCTCACAATAAAAATAAAGCGATTCGTGCTGACAACCTACTTTCACTTTCACAGTTAACTGTTTGATGACGTAAAATATGACGTCATTGTTTCAGTTTGTGCACGTGCACATGTTCTGCGGGCTGATAACTAGTTCTCGGCCCCGGGCCGCAAACTCATAATAGGTCACGTGACACTCATAATCAGTTGAAATCATAGGCAATTTTGTTACTATATATAGTAACAAGTGTATTAATCAGGTTTTAAACATACCTTTGCAGGCGCTGAAGTAATCTAATCTGACTTTATCCACTTGATCCGAGCAGCCTGGTAAGCCATTCATACACAGACAATGTTCTCTGTCCAAGTGACATTCTGACATGTATGTCGCATTTCTTGTACTGCACACCTATAATAAAAATAATTATAATGCTTGATTAGTTGTTAGTATATATATCGAACTGTAGCATTATGGTTAATATAAGTTTTCATAAAAGTCATGATTAACCAAATTAAGATGATTTTATTGGAAAATAAAGCAGTGTTTAATGCCTATATCCAAGTATGATCAGTTTGGTGTCAAACACATAAAGAAAACTTGAAACATTCTTGCCGATTTCATAGTTTTGATTGTAATGTAGCGAATGAAATTTGAACAGAACCATGCTTATCATCTCATGTGTTAAGTGTGAAATTATTTATCATATTTTGTCTTCCAAACAAGGTACTAAATCACCATTTACTACTTTCCAAAAAGCAACAGAAAGCAAAAGAAAAATCAGGCCAATGAGTAGCTTTTTGGAAACTGTAACAGTACACCAATAATTAAAAGCTTTTTGGAAATAAAAAAGGCATTTCTGGGGGCAAAATGGGCCTTTAATATCGGAAAAGGCTAACGTTACCGGCAGTTTAAGTTCTTCCTCGAGCTTGTCATCACAAGTTTGGCAAACACATTTTGGTTCCTTGCCTTCGAGTTCACATGTCGCACCACGCTTACATCTGTGGTTGTTGCAGGGATCTGTCAAACAAAATGAATCTAGTGAAACATTGATATTTACATTAACAGGAAATGCCGAATTGACACTATGAACACCTATCCCAAAATAAACCTTGAATGTGCAGTGAGAACAAGAATATCAATTATATAATTCACAGAGAAATGGTTATGTAATGGTATGTGAAGTGTTCAGTCGTCGGTTTGTCATAATTTAGCAATAATCATCATTTCTGCTGGTCCAGTGCAATATAAGACTGGCACCTACAACAAAACATGTCTTCTACTCAATGAGGGCGATCATATACGATGTAAGTTTATAGGCTACCGTATATGGGTCAAATAATGGTTATTTCTAGTTATTTAGCAGAAACGGGGTTGTCTACCATGCGACCGGCATTTATACAGCAACATTCGCCAATTTCTTCGAAAATAATCATAATAAACTTAAATTTGAAAAAAATACAAACATAAAAACACGGATAACATGATGTCATTGATAGATTTATCTTGTTTTTAGGTATAACGATTTGAACAATGTTGTTATATTTCACAATGAATATTTACTTATTTACTTTGAAATGATTCTTTTTCTCCGCCTTCCTGAATGACGTCAATAGTCTCATATTCGTCATCATCGTCGTCTGCTTCAATCTACAAGAAAAAAAAAACCTTGTCCTTGAAATTTAAATTTCCAATCATCTTGTGTTAAATCTATGTGACTAATTGTATTAATTTGGATGATTTAAATATTAATACATTGAAATCGAGCTAAACTATGAAGATAAATAAAGGTTTACTTTTTACTTTGACTAACATCAGGTAGGCTGAAAATATTTAAAGAAATCAAAATCATATGTACATGTTTATGCATGCTTTTAGAATCATATGTATGATTAAGATAATTTAGTTTTTAAGAAAATGTGTACATTTAAATGATACGATTTGGCCTTAAATGACGACCTCACAATTAATACAAACTTGCATTCAGGTTAAATTCCTTCTTAAACCTTACATTCCAAAGATTTACAAGCAACATATAGAAAGTTTTCCAAAGCAGACATTTTAGATACATTGACATTGACGTTGACGTACTTATACTGTTTAAATGCGTACTTATACAATCTTAATCGCTTTTTACTACGTACCCGTGCCGCTTTAACCACTCCGTTAAAACGGCATTGCACGGGTGTGGATAATATAATATTATGACATGACGTCACGGGCTGAATTTTAGTATTACAACATTAGCGCGTAAATGAAAAAAGTAAATGACCCATTTTGACTGTAAATTTTTCTTAGTTTTGAAATGCAGGCCGTTTTGATATGTAATAAATATAATATTTTATAATTCTTGTTGCCTCAATACTATACAAATGTATTTATATAACTCATTCAATTAAATAATATTAAAAATCTTTATTTTAAAACGGATAACCAAACAACCTTGCACCCAAGTACTTCCAGTACCTTTTCTTTCATGCAAGTACATTTGTATACAAATGTAAATTAAAATTATTCGAATATTCCCCCGAAGGGAAACATTAGGAAATATATCATATTATCCTTTTGTTTTTATTTTGGAAATCCATAGAAAGTGATATTATGAATTATATATATGATTATCAATAGCTACACATACTGTATACGAGTAGGAAAAAAAACACGCGAGTCACTTACATAAACATAACCACTTTAATGGTGTACTTGATAATTAAGACGTTTGCTTTAAAAAAATTTTTTTAAAAAGCCAGGTTACAACAAAGAATATAAAATCGAAAAAGGAAGTTCAATAATAAATATGTTAAATCCACAAAATTAATTTACGTTACCATGGCAATAAAAACATTTTTGCTTTAATGTTAACAAGGTACAAATTTATTTTGTCACACCCTTTGTTCCTGTATACTATAGACATTTAATATATATAACACAGCACTACATTCGGCTATTTGTAAATGCTTCAATTTATGTAATTTATTTGTACTGTAATTATTATTAATTTAACTTGGAATTATCTTGTATAAATTTCTAGGATTTCAATATTAAAGTGCTAAGAATCCAAATATAACTAGATTCTGGCAAGATCTCAATGAAGGTTGGTTTGACACTATACTTGTAACGTAGGCAACTTATTACCGCTGAAAGCACACAGACATTTCGACTACAACTAACATTTCTATACGAGGTCTGCGAGGAAAAGAGCAACGCAGTGAGCGCACACACTACGCTAGCATGCAATCTGCCTACACAAAACGAAATGCCACTAAATTACAAACAGCATTGCAAATACAACACTGAATTTATCACGAATTGCCATCAGCTAAATATAGCATTTTCAAGAAATTAAGTTTAAAAAAAAGAAGAGAAACTATATCGTGCAATTATATAGATCTATAAAATTACAAATAAAAATCAATTATGAAATATTTTGCCGCAAAGTTATATGATATTTATTTTTAAAGGAGATTTAATAAAGAAGTCGAAGGTTCATAAACAAAGCTGTACCAATGCAATTGATACGGATTAACAAAACACTTTTTAATGTCCTTACAACACAAAAATTCCTAACAACACAAATACTGAAAAAGACGCTTTTGCGACGCTTCTAACATTTAAACAAGACAAAGGCGCGATCATTTCCTGTCTTACAAAAATGCAGCACCCTAACATCACATCAGCAAATTCTACACATATTTTGACCACACCCAACAACCAACCTCCCTGGGGTTCTCTGGGCGACCCCTTTCAACTTTCTTGTTTCGCTCACGATTCTTTCGTTTTGATCTATCCTGTAAACAAATCTCGTTCATTCAACATGTTGATGTTTCACACCTTGTTTTTACAATAACATATCTGCTGTGAAATCTGTACGCTTCATTTAATGGAAATGTTCTTAATTTACGTCTGCTGTTTCCATTATACCAGCTCCCGAAACATCAACATTAATCAAAACTAATCAAGAAAGAGACAATGGCTAAGAATCTTTGATTGAAAAGAAACACAATTTGTTTAGTTTTTGATGAGAAAGTCGTATTTTGAGTGTAACAATATATTGTCCAACAATATTGACCTGGCACTTCATTAATTTTCGGAAAGGTCATATGAACATTGACCATTACCTATCGAATATATCGATATATTTGCTAACTAAAAATCGCTGAAATAGGATTCGAACCTACCAGTCTACGTTTACATTCTTCAAGTGAATACTCTTTACCAACTGCGCTAAGAGCGCTAAGAGGAAATTTTAATTCGAACATTTTAAACAACTGTATATTTACATTCATATCGATTAAAATCATTTACAAGTACATGTGTAGATCGTAACGTACCGACTACAAGGTCAAATGCAAGAGTGCTAGGTCAATGTTGTTGGACAATACCATTCGAATGTCTGCACTAGCACTGTTATACGGATTTTTATGACAAAATTTATGATTTGGCTCAGTCAAACCACAGGTTATCGGCGTGGGGAACCAAGCCCTACCCCCAGAGTACCACCATAGTTCATAGTATCACTAATATATTTTTTGTTAGAATTGTTTGATTTTGTATTGACATGTATTTTGAATGGGTTGAAGTATATTTGGGTGGTATAGCGGGTCCTGGGGTGGTACTCTGGAGGTAGGGATTGGTCCCACGAGTTAAACGCAGAATTTAAGAAGACATTAAGGCAAAGATATTTTTTAACAAGAAAATATGTTACCTTGGCAACTACAGCTGTCACAACTAGACAAAGAACCAGCAACCACGTCAGCTTCATTTTGGTGAACCTGGAGCAGAAAAATCACTCGTAATAATAATGATATATCACAGTCTGATTCACATTAAATTTCACATTTAATATTTGAATCGGAATAATCCTGAAATTCAAATTATGTTAAAAGAATCTTTCACCTCATTATTTCCTGCTAGAATAACTCTAAATTGCACCGAAATATGCGGCAGATAAAGAAATAGAATTACT